>NW_006442107.1:522570-632491 GCF_000325575.1 Pteropus alecto
AAGATAACATTTATAGAAGTTAGTTAATTATAATAAGTTATGCTTTGTCTTATTTGACACTTACTGCCTTGAAGTAATCTTATAGTAACATTGAAACTTTTGTTTGCTTAATGTCTATATTTGTTTGCCATTTCTTTGCTTTTTCTTTCTATTTTAAGCTTTCTGAGTCCTTTTATTTTTAGATATGTTTCTCGCATAAAACACATAGTTGGTTTTTCCCCCCATCTGATCTGAGGGTCTTTTTTTCTTTCATAGGTGAGTTTCCCATGACATTTATAGATATTACAGATATGTTTGGTCTTGATTCTATCATTGTGTTTATATGCTGTTTTTAATATTTTATTGTCGTTTTCTGATATTTCTGTTTTAATTCTGTGGTCTGGGTTTTCCATTTAAATTTATGCTAAGACCAATTTTGAGCATTTGTAATTTTGATTTTAGTTCTAGTGGTTGCTTAATATCATATTTTAAATAGTACATATATACTTCTATTTCTTGATTTATCGATATTAAAAAGGAAATAGCATCGATTGATGTCCCACTGTAAAAAATGAGGAATTAATTTACATTATCCAAATTAGTTTCAAGAAAGCTTTCTGAAGAGTATGTCTTCTGATAAATAATAATGATAGCTGTCTATTACAGATCAGAGTTCCTGCAGTTGAGTGGGTTTTGAAATCATTAATTCTTTTATTCAACAGCACATATTGCTGATCATATTATAGGTACTATATAAACACAAAAGTCAGACATGCACCCTGTCCTCATAGAACTTTCAATACTATGAGTAAAACAGACACTGAATAAATAATTCCAAGTGTGTAGAAATGTGACAAATAAGTAAAAGGAAGGAGCATCCGTAAGTCCCTATATTGACTTATGTATTAATAGGAAAATTATTATTATAACTTTTCCCAAGGAAGTAGGATATGAAAAACTTACAGGCACCATGAATGAGTACTCTTATTCCATATTCCATGATCATCTTCGGATAATGGCATCTTTTGAGGCATTCGACAAGAATTACATGCCCACTTTGTTGAATTAGATAGTATCATGACAAAATTTAGACAAGCATCTACAGCAGATGGTTACTGCTCCCCGATTATCCTCAACTCTTTTTTACCTTTGCTTTATTCTTTCATCCTCTTTAGCCCAAAATGTTATCTTTTCCCTTAACGAGATCTCACTGTAGTTTGCACAGCCACATGAATCAAGTTTTCCTTGATTTACATAATACTTTTCTTGTCATTATCTAGCCCTTTCTTCCTAGGCTACTCTCACAAAATAAGAGGGTAGCTCATGTTTGACTTTTGATGTTTGCAAACCATGGTATTTAAGTTAAGTTGTTTTTTGCTGACCAAAATTAGACAACTCAGATGTCATATGGGGTTGAATTAAAGTAGAACAGTTTATAAACTGGACAGTGAGTTACTTCTGAGCAGGAAACACCGTCCCTCTGTACAGCCCTGACCCAGTGTCTTACATATTTAGCTTCTCGTGAG
This sequence comes from Pteropus alecto, assembly GCF_000325575.1. Classification (NCBI taxonomy): domain Eukaryota; kingdom Metazoa; phylum Chordata; class Mammalia; order Chiroptera; family Pteropodidae; genus Pteropus; species Pteropus alecto. The sequence goes on from NW_006442107.1 coordinate 524,076, forward strand.
TCATTGAATATGAAGTGTACATTTTCTGGGTTCTGCTTTAGTCTACAAATATCTGACAAAGATCCTTTGTTCTTTGATTAGATTTAACAAAAGCCTTACAAAAGTGAAAAAGATATTCACCGAATTTATGAAATCCTAACATTAGAATGTATTCTGAGCAATTCAATTAAAAAATCTATATTTTCAAAGCATTTTTCTCATTTTTTATGAGTGTTTCGATGACCTTCTGAGATAGATAAGGCAGTTATTAGTATTTCTATTTTACTAGTGAAAATACATCTAAAGAGATTAAGTGACTTGCCTAAGACAGCACATCTATTTAATGGTTGAGTCAGGACTGAAGCATTTAGCTCCCAAATCGTGTTCTTTCTGTTACGCTGTAATACTCCTCCTTAGCCACAAATTCATCCCAGAAATATTTGAGTGCCAACTATGTGTCTAGCATTATGTTCTTGACAGAGATGAAATCTGCGCCAATTAAAACTCTTAAAATGGTGAGCTTTTAAAGGTAACTTGGGTTCTACTATTTTACAAAGTATCATCACTTTTGTCCTCACATACTTTAAAAGGTATGTCACATGTTACGCATTTTAAGTATTTGTTTTCATTAGAAAAAATGCCAAGAGCTTTATTTCTTTGAGAGTTACTGTAAAAAGTTTCAATTTGTTACTTAATAGTAAGAGAAAATACAGAAACATACAGAGAACCATCATAAAAGTCAGACTTTCCTAAGTCTTCTGACAGCAGGCGATTGCAACAGTGAAGTAAGGCAGAGGAGGCTTAAACCAGGAATTGGATTTAGTAATTTAGAAGGTTATTATGACCTTGGGCAGGTCAGTGTTAATATAATAGTAGGCATAGAGTCCAAGTTAGAAGGAAAAGGATGAAAGGAAGGTAAGGAAATAAGATGGAAAGTTTCTCTCCTAGCAGAAGGAGGAAGATAGAGATGGTTTGAAGGAGAAGTCATGAATAAGGACACTTTTTAGGTTATCGAAGTTTGAGTATCTGTCACTTCAGGGGAAGAAGCCTCAGGAGAGAAAGGGGGAAAAGGAAATATGTGAGAGGACAAGTTGGGCAAATTGATGAGATAAGATAAGGAGGAGGCAGGAGGCGTGATCATGGAGGGCCAAGTGCAGAGATAATCTTAGAAAGGCAGAGGGATATGTCCTCCTTAGAGACCGGAGAGGTAAGTAAGGAAAAGTAGAATAGTTCCGAAGAGGTCCGAGGTGGAAGGAGGATATCTGAAGAGGCTCAGGGCTTTTAGGTTTGACCTGGTTTTTCTAGTCAGCCAGAGTTAATTATTACAGGCTTCTTGGCTTAGAAACTAATATTCAGCATATGGTATTTAAAATAAACAATAAGAATGAGGAGCTCAAATATATAGGAGTTTTAGATGAACTTAGTTTTGTTATTGAAATTTCAGTGTGTTTCTCCATAATCAGTTTATTTTCTTCTAATGGAGATTGTAATTTCAGATGGTAAGGGAAGATGCATGTTAAGATAATATATGAAGGCTAAAATAAATTTTAGGTTTTTATGTGGCTCAGTTTGGTGAGACGCATCTTCTCTGGCTTTTAATTTAGAATTGGCCACGCCCTATGGATAGCTATATTTATGGAAATTAACATGTTCAAGATCAACCCGCCAGTTCTGTTTTGTTGCTATACCTATGCCTGGGCACCTAAAGTCATTCTGAATGGAGCTGTGCCTTTGTCAGTATCTGTGACATATTTGCACATGCTTCTGTTCTCTGATCCTATGGTAATTAGAGCTCCTTCTAAAATCTGTACATACAGATGCTTACTAGCTTACAGGGTGGGATATGAAATGTCGTTTCAATTCAGAACTGTACATTTTCCAATAGAAACGATATTATAAATAGTTCTAACTTTCCAGACCAGCCCATAGAGGACTTCTGAATTCAAAATGTGTCTGAATTATTAAAAATGATTATTGTTTAGAACATGTTTCTATCAGGAAGCATGTTCAATTTTACTCCTAAGATATAAAATGTTTTTCCCACTTCTGCTTTATCTTCTGCCCTCGTTGTCTGGCAGTGACAAAGAGGCAGCCAGCTCCAAACCCCTTAGGGTGGTTCTTACGGACTGAGGAGCTGGGACAGAGACCCTTGAAAGACGAGAAATGAGCTGGCTGCAGTGAAGGCGTGTGCCAATGGAGGGGTCTCCCTTCTGTTTCAGCTCTGAGATTTGGGCCTCTGCTATTGTAACCTCCTACCCTCCTGTCTTCTTTCTCTTTCTTTGGACCAGTGGTTCTCAACCAGACCTGATTTGGTCTCCCTGCCCCACAAACCTGGGGAAACTTGGTAATGTCCACAGACATTTTTGGTTGTCACCACTGGTACTTAGGGGGAGTGGGCCAAGGATGCTGCTAAACATCCACAACAAAGAATTATCCAACTGCAAGGTCAGTAACGCTAGGATTGAGAAACTGCTCTAGGCCATTGCTGCTGATTCCAGTTTTTTCCCCTTCTTGCTTCACTGCAAAACAAATGTAGTTTGTATTTCCTGATTCTCTTCTACCTTCTGTTCTCGAAAAACACTCACAGCCCTTCTGAGGTTTTTCCAAGAGCTTTACTATCATCACAACGTGGAAGTAGAAGGGATAAAAATAACCAGAAAATTACAGTTTCAGGAAATCTTAATTAAAAGCTATCCATGTTATCCACAGGACTTTAATCCATGTTATCCACAGGACTTTAAATAGAACAAAATTCTAATCCTTCTCTAGGCTCCAGTCCGTTCTTCCCCATTATGGTTTCCACATTCCCTGGGCTCCCCTCCTTTCTTCCCCATGCTGCTCAACTGTGGAGAAGCCTGGGCAGTGAGCCTTTCACCGGTCCTCCAAATGAGGAGCAGCAGGACTGATGGAAAATCCTTGGGCTAGTTGAACGAGGAGTGAAGGGAAGCTTCTGTTGTATTGCAGGGATCCAGCCTGAACTATTTTCTGTTGCCCTCCTTCTTTTAAGAAATCCAGACTGTGGTTACGTCACAGCAGTTCCCTCAGGACTGCTGCACAGCACAGGGATCTCCTCCTTTCCCCGCTGCACTGAACTTACCACCACTGCATGGGCACGCGGCCTCTGCCGTTGCACGGGGCACCGTGCTCAGAAGTCCCCATGCCTGCTTGAATTCTTTGCCGTCGCCATCATGAAATTCTTGATTCATTTTGAGCACGAGACCTCGCATTTTCATTTTGTGCTGGGCCCTGCAAATTATGGAGCCGGTCCTGCTTACCAAAATTCTTCCAGTCTTTGGTCCTCCACGAGAGGCAGTCTGGATGAGAAGAGGAAGTAGACGAGTTTTAAGATTCTTGTCGTAGCAAGAAAACCCCAGCTGAAAATCTGGGAGGGAAGAGCATATTCGTGCGCATGCACTCAGTCTTCATTTGTGAATACTCACCTTTCAGAGGTGATTATTTTTTGCTCTGTTTATATTTATTAATTTTAATAAGGTGACCAACTACTTATTAAATGCTGTTGTAGGATCGGCAGTGTGCTAGAAGCCATGAGTGAAACTGAGCAGAGAAATGATACTTGCTCTCTACTGGGCATGTTCAAGTATTTATAAAACCTCCTCATTTAGTTTTCATATCCCTTTGAGTTTGTTTTATTCCATACCTATTCCATAAGGTACAAAACCGGTATCGAGACCGGTTAAGTAAGTTGTCCAACTTTATAAAGCTAGTGACAGAACAAGGATTCGAACATAGGTCAGTTTGACTCTGAAGCCCAATTCCGTTTACGCTACTACTCAGAAGTTAAATCTTCTACTCTCTGCACACACACATCAGTGCTTTTTAAATTAAATATAATGGTAGATGAAAATAATACTGGTATATTTTATTTGATCTAGATGCTTTTCAGTGTGTTCATGAGACATAGATGTTAGCATAATTAACCTAAAACAGTGTTCTAATAGGAAATAATTCCAAAGCCTTTAGTTGCATGTGCTTTGTCACATCACTCCCTCTCCTGTCTTTTGAAATATCTGCTATCACTCCATTGTTAGTGTGACTTATCTGAAAGTGTTTTCTTGGATATCCTTTGTCAGGCAAGTTGAACAAATCCTCCAAAGTCCCAGTTAAATCCACAGCAGTGAAGAAAAGAAAATGCTACAGTTGTATTCGGGTTGTTTTTACTTTTAGGAAACAGATTTGATCATTCATTTTGTTAAAGAAGCAGCTTTCATAACACACCGTCATGTGTGTCCTCTAGGACTCTAAGACTGATATAGTACATGCAGCTGTGTTCCACTGATGTCATAGAGGCACCAACCACATCTGTGAGAGGAGCAAAGGTCTAGAGATGAACTCCAGTTTCTAGTAAGATGGTTTCTCCCAAGCTGTACTGCCTTGGTCACTGATATTTTAGGCACTTTTGTGGTTTCAGATGACTTTTAATCCCCTCCTATTCTCTTCTATCAGCTGGTTTACTGGATAGGGTATTGCCCGGACCATTGGTAATATAAAGGGACGCACACCTGGAAGCTATCCAATTTTCTTATATACTGGAGGACGACAAAGAGAACGACATTAGACACACCTAGAGGGTCTGATTAGTGGGGATTAGAAAGAGATGTAATAACTGAGGGTGATAGCACATTTGGGGAGTTTCCCCAAATATTAAATTATTACTCCTTAAAAGTATTACATTGATTATTTGGCCCTAACACCAGGCAGCAGGGTTAAGCTGAGAAAATCATTAGATTTCGCAGGTGAAATCAGATTTTCAGTGGGTAGGTTAGGATTTGTGAAAGCATTAGTTTTTATGAAAGTGTGGTGGAAGAGACGAGATGCTGTCGTAGAGGGGGACTCCTTACAAGTTTAGGGAGACTCATCTTTTCAGTATTTTTGTCTTGAGACTTCTAATGGTTGGGGAAGTAATGTAATAGGAAGAACTCTGGCTGACCACAATTAAGCACCTAGTAAAAACATGGCATTCATAAATGAGCAGATTGGGACATTTTAAATTTGGGCGGAGGAAGACCTCTCCCCTCCTTTGCATCCCTCCAAAGCATTCAGGGCTATAAAGCGACCAAAGATAAGGCCATTGAATTTGGTGAGAGGAGCTGACTTATAGAGTACATTTAGGAGAAAATCCTGGAAAAGGGGGTTGGATAAGAAAGTTGACGTGGGCCTAGGGGAATGGAGATAGTACATATTGATCATCCCTTGAGGAATTGGCTTGGAAAAAAAAAAAAGAAAATGGTATTTGTATCAGCTAGATGAAGTTTGCAGTTTTAGAAAACAGTATAATTCCAGCACCCCAAAGAATTCTCTTATGCTGACCCTTTGTAGTCAGAACCTCCCTCTACTCCTAACCCTTGGCAACCATCCATCTAGTTGATTATTTTTTAGAATGTCATATAAATTGAATCATGTACTGGCTTCTCATGAAGACTGTTTCAGTTCTCATGAAAGTTAGGTACGCTCATTAGCTTTGAAGGAGTGATGAGAAGGATGGAGAGGGCAGTAGTGACCTTGACCAGTTAAATGTTGTCTTTTTTCAAACCAGCCTCCTTTCCTTCTCTAACCTTTCCCACTTTCCCCATCTCCTCTGGGAGCTGGAGGAGAAATACACATGCCCACACATGTACATACATAAATACATGTATCTTTGTTTTCATGGCGTATGCATTTCATTTATAAAGGGGTCATTCATGTATATTAGATTCAACCTCATTTAGTTCAGGGAGATCTGATGACATGTGATGGTACTAGTTGTTGTAATCGAAAGCCATACATTCGTTTCTTAGTCTGAGATTTGCTTTGTAAAATTTTCCTTCCTCAATTGTTTCATCGTTTTTCTTTGAATTAATAGGAATTTTAAAATTAAGAGTTAAAAATTATAGCATGTAAAATATTTAACTTTTGATATTAAGAATTGGAATTTTTAGATGTAAAATATTATTTATCATATCTGTTTATAATTTCCATTCTTCGCTTTTTGGTAGTGTCGATTTGTTTTTTGAAAATTAGAATATATATTATTTTATTATGAAAGTACTTACTAATCTCATACTCACTGATTCTTCTGAATAAGTTTTCATTAGGAATTAACTGGCTTTTGTTTTCCTTGTCTTTTTGTATAGTTGTGATATTCAAACATAGGTGATGTTATTCCCCCAAAGAGAAAAGCAGTCAGGATTTCTTGGGACATTTATCACATCATCAGTTATTACCTCGATCTAACCATTTGGATCTGTGATGATTAATGAATTCATGTCTTCATATATATTGACTACATATTCAGCTCATGATGTAATTTATAAGGAGATGTAAGGTCTTTAAAGGAGAGTGAAGCATTCTATTGCAGGTTACCCTTGGTGCTAGCATTCAGGTTATTACAAAACAACATAGTACTATTCTGCCATAAATAGTTATTTTACTGTATCTTCACATTTGTCTGGAGGGCAATTATCTGAGACTTTTCATAGATCTGGAAGTCAGAACAGAAGCTCAAAAAGCCCTCACTATGCTCAAAATATAATAAACCTTATGCCTATTCTGTGACTAGTGCTTTACATATATTGCCTTATTTAATCCCCACAGTAATCTTACGTGATAGTCATTGTTGCCACAGTTTACAGAAGAGGAAATCGAAGCGTTCTGAGGTTATAGAACTTGTCTAAGGTCATACATCTAGAGCTGGGGTTTCAATTTGAGTTTGTATGTCCCTTCAAGAGCCTCATTCTGAGTTCAGTTACTCCCATATTCAGTCATTCATACAAATGTTTTTTCAGTACCTATTATGTGACAGGCCTCTGGTGTCCAGGACTGAAGACATATACAGAGTCCTAAGGGATTCCTTTATCTGTTTAGGGGTATTTAGTAAATACGAAACAGACTAGAAAAGAGATGAAAGCTTGAAGACCAAGGCACTCTATCTTATCTACTGTTGCATCCACAGGGCAAGTACAGCACATAGGAGGAACTCAATAAATACATACTGAATAGATGAATGGCAGCAGTGAGAGGGAATAGCTAACTGGGAGAGAGAATAAAGTATAGAAAGGATATACAATCAAACAGCCGAACTGTCTTGGACCATTTAGAGTTTGGATAAGCAGCTGCCTGCTCAGTAGCCCCGTAGGGTATGAAGAGCCTCTAGTGTGCTCACTGACCTGGGGCCGCTGAGCGACTAAGGTGACCCAGGCCCTGTGCAACAGGGAGAGAAGGTCACTCATGAACTTCGCATCTGTTGCAATAGCAAAAGTATGTAAGACATTTTTAGAAAAGTTTTCATAAAAAACAGCCTTTTCCCTTAAAGTAAGCTAAAGGGCTAAACTTCAGTGTCTTGAAACAATCACATAGGCGGAGGAGCTCTTTCCCCAAGATACTGGATAAAGGAGTATTTCAAAATATAATTTGTTTTCTTTTCCCTGGTAAATTATTATATTTTCATGCCAAATGAATCTTTAAAAAAATTAAGTTATATTCTTTGGATGATACCTTATGAAGAACTATATACAGCATATAGCACATAATAATCTATAGTACTGTAATAAGCGAATAGGTTGCATAAACCAATAAAACAACTTTTTTTGAGTAATATCATTCGAAAGAATTATGGTGTGTTGAAGTAATTCATATTTGGAGTGTCACTTAGCTTTTTGTAAGGAAAAAATGGAGAAATTAGGAAACTATTGAAATAATTTCAATTTCATTACTCAACAGCATCGATGTGCTACTTTCTTGTTCCGAGAATGTATCTATTAACAGCGATGTTTTGCCTTACAGCTTTTCTGGGAGAAGAGGCTACAAGGACTTAGTGCATCAGATGTAACAGAACAAATTATAAAAACCATGGAACTACCTAAAGGTCTTCAAGGTATTATCCAAGTTCAGTGTACCAGGCCCTGTGTTAGATGCTGTGGAGTCAGAAGTGGCTGGGACCAGGACTTTTCTTGGCTGGGTAGTATGCCTTGCCAGCTGATGCACCTCTTGTATGTTAGCAACCCCAGGGGAAATGCACATGAAGAGCTTGTATGTTGCAGGGGATGCTTTGAGAGAGCATATGAATTAAGACTTTTTTTCTGTGTAAAAATGTTAGCATTAAGTTAAGTTCATTATGCAAATTAACTCGTGCTACTTTTTGAACCAGATGCAGGTGAGTGGCAGAATTTCCCAAGCTTCCTTCTCAAAGCAGCATCTGGCCCCAGCACTTGCTCTTTCTCGCCTCCTCTTATCTAAAGAACAGCTAAAGCTCTCCTGCCTCTCCCTCACAAACTGCCACTGCAAAAAAGCAGTGGGAACAGATGCACCTCAGTCCAGTAGTATCAGCAAGTGGGATCTGGGGTGGAGAACTCAGTTGCTAGTGTGCCTGTCATGTCATATGTTAATGCCAAGTCCTAGACAAGCATTATTTTTCAAGTATGAGAACTTAGGCTTCTAAATCTTGATATATTGTGGATTGGTTAAAAAATCCTCATAATTCATGGTTAGAATATTGCTTCATCCCTCCATGTTCTTGGAAAGTATTGCTTTAACTGGTTTAACAGTTTAGGACTTAAAGTGGTGTGTTTAAATGTGGCCATAGGCCCAGTCTTCCAAAAACAGTTGGCATGAAATTATTAAATCTATTAACTTGGATATTTTGTTAGGTAATTGAAAAAGCTGTTAAAGCTGTAGGTACAACTTGCTTACATTGGCTTTTCTTTTGAAGTACCGAAACAAAGAAGATAAGTGTTAAGATATTGCTAAAAATTAATGTTAAAAGCTATTGGAGAAACGATTCTGGGCCTCTAAGAATTCATTAATAGGGATACTTAAGTATAATATGACTTTCGAAGGGACTTATATCATTAAAATAATTGGCCTTGCATGAAGAAATGTAGCCAACTTTTAAAAAGTTCAGTACTAGGAAAATGTATTTTAAAGTTATGTTAAAGTTTTATTGAAATGCTCAGCTATTTCGTTACTATTTCTTTAATGTTAATTCTTTGCTGTATAATAACTATTAGGTGGATATGATATAATCCTTTGCTGCATTGGCTTATGTCGGTTTTAAATATATGATCCCAAACAAATATAAAAATATCAGTTCTTTTAGGTTATACAAGGTTTGCTTGGCACATCTAGATATTTCCTCTAACGTGTATGTATTTGTGATTGCAGGAGTTGGTCCAGGTAGTAATGATGAGACCCTTTTATCTGCTGTTGCCAGTGCTTTGCACACAAGCTCTGCACCAATCACAGGGCAAGTCTCCCCTGCTGTGGAAAAGAACCCCGCTGTTTGGCTTAACACATCTCAACCCCTCTGCAAAGCTTTCATTGTCACAGATGAAGACATTAGGTAAGGCAGTTTGACATAACTTAAAAAACTTGTTTTTTACATTTGATAAATTTTATTCTGCCTGTTAGGTTCAGTGGCACATCTAGTAAGTGATGAATCAATCAGAAAGTTTTATTTTATATACATGTATAATTTTTTTCTTTTTACCAAGCTTTCATGAAACTACTGAACGTGATATAGGACATTTAAAACAAATACATGCTTAAAAAAGGTAGAAGTGGTATGTATAAGGGCTGTTACCAGGATCACGTCTAAGGACAGATAAGTTGTACTCCCTCCATTATCATTTTTGTAGTTTCTTTGCAGTTTGGATTTCTGCCTTTCCGCTCCAAAGAACCCCTTCTGTTCAGTTTTGCCTTTTGTGATTGCTTCCCGCATTGATTTGTCTGCAAACCATTCTCTCTTTAAAACACATCATAGCCATGTTGCTTTAAGCTCAGTTGTGTTTTCAAAGTTCAGTGTATTTATCTTGATGATGTTTACCTCACGTAAGCTCAATTTAGAGATTTATTTATCTCTACTTCACCTTGTTTCAGGGAAAGGTTGAAAGTGGCGAGAGAGAGAGAGAGAGAGAGAGAGACAGACAGAGAGACACACACACACACACACACCCACACACACACAGAAGCAGATGGAAAAGATGAAGCAACGTTCGGTGAAGCAATAATTACTAACAGAGAAGGGAGTGAGAAGAGGACACAAGTTGCATCTATTAACATCTTTTACTCTTTCTGAGGCTGGGACACAAGTTAGGTTTTTAGCAACAAATAGTGAAAGAAAAGCATACAGCTCAGATTGGTAATACTGAGAAAGTATAAGCAAACCATTCCTTGGGAGAAACAAAACTATTGCAAATATTAAGGCCACAAAGAAATGCTTATATGAGATTTATGAACTTGAGTATCATTCGTTTATAATGATAATATACTATACTGTATTTTCATTAAAAATAGGACACTGCGTACATACTTCACTCCTTCTGTCCTCTGCATGTGGATCAGAAAGCTCTGCTGGGATATTATTCCTGGACAAAACCAGCAGATGGCACTTTCGAATCATAATTTTAAAATATGTTTTATATTTGTAGTTTTTACTCAATCCATAAAGATTGGCATGAGAATGTTTTATTTCTTTTTCTTTTTTCCCCACCTATTTTTATTTTTTTAAATTTTGTTAAATTTATTGGGGCGACATTGGTTAATAAAATTATATAGGTTTTAACTGTGCAGTTCTGTAATACAGTATCTGTATGGTATGAGAACGTTTTTGAATGTGTGAGTCTAGCTAGGGTAATAATTGGAAAGTCCTTCCTGGGTTTTAAAAAGTAGCTCCTTTTACAAAGATGTGGAGTGGTTCAAAGTCGCATTCAGATGCTTTGATTACATAGAATTTATGATCAGCATTATTTTTTAAGAAAAACAAAATGTAGTTCTGTAATACAGCATCTGTATGGTATGAGAACGTTTTTGAATGTGTGAGTCTAGCTAGGGTAATAATTGGAAAGTCCTTCCTGGGTTTTAAAAAGTAGCTCCTTTTACAAAGATGTGGAGTGGTTCAAAGTCGCATTCAGATGCTTTGATTACATAGAATTTATGATCAGCATTATTTTTTAAGAAAAACAAAATGTAAATCAAGGAAAGGAATCAGCCTGCTCTTTGGATTATTCTTACCCTCAAGGGAGGAAATTACTGTCTTGGAGTGAGTAAACAGCAGGACTTCATCAGGTCCCTGAGGCTGTTGACTGAGGTTCTGTGAGTGAGGTCATGGGACCATTGATGGCTTGAATGCCAGGTTTTTGGAGAGTACAGGAAACTTTCTCAAAGCCAGATCTGGATGATTTCCTTTTAGGGTAAACTTGTGTAACAAATTACCCATTTGATTGAATTGTCATAACAGAAATTATTAAGCAAATATTTCTGCTTAACCAGTACAGGTTCAAAATAAATCACTGCAAATGGAATTGTTACCCTTTCTCCAATTGTATAGCGCATATTCTGTTTATATTAAACCCTCAATTAAAGATCTCAACATTAAGTATATGTTTTTTTCAGTATATTTGATAAAATTTTCACCCACAGGTATATTTGTTTTCTAATATTGAGTAGCAGAGGCTCACAAATTTAGCTGTTTAAAACAATATCCACTTACAGCTCACAGTTGCATAGATCAGAGGTCTGGGACAGGCTTCTGTCTGCCCGAGTCTTACAAGGCTGAAATCAAAGCGTCAGCTGGACTGCGTTTCCCTCTGCAGCTCGGGGTCCTCTTTCAAGCTCTGATGGCTGTTGGAGAATTCATTTCCTCCTAGTGTACGACTGAGGCCCCTGTTCTCTCATTGGCTGTGGAGCGGGGCTGGTCTCAGCCGTTAGAGGCTCATGGCAGTTCCTTGTCCTCTGGCTCCCTCCAGATTCCCTCTCCAGCTTCTTTCAGGAAGGGCCAGCACCTTTTAAGGGCTCTTCTTATTCGGTCAGGCCCTGTATGATAATCTGTTTTGATTAACTCAAGGTCAGTTGATTAGTAACCTAATCATGCAGTGATTCCCATCATATTCACACGGTCTGTTTGCCTTTAAGGGGAGGGAATTATACAAGGAGTGGATACAGGGGTGGGAAAGGGGGCATCTTAGGGACTGCGTTAGAATTCTCCCTACCCCAGCGGGCAAAATGCTTTAATTTCAGCTTTTATAAGTGCGGAAAGTAATGCTTAAGATGAAAGAGAATCAATGGCAAATGTCAGAGTCTAAGATATACTTCTCCAGCCAAAAGCACCATTTGCTCCATTTTCTTTGTCTTCCTAATGGGGTTACTCTAGGGCAGTTGTGCAGATTCTCACACTTTGTTATTAGGAGTGAGAGACTGCCAATGAGACCAATATGTCATTTGTCATAAACCTTGAGTCACCGAGCCAGAGGCAAGACTAACTATATAAGAAATAAACAATGTGTTTTTCTTGACCTTGCTGCACTACATGAAAATCTGTTGAACTCCAGTTTCTTTTAATATGACAGAGCTATGCAGCTCAGACTCACTCAGTGACAGCCTCCCTCTTTTTGAAAATTCATTTGAAAAGTGGAGGTCTATACCTTTTAACTCTTTGTTTTTAGAATTTAATAAATATGATGTATAAGACCTTTGTGGCTACACAATATATATTAGCTTCGCTACCCTGGAGTCGTTCTCATGAGATGAATAGGCGTGTAGGCTGGACTACGTCCATGTTACTTTCCAGCCGGTCGAGCACCCACAGAGTGAATACTCGGGGACTCTTAGGGGAGTCTTCTGGAACATTGCTCCTCTACTCTTCCGCTTTCCCAGGTTTGGACATTGTGTAATTTGTCTTCCTCAATTATTGATAGAGAAAATCACTCCTTTTTCAGTAGAGTCCTCAGTATTCCTCGTTGCGTCTCTTGTCACTGGGCTGCCCCGTCGCCCACTTGACATTCATCCTAACCCCCTTCCCTCTGGTCTCAGGAGATGGTCGGGCCCATGTTCCAGTCAAAGCTAATTCTGCCACCTGTGCCTTTGCTTCTCTCCCTTTCTTGTTTTTTTCTAAGACTTTTCCTTAACCAGTCTTCTCTTTCTCCTGTGTTTCTTCAACATTCATCCTTCCACGTGGTTCTGGACGTGACTTTCTATGTACTACCTTTGCTTGGTAGAATTATTTTAGGAATCTCTCTCTTGCCCTGTCTGTTTTTTAAAGATAAAATGCATACCAGTAGCCTTTCTTCTACAGTTTAGAACCTTTCTTATGACTTGGAGTTATTAATTCACTTTCGAGGTCCCCTTTCAGTTTCCAGGACACAGAGAAACTTTGGCATGTTCTTGACCTGCTCAGCTTATCTCAGTTGAAGAGATGATTTTAGTTTCAGTCCTCAGTGTAGGGATCATGTGGTCCTGGTTCCTTCATGACGGCCCATTGCCAGCAGGCCTGGGAACCCAGGACAGAGCTCCGACCAGCTTTCCCTGAACAGCCTAGGACACCAAACTAAATCACAGCTGCCTCCATCTTTCTCGAACAAGTGCTTCATCAAACAAGTCTGTTTTCTTCTTTATTTTCCATGTTACCTCTCTGTTCTGTCCCTGCTTCCAAGACAGAACATATTTATCTTTTCTAGGGATAACTCCAAATATACACGTATTTGAATTCTCGAAGAGAAGGTCACTGAAATAAACCTACTCCTGCGAGAGGAAGGATGCCTGCCTGTCTGAATCTCTCTCTTTCTGGCAAAGCCCATCTACTGTGTGATTTGGTTTTGCAAGTGAAGAAGCAGCTTTCGCAAAGTCTAAGGGGAAGGAAATGTGTTTTTCTCAGGAATATTTGTGATTTTGATGAGCTTTAGTAGCGGCCTCGTATTTCCATGACTTGCCAAATGATCCATGTCATTTTATTCTGTTGTTAAAAAGGAAACAGGAAGAGCGCGTACAACAAGTACGTAAGAAATTGGAAGAAGCACTGATGGCAGACATCTTGTCACGAGCTGCTGACACAGAAGAGATGGATATTGAAATGGACAGTGGAGATGAAGCTTAAGAATACGATCAGGTAAACTCACACCAAAGAGAGACTTGGAACTTAGGATGTTTTCTTTTCTTGCTTTTGCCCTTTGCAGCCTCCCTCAGCAGGGAGTAAAAAGGCTTCTCTCCTCTGCAGAGGTGGTGCATACGCTCTTGTTTGGCTGCTCTGTATTTAAGGGCCACATAAGTTACTGTAGCCTTTTCTCATTATGTGAAGACATTCACATGCTGCAGCCACTTCCAAGGGATGTAGCGTCCTTTATTAATGCCAGGTGGAAAACCTCCAACTTGTCCTTGGAGGAAAGTAGGGGAAGAAGAAAAGTACTCTGCCAGGTAGGCCGCAGGGGGTGAAGGCGGCTGTCATCTCCACTGCACTAGCTTTCTGGGGGTCTCCTGTCCCCCATTTAAAATTATGGCCACAGAGTAAGCAGAATCCCTCCCTTTTTTTCCTAGGTTCTCTCTAGCATAGACTTGATGCAGGGAGAATGAGGACATTTCAAATTATAATAAATAATTTCCCTAAAAAACCAAATTTTGATCTGATTCTAAACTCACATGATGAATTTCATGGGTTCTGGTCCATTGAGTATATGTTCTCTTTAGTTGATTACAGTCTGATCTCCAGTGACATCTTGCTTCCCAACTTCTATCTTGCTTTGTTTTGGCATGCCTTCCCTTACTTTCTGCCACTCATAGCTGATTATTTATTGTGTCCTTAGAAGCCGAAACTGGGATGGGGGAAAGAGAAAGAAAGAGAGTCACACACACACAGAGTAAATGAACAGGAGATTAGAGAGTCGTAGCTCAGTATTTGGCGTTGAACCTTTCCTCCCTGCCCTTTCAGTTTGCAATGTGTGCCTCGTCCTGATAGTCATCCTTGCATTCAGTGCTGGGTCCTGGGGATGTAGCGGTGGACACAGTCGCACAGTCTTCCCACTCATAAAGCCTTAGTATAGTCGTATTAAAAAAAAAAACCACTCACATGACTATGTAATTACCAACTGCGTTAAGTGCTGTGAGAGCTGATGGCCACGGAGCGAAGGTGACGTGAAGGGCCAACAAAGCGAGGCTGTGGCATTCACTTTGAGCCTGAAAGATGAGGGGACACACTGAGCACTTTTTATGTACAAAGCGTGGTAACTAAATGCTAATCAAGGTTTTAAAAATGTACTCTAAATGAAATTTAGCCTCTAACTACGTTTTCAGGTTTTGCTGTCCTTACCGGAGAAATCATTGAATTATTTAAGTTTCTTTGTTTTTCCTTATAGGTAACTTTCGGCCAACTTTCCCCAAGAGCAAATTCCTAGAATTGAACAAACACGTTTCCACTGGGTTTTGCCTGAAAAAAAAAAAAAAAATGTACCCGAGCACATAGAGCTTTTTAATAGCACTAACCAATGCCTTTTTAGATGTATTTTTGATGTATATATCTATTATTCAAAAAAAAAAAATGATGTTTATTTTGAGTCCTAGGACTTAAAATTAGTCTTTTGTAATATCAAGAGGACCCTTAAGATGAAGCTGAGCTTTTGATGCCAGGTGCAATCTACTGGAAATGTAGCACTTACATGAAATATTTGTTTTCCCCCAGTTTTAATATGAATGGATCAGGAGTACCAAATAAACTTCCCAATTAAAGATTATTGTGACTTCACTGTACATAAACAGATTTTTATACTTTATTGAAAGAGGACACCTGTACATTCTTCCATCATCACTGTAAAGACAAATAAATGATTATATTCACAGACCGATTGGAATTCTTTCTGTCGAAGAACACGCACATCAAAGAGCCGCTTCTTAGGATTTCCAGTTTCCTTTCAGCTGTGTTCCCTGGGCCTCAGGTCTGAAATGGAGGTGGTAGGGAATAGTTTACACATTTGGAGTAGGCCTCCAGATACCGTGAGAATTGTGCTTTCACCAGAATTCCTAAGTTGGCATATAGCATGTGTACATTTTTTTTCTTTGCCTGTGACTAGTACTTTACTTTGATTAGTTGTGCAAAAATAAGGCATTTTCTTCCCTTGAGCATGAATTAGGTACACAGTTACCCTTCGGATGTTACTAGAAATCCGTATTTGTTGTTTAAGATCATTTTGCATTTTCTAATGTGCACTAACTTACTAAGTTCACAGGTGCCGGTCAGACCTTTTGCTTTCTAGGCAAAGTTACTTAACAAAACAGATTGTTATACCTCATTATCCAGTCTCCAAAGTATCTCCTTTCTTTTTTCTGTTAAAACTCATTAGTGTAACTTCATTACCACTTAAATTTCTCGATATCTAATTACTAAAACTGGCATAATATCATTAATGAGTTTTAAAAATCAAAACATACTTAAGTTAGTCTGATGCCAAGGAAAGGAAGGAGTGGTTATAAGCAGATTTAAGCACATTTTGAGAAATAGAGCAAAAATATCTTTCTATAGGAAAGGTTTATGTACTCCTTCTTAACTCTTGAGTTCTTTTAAAATTCAGCCCAGAAATGCTGTGTTCAAGGATGTGACCAGTTCCACATAAGTGTCACCTGTACATTAGGTACCACTACTTCCCGCAGCCCTCCAGTTCCCGAGGAAGGGGGAGAAAATTGTCAAGCAATATGTAGCTGGCTGGGTTTGAGCTGCTGTCTCTCTGGACCTTATGCCAGACTACACAAATAACCCTTCCTTGGAATTCCTGATTTACGTTTAACTTTGATCTCTAGGCCTTAGGCCGCCAAGGTCCTTGGAACAGTCCTGCTGGTGGATGAGCAGGGATACTGACGGACTCTGGGAAGACTTTTGGCAGAGGGTGTCTGCTCTGGGCCTGTCAGACTGTCCCTATTGGGGTGGCAGTGGGAAGTTAATGTTGATTTCTTTTTAAGAACTGGTATGACTAGTTAGAATGATGTGCAAAGGCTTTTCTTAGCCTCCCCTAAGTCCATGCTTCATTTGTAATCGGGCTTGGGGTAACTTCATCTTGGTGATCGTATGTTCTTTTTACAAAGCAAGCCAACCAAGATATACATGGTTTTATAAACAGCTTTTATAAAAGGAGAAATATAATGTACACACATACAAAACTTTGATTTTTGTTCTTATAATGCTTTACTCAGGTAGAGAAGAGGTATGAAAGCCATTACATGGTGTCCGACTGGGGGCCTTCCCATAAGTCCAGCTGTTCCCTGTATAGCAACAGGACATGTACAAAATTAAGTTCATCATCTTATCCTCACAAACCCACCACCATCTTGCGTCCCCTAACGCGAGTAAAAACAAACCATCTGACCCAGCTGCCCAAGGCAGAAGCCCAGGAGTGAGCCCAGAGCCACTCTCCCTTGCCTCCGATGCCCCATCAATTCTGTGTGAACTGGTAGCGGCACTTCTCGCATCTCTAGCTCCTCTCCATCCCTGCAGACACGGCCTCCATCAACCTCTTTTCCTCTTTCCTGGACTTCTAGTGGATTCCTTTTGACAAAAAAAAAAATTTAACCTGTCCACTTGCCTTTCACCTTCTCTCTCCACCCCTCTTTTTTTTCCCTCCACGTAGTCATCAGAATGGCCGTCAAAGCAAATGTGACTGTATCATTTCCCCACTCAAAATTCCTCAGTTGTCTGTATATACAGTTTAGAATAATTTTTAAGAGCGAGCACTTTGAAATGAAGAGAACCTGTGTTTGAACCTTGGTTTGCCATTTGTGTGGCTTGTCAGGTTACTTAATCTCCTTGAGCTTGTTCCTCGTCAGTGACTTAGGAATAATACCTACCTACCTCATAGCGTTGTCGTGAGGACTAAACGAGATTTTGTTTATGATGCGTTTAGCACAGTGCCTGGTGCATAGCAAGTGTCCCCATTGTAGCATGTCATTACGATCCCTGCAGGTGTCATTTTATGTCACTTCCAAGAGGCATTTGCTGATAATGCAGAATACTGTCCACCCCCCATAACACTTATTTTCTGCCTCAGCACCTTGTTTATTTCCTTTGTAGAAATCTTCTAAATCTGTATTTTATTTATTTATTGACTTTTTGTCTATCTCTGTACTAGAATGTAAGCTCCATGAGAGCAAGGGTGTGTCTGTCTTGGTCCCTGTTATAATCCCAGCGCTTAGCCTACTGCCTGGCACGTAGTAAGCACTCAATCAATGTTTGTTGAATAAATGGGAGAATGCTCAAAGGCTCTTCACGATCTGATACCTGCCTGTTTGTCTAGCTCATCCTGCCACTCTCCCCATTGCACCTTCGGCTCAAGAAAAACTGCATAACCTGCTCCTTCAAAGTGCCCCTTGGGCCTCTGTGTCTTCGCACCTGTCGTTCCCTTTGCCTGCCTGTCTACATGGCAGATTTCCGATCATGGGTCGTCTCAGCTCAGTGGCTACCTCCTCTGTGAAGCTCTCCCTGATCTCTCCAGGCAGATGTTCTTTTTCCCTCTTCCGAGTCCCCACTGCACTTTGTAAATACCTCCATGGAAGCACTTTATTGTGTTGTAAATTTTTTTTTTTGCATGTCTGTTTTTACTTGTAGACTGTAAGCTCCGTGAAAGCAGAGATTGCACCTTTTCTTCCTAATGTTTTCAGAGCCTAGCACAGTGCCTGGCACATAACAGTTTGTCAATAAATATTTGTTGATTGAATTTGTGAATGAACAAAGAGTCTCGGAGTTGGAACAGTGTTGCAAGATGTGTGTATTATCGAGGGAAGGAATGCCCCTGGTGGCTTCCAGGGTATTTTTTTGTTTTAGAGAGGAGATCCAGAAAGCATTATGTAATCTCTGGATATAAGATTACTTGTTTGAATTTTAAAAATAAGTCTAATTAGATCGTCATAAATGATTGCAAAAGATATCAAGGAGCTTTGTGATCTCTCAACTGCTACGAAGTCCAAAATATTTGCACTATTAGTATTTCCATAGTAAATGCTATGCGAAAATGTACAGCAATAAATTTTGAAGCTTTAAAAATGTTCGTCTAAGTCATCTTCAATGACGTAGTTCAGGAAAGACATCTCTGGCCTGTGTCTCCTGGATACAAGGGGCTGCAGGCTGGGCTTTAGGGCTCCACAGCTTTCAGAGCTTATCCAGTGATACCACTTTGCTTTGCTAGTGAGACAACTGCTTAGTCATTCTGCCGTCATGTCTAGTGCCCAGAAAGGACTGAATGGTTCTTTGTAGAATCAAGTGGAGGCCACACTACATCTTGCAAGGCCACAGCCTCCAAGCCTCCGGCAGGGCTGTCAAAGCCCTCATCCTGCCCACCTTCACTTCTGGGATGCAGATGTGACCTCTATACGAAACATACTTCGATGATCTCTGTGAAGTCCACAGGTGGGACATTTACATCAGTCACAGCGGGATCATCTAGGAATGGCTGAAGAATTGGGAATTGGAGCAGCGGGCTGTTAAATCTGCACATCTCAAAGGGCCTGGGGTGGAATGTTAAGTAACACTGATTTCTCTAAGAGGGCACGCATAGGTCACTTTGTCAATTATTTGGCTTTTGTTTTTATGACAGGAGGACAAACATTTTTGCTTTCATTTATGTAGTATTTTATAATTTACAGAACACTTCTACCTCCAATGTCATGTTTGTATTTTGACCCATAATTTGAATTTATAAGCCATATTATATGCACATGTTATTATTTCCATTTAGAGTTGAGGAATCTAAGAACCAGACATGTTAAATGACTTGCTCAAGCTAAAGCGAAGCATGGGGAATTCGAATGGCGATGTCTTCTGTTTTCCAGAACGCCATGCAAACATTCAACCCTCTTCCCCACTGGGGTGACAGAGAACAACACAGTGTGACTGTAGTCTGACGGCTTACATAAGGGCAGAGTGATTCTTTATTGGAAACCTGGTTCTTCTATGTATGAATTGTAAAAAGCTTATCCAGGGAACTCTTCTGCTGAGAGATCTTCACTAGGATTATTTATCTTTTGTAAGAGGTGGGGACAAGCGTAGCTCCTTAGTCACACAGATATTTTTATCCAAGGGTTAGCATTTTTCTTTATGCTGTAGTTCTTTCAGCTTTTCCATTTCTTTCCATTATCCTCTTATCTTTTTCACCTTTTTATTTCACCATTCACGAACTTGATGCTGTAAGAAGTCTGGCAGGACCAAAGGCCCTGGAGAAAGGGGCTTCAAAGTGGGGTATGTGTATCTAAGACGTGTAAAAACATTCACTGGGAAGTAGAAAAATAACGGGCCTTTTAATATTTGTTTTCATCTCATCCTTTTGACATTTTAATTTTTGAGTGTCTTATTAAGCACATAATACATTGGTAGAGTAATCCATGTATATAAATTATAAGTAAATACCCATAAATTTGGGACATCTGCTTTTGTTGAGAGGGTTTATTATTAAATTGTTTTAGACCACTCAGTGCAGGATTCCTCATCTGGGGTTTATGAATCTTGGCATCATATGCCACACTTTGTGACGATGTCCCCTGCTCCTATGGTAGTCCGTGGCTTCTGTAAAATTCTTACTAGGGAAAATATATTACAGTGTCTGGTATATGGTAACATATTTCAGAAATTATAGCAACCCCTGCCCTCCCCCAAAACCCTGGTGACTTTTTGGGGATTGGAATCTTCTTTTGGGGAATTATCCTGAATTTTACTGACTGGACAGATACTCCTTGGACTGAGAACCAAAGAGGGGACTCGTACCGGGAGGGGGAGGCTTGTGGCCAGCTTTCAGAGTGCCTTGTTGATCACAGCATGATTTATCAGAAAGGGCCTTGGACCCAACAATAGCTAGTTGTGTGAAAATGGAAACATTTGGAAACAAAGGGAAAAATACAAATAGCAGCATGGTAGGACGTGCTATTTACAATGGAATAAATGCCTTTTTAAAAAAACCTTTCTTTTTCCCTCTGTCTCCTCCCAAAATGCAGAGTCACTTAGTATAATGTTATAAATGAGAAAAACCACAAACTTACACTATGACTGATATTTCTTAAAATGACTGTGGCTCTTTGGAGCAAACCAGATTTTGGTTTATCAGAAACTGCCGTGAGCAGGCTGAATTAGTCATCTAATACTGAAAACACTTAACACTCGGGATAGGGTGCAGTATTACTCAGTGAGTCAAAAACACATTCAGCTTTCCTGGAACTTTAAATTCATTCAGGGAATAGTCACAGTCTTTGTTCTTCTGAAAAAAATTTTTTAATGAAACCCCGTAGGCTCTATTGCCATATTTTTAAGGACCAGTAGAGGAGCAAAAGGAAATATGGGTGAGAGTTTAAAAAATGGAGATAATTCAAACCACACAAAGAGATTTCTACCACATATGGAGATAGGTATGTCAGAGGACATGGGGGAAGACATAAATGTGACGAAGAAGAAATGCACTTTTACAAACAGGCCCACTTAGTACTCTCTTGTTAATTCAAATGTCCAAAACTAAACTTAGCTCATATCCTCAAATAAAAAGAGAAATCTCTTATCTTTTCCATTTCTTTGTTTAACCATCTGACATGTGGCAGACATAGAGGACTGTCTAACTCAATAGCTATTCCTAGATGTGCTGACGCCACTCTTACGCTTCTAATTAAGATCTGATGCCTAACTCTTCGGCAGCCATCTTGTCGCCCTGAAGAGACAGACATGAGGATAAAAAGCCAACGTGCAAGGATGGTGGGTTGGAAAGCCAGCAAAAGCCTAGGTTTTCAATGATATTGTTAAATCCTTAGACCAGCCTTGCTTGAGAACACCTCCCCTGGGCTGTGTGTTAAATCAACCCCAACGTGCAATGTACGTTATGTGTTGTTTTTTTGTTTGTTTGTTTGTTTTTGAGCTATTGCGAACAAGTACATACCCAAACTTTAGACTCAGCTTTGAACACTAATATTCAATTAGTCACCGGAAGGCCTGTCAAGTTTTCTTTTTCGTTGACATGGTTTCATATGCTAACATGCCTGTGCAGGCTTTTGTTAACCCTTGCCTGGATTACTATAGTAACTTCTGTTCTCTCCGCCTCTAGTCTTTCCAGCTCCATTCTGTTTTGCATATTGCCTCCAGATCTTTCTCATACACTCTTAGATTATCTGATAGTCTGGGTCACATTTACATGGGCTTCTATCTTTTTGGATCAGGCCTGAATTCCACAAGTGGTATCGATCTACACCCCTTACCTGAGGATACTACCAAATAAAACTCTTAATTCTGACATCGTGTGCTCTGTGTTCTGTTGCTGTTGCAAGAAATTACAGCAAATTTAGGAACTTAAAACTGTGTCCATTTATTATCTCCCAGTTAATGTGGGTCAGAAAACCCAGCACAGTGTGGCTAAGCTGGTTCTCTGCTTAGGGTCTCATGGGTTGAAAAGGAGATGTTGGCTGGCCTGTGACTATCTGGAGGCCCCGAGGGAGAGTCTGCTTTCAGGTGCATTCAGGTCGCCTGCACAGTTTGGGTACATGCAGTTGTGTGACTGAGTTCCCCATTTTCTTAATGACTGTTATCCAGAAATCATTCTCAACTTCTAGAGACTGCTTACATTTCCTGGCTCATGGGTCCCTCCATCTTCGAAGCCAATGAAAGCCAGTTGAATCCTTTCTATGTTTCACATCTCTCGGATCTCCCCTTCTGCCTCATGTCTCTGGCTCCAGATAAAGTTTTCTGCTTCCAGGAGCTCATTTGATTAGATTGAATAATCTAACACAAATAACCCTGGGTAATATTTTCTATTTTTAAGGTTTGCAAACTTAATTGCATCGGCAAAGTCTCTTTTGCCATGTAACCTAACATATTTATAGTTTCTAGGAATTATAGCATGGACATTTTTAAGGGGCAATTTCGTTTGCCACACACTATTATTTCTAAGTAACAGAAAAATCAGTCTCAAATGGTTTTTAAAAAGAAAGAGGTTTATATTAAATGTATATAAAAGACAATCCTAGTGGAGGACAGATCCCCAGTGCAAACCATCAGGGCCAAGCTTTGCTTCTGGGCAGCCCTCTGGTTCTGGCCTCCCATCTATGAACTAGCTTCATCTTCTTCTCAGTAGAAGAAGAAGACATGTAGGTATAAGAAAATGGCCAGAGGAAAGAGATAGAGTGGATTTTTTTCCTATGTCTGCTTTTGAGAAGTTCCCAAACATTTCTCCTCATACATCACTGGCTAGAATTGGGTAAGATGGCCATTCCTAAACCACTTAGTAACAGAAATCAGTCTCAAATGGTTTTTAAAAAGAAAGAGGTTTATATTAAATGTATATAAAAGACAATCCTAGTGGAGGACAGATCCCCAGTGCAAACCATCAGGGCCAAGCTTTGCTTCTGGGCAGCCCTCTGTTTCTGGCCTCCCATCTATGTACTAGCTTCATCTTCTTCTCAGTAGAAGAAGATGACATGTAGATATAAGAAAATGGCCAGAGGAAAGAGATAGAGTGGTTTTTTTTTCCTATGTCTGCTTTTGAGAAGTTCCCAAACATTTCTCCTCATACATCACTGGCTAGAATTGGGTAAGATGGCCATTCCTAAACCACTTGCTGAGTAAGGGGCTTGGGATTACCCCAGATGGCCTAGATTAGTCATATGGCAATGATATGACTGTTGAGAGTCAACCACAATACCTGCTTCAAACTGCTTACTATTCTTTTGTGTCATGCTTCCCCCTACCGTTTTGCTTTCATTTTTATTGGTTTCTTTGCAGACTGGGCTGCTTCTTCTCACAATCATTTCAGGTCCTATATTTTCTTTAAGCCCAAGGGCATCATATTACTTTTCTGCAGGTGCATCCACTGCATCCCTCCACTCCAATCTATCCCTTCTTGGTGGTGTGACTCTACCTGACACATTGTATTTGATGCCAGATTGCCTGTTCCTGAAATAGTTCTCAACTAGGTTATAAGGTCCTCCAGGACATGAACAATGACTTTTACAAAGAGTGAATTGGGGGATGAGTTCATCAATTTAGTGCCTGGCATTAGAGTGAATTGGGGGATGAGTCAATCAATTTAGTGCCTGGCATTAGCTGCAAAGTTTGAAACCACAGTCCTCTACAAGAGCACTTCTGACATTAACTGCAAGTTTAGGGGTTCCTTGAACCACCCTCAGTTTCGATAATTTGCTAGAAGGACCCATAGAACTCACTAAAAGCTCTTATATTCGTATTTATGGTTGATTGCAGGGGAAGGACATAGATAAATATCAGCCAAAGGAAAAGAAACAGAGCAGAGTCTAGGAGGGTTCAAGATGGGAAGGCTCTGTTGTTTTCTTCCTGAGAAAGGACACATGACCCTCTCAGCACCAACGTGTGATAATACACACTGGGTATTGCCAACTGGGAAAGCTCACCCGAGCCTTAGTGACCAGAGATTTTTGCTGGGGCTTCACTGTGTAGTCATGATTGATGGATGGATTGACTGATTACCCATGTGGTTGAAGTATCTCCAGGACGATTGATACTGCTTGACTCAAAGCACCCACCTCAAGTCACATCATTGGTCTTTTTTGGCTTTACTAGGTCACTAGTTCCTCCTCTCTCAAATTATTGGATGTAATCACCCACACCCTAAAATCTACTGTGACCAGGTCTCACCCCAAAAAGGACATTCCTATTAAGTATGACACAGATTACCTGCCAGAAGCAGAAGACAATGGCTAGTCCTCTCTTTGGGCAAAGCTAAATTCTTTACCATACACTTCATGATGAATGTTTTACTAGCAGATACTAACTTGGTTATTACCAGACTCTTCAGCAAAGTTCTTGATAATCTAATTAATATTTAGATATTCTAGACTGATCATACTTAAAGAGCTATGAGCATTTAGTGCCATTCCACTAAAGCCTTATTTTTCAAATTTACTCTTTCTAGGCAGGAATACTTCCTTGCAGTCATCACATAAAATAAGAGAATCTCTCTGTTGCTCTTCACAAATTATATAAGATCATTAAGACATAATTGCTTTCTTTTTTCTTAATCTGGAGCAAATAGATGGTGTAAGAATAAACAACAAGGCCACAGACTGAGTAATTTTGCAAATGCTTTACCTCCTGGAAAGAAAAAGCAATGATCTCCATTAAACTTTAGCAATAATACTTAATTATTGTAGCAATTACAAAGTCATTGGTCCTCCCTACTTTTAATTTAACACTTTTAGACCTTTAAAAAATCTATCCTTTGATCTAGATCATATTAGAACTTTCTTGGTTCTAACCTTATGACTCTAGTAAGAGGGATAAACCAACTCAGTGAGGCTATAGGACAGGAGAACAAGTCTTGACACATATTATTTCCACAATGGAGTCATCATATCTGGGGGGTCCTGAGGTTCCAAAGTCAGCACACGAGGCAAAAAAATATACATAGTCAAAATGTGGAGCTATCTGAGCATTTTATTTTGCCTTTCAAGTGAATGTGCTCCAGAGGTGAAAGGGGGTGGTTGGGAGGGTGGTAGAGAATTCCAAAGTGCTCCGCATACCTGAAGGATTACATACCATTTTGGTTTCCAAAATTAGTATTTATTTAAAAAATTATATACACTAAAACTCAGGCTTTTTGACGTGCAGTCCTATGAGTGTTGACAAATGAGTAGAAGCATATGTCCACCGCCATAATTGATACAGAAAGTTCTATAAACACCACCCTCCCAAATTTCTGGTGCTACCCCTTTGCAGTCAACGCCCTCCTTACTCTAAACCCTTGTCAACCACTGATCTGTTCTCTGTCCACATATTCTTTTGCCTTTTCCAGGATGCCATATGAGTGGAATCGTAACCTTATGAGTCTAGACCGATCATACTTAAAGAGCTATGAGCATTTCTCTTAGTATAATGCATTTGAGAAAAAAACATATATCAAAAGTTCATTCTTCTATTGTTATGGGTGTTTGTTTATCCATCGTTATCCGTTCATCTGATAGAGGACATGACTCTGGTTTAATATCAAAACTTGATAATCGTAACACATCTTAAGAGATTTGTTTATTGTTGAGAGGATCAAACAAAAGAGTAGCCTTATATTCTATGCACAGTGAAGTTCCAAATTCAATGTAAGTCAAATACACATATGAGGCAATTGCTGTTTTTAATCATTTTTTATCTTGCTTCAGAGAGTTGCATTCATTCACCTTAATATATACTCAAGGTTGTGCTGGATACAATAATGAAAATACAAAATGCTCTCCAAATGCAACACCTGAGTGTATGATCTTTGTCCTCTGGCCTAACCAAACATAATATGCTGTTTGTTTATAATCACAATCTTTGTGGAGCTAAAAAGAAAAACACTATTGTATAATCTTAATGATATTCTTATAAAATCATAACTTAATCCTGATATTTACTTTAACATTTCTCTATCAAGTATTTTGAGTGATCGCTTTCTGGCCTTAGCTACTCTGATCCTTAGTGATCAGAATTTTTTTGACTATCCTAAGATTAAACACATGTGGATAGGAGGGCCTTGTAGCTACATCTACCATACTGCTGATCTGGCTAGAAAGGGGTGCGTGACCCTCCCGAAGCTCTGTGAAGTGGCAGACTTACCAGAGAGCTCTTGGTCAGTGGTAGTCAAATGTGGAACTTACGTTATAATAGCTTCTTCCTTACTATAAATTTCAGTTTTAATGTCTTTCCTCCCTCGGTGGAAGACTAGTTTCTTTGTTTTGTTGAACGGTTTTGATGACAGTTTTTGGTTAGTCCTGAAGAAAAAATGTCGATATCTGTCTTTGTCTGCCACGGTGATGTTAAATAATAGACATTGGCAGGCTGGGCTGGTAAACATAGGAAATAACTATTAGTTTGCCCCCGCGATGCGTTTTCAGAAGACTTCACTACTCTTTTAAAACTGTGTGTGAAGATACAAAGTGGAAGGGGCGAGGAGGATACATGAAGCATAATGCCAGGGTCACCCCGTGATCATATTAAGGTGGCGCATTAGAAAAGATCACATTATGATCTCTGCCATGACCGGGACTTCCTGGCACATTTTTCTGCTAGTGAGGAAGGAAGTGACATAGATCAAATGCTTCTAGGATAAACATGACTTTGTTTCATTTTCTAGTTCATTTTCATTTCCACGGAACAGGCTTATCAGTTCTTACTGTGTTGGAGAGCTTCCAGAACACAGCTCATGACATAATAAATAATAATGTCAGACACAGGCATTATTTCATTTCAGACTCACAGCAACCCCACGAGCGGGAGACACTACTGCCCCCATTTTGCAGGTGAGGAAACCAAGTCTTTGAGGATCTTCACCAAGGCCATGGCCACGTGGCTGGTAGGTATCAGAGCCAGGGCTCACACCTGGGCAGCCTGGTGCCAGAGTCCATGCTGGACTGTGCCTTCACCTCTCTTCTGTCTGTGCAGATCAGGTTAGTGTAGTCACAGAAAGAACACCATGGCGGCCATCCCGATTCTAGAGAGGGATGGATTATGTTAAAGTGAGAGAAAAACCTTGCTGACAACGTTCCTGTTCAAACTCTAGAACCGAGAGAAATAACACAACCTTGAACAAGTGGAAAGTCGAGAGCGTAAGGAGAGGAGAACTGGGAGTAAGAAAAGAATGAGAAAGGAGAGAAAATATCTTGGGATAGAAATATGTATATGTACACTTAAGCTAGGGAATGAGAAAGAAAAATGAGAAGAAAAAAGCTGTGTCAAAGTTTGTAAAAATAGTGGTAAAGGTTCCACGTCGAAAGAAGCCACATTTAGATATTTTAGAAAATATTGCTTCTTCAGCATTTTGCATCTCCGCTTAAATGGTGTATTTTATTTCTTTAATGCTTCACTTTTCCTAGCCTTTGGTTGAAGAGGCAGCCTCATTACCTTCATTTTTACTGGCTGTCGAGATAGCTCAGGTTCAGGCGAGCCAAACCGAGGTAATGACCCAGGCAGGGTAAATGGGAAACTTTCTGTACTCTTAGGAATAAGTCATCAATTTAATATATTTCCTTAATGCTACATTCTTTCTAAAAATAATATAAAAAACTATGCACGCTAGTTTCCGAATTGTTTCTATTCGGGAAAATTTGGGATGAGCATTGCCAGCTCATTCATCAATGTCCACGAAATACTTTTTAAAAATGAAATGTGCTCTGAGAAGCAGGCATTGAAGAGTCAGTGCTGAGTTTCTAAAATAACTCTTCTGAAGTTTTATGTACCATCCTCTTTCAGAGCTTTGTCCTGACTCTTTTCCAGAACTGGTAGGTAGATAATTCTTGCCCAGGCTCGATCAAAGGGATTGTTCTTCCTCTTCCCCTTGCCTCGCCTCCTCTCCTCCCCATTCCTCCTCTCTCTTTTCTCCCATCAGTTGGTACTACAGCACGCAGTGCTTCATTCCAGAACCTGTTCTAAGAGAGAAGAAACAACCAGGGGTGGCTCACAGAACTGGGCTATTATTTTCCCAAAACTAACATTTGGTGTAAACATCCCATTCTCTCTGCCTGCAGTAGCAGCCCTACCATCACTATCAACAGTGTATCGTGCGGGAGAGATACAGTCTCTGCTCTCTGGTCAAGCCTGACTAGTGTTTTTGACCAAGGACAGCCACAGTTTCCCCCTTTAACAGAAATACCTACATCTACCTCATTCGTGCTTGTAGGCACTTGCCTGTGAAATCTTTCCCTCTTCCCATGTACTGTAATTCATCTGGATATGAAAGCTTTGCATCTGTTGCTGGCTCCTTTGGACATTCTCATGTAGCCTCACATTGTAACTGATGAGTTACAATGATGTAGATCAAGGGATGTAGGATTTTGAAACAAGGTTTCCACAGAATTCATAATAGCAACTTCTTTTCTTCACCTCTTCTTAATATCCACACATGAAAGTGCAAAGGACCAAGGTTTCTCCCCGCTTTTTGCAATTCTTTCAACTCTTTGGTGCGGGTTAGTTACTCCATTGTTCTCACTGTTTCTATTACCCCATGTATTAGTTTGCCAGGGCTGCCATAAGAAAGCACCACAGATAAGGGGCTTAAACAATGGAAATTTATTTTCCTACAGTTCTGGAGGCTGGAAGTTCAAGATTAAGCTGTTGGCAGGTTTGATTTCTCCCGAGGCCTCTCTCCTTGGCTCGTAGATGGCCATCTTCTCCCAGTGTCCTCACGTCATCTTCCTTCTCTATATGTCTGAGT
Organism: Pteropus alecto; assembly: GCF_000325575.1. Classification (NCBI taxonomy): domain Eukaryota; kingdom Metazoa; phylum Chordata; class Mammalia; order Chiroptera; family Pteropodidae; genus Pteropus; species Pteropus alecto. The sequence continues at coordinate 552,968 of NW_006442107.1, forward strand.
CTAAATTTCTCCTTCTTATAAGGATGCCAGTCATATTGGATTAAGACTCACCCTAATGGCCTCATTTTAACTTAACTACCTCTTTAAAGATCTTATCTCCAAATAAGTCACATTCTGACTTACTGGAGTTTAGAACTCAACATACGAAATTTGGGGGACACAATTCAGTCCATAACACCCTAAATACTTGCTACTCCATCTTAAATGTTGACATTCGTTGTCATTTCTATTAATGTTCATTGCACCAGCATATTTTCACGTAAACCTAATTTTGGTTTGATGCAAGTCTTACCGAGAGCACATGGACTACTTGGGGACAAAAACCATGCTGAAATTGTTATTCTAAAACTTGTCCTATTATACATTATGAACATCCTTCCGTCTGACTCTTAAAAGATTTATAGTGTAAAAAAATATTAGGATCTAATGTCCAACGTAAAGGGTGTTAATGTTGTTCATCTCAGAATACCTTTCTGATACATAACAAGTACTGTCACTTCGGTCCCTGTATTCAACACGCACACATAGAGCATTGTGCAGCCCTTAGAATGCACCAGTGTTTTCAGTGCTCACACACATGCACTCGGTTCATCCTCACAGGAACCCTAATGAGGAAGGTGGGATTTATAGATGAGGAAATGAGGCACACAGAGGTTAAGTATCCTGGGTTATAAAGTTAGTAAATGGCAGAGCCAGGATTCAAACCCAAGCGGTCTGGTTTAAGAGTGCCCACTACTACCCTCTGCTAAGTCTCCTTTCTCATGTTTTATGCATGACACTTCTAAGCCATGGTATGTGCACCCGTGATCAGTGATCTTCACAGTCCTTGATATGACTTACTTTTTTACCCCAAACTTACACTGGGAAGGAATTTAAAAGTGGTCTGAAGGCCTCGATGGTATACGCGCTTCACTTCTGGCAGCCTTCAGTATTCATACTCTCTACCCCCGTTTAGTCAATAGTCATGCATTCCAGCAACTCCCACACCTCTTTCAAATAAATCCTTTTTGTTTGACTAGGATGTACGGACAGTGATAATTGCTTCTAAGTTGAACAACAATCAGTAATCACTTTAATAATACACATAACCTATAAAATTCTATGGGGCTTTCTACCTTGTGCTATTCTTTTTATATCAAGCCGACATTTTGAGGAAAAAGAAAGGCCTTCTCAGTAGAATTTTTGCTTCCCTGTAGGCTTTGGAAGAACAGTGCTATTGTCATTGGGCTTCTTTAAACACACTCGGAGGAGGTGACCCGCAGGCCAGACCCAAGTTATCACAGGCTCCTCACCCCTCCCTTGTTCTTGGAAGGCTCCCCACACCATTCCCTCAGTGGGAACCAGATTCGAGGGCTCAGCCTTGAGAGAGTAATGTTTGGTTGAGACCATCTGGATGGTGTACATGACTGGACCCCGTCAAGGCTTCTACATAAACATTAAGATTCCGGGTGACAAGGGCCGAGATCTACTCACCTTGTGGTTAGGAAGGCAAGCCTCTCAAGTAAGTTCCTCTGCTCATCAGACCTGCTACCCACCCATCTGCTCCCCACCCATCTGGAGCAGTGTGCCCATGGGCTCTGCTTGCTCTGCGTGTGTCGGAAGGGGCAGGGGAAACAGTTTCAAATTTCGCCCGAGGACCTACCAAAGTTGAGAACCAGCAACAATGTTCCAGTATTTCCAGGCCAAAGACTAAATTAACGGAGCAGCTGCATCCTTGGACTTGGGTGGGGACAGCAGTTAGCCAATCGGCACTTGCTTTTATGTCCCGGCTTGGTCGTCTTCTTTCTTTCTTTTACCTTCCAACCCCAGATAACAAGAAATGTTTTATTCCCTTGGACAAAAGGTACTTAACTAACAAAACAAAACTGAAAAGGAAAGTAAGCACAGTTGACCTTTGAACAAAGTGGGGGTTGGGGCGCTGACCCCCATGCAGTGGATGATGATCTGTGTGTAACTTTTGACTCTACAGTCACCCCTTGGCATCTGTGGATTCAACTAACCACAGCTCGAAAACATCTGTGGCTGGGAATGTGACAATACTGTTTCCTATACAGGGCTGATTGAATCTGTGGAAACGGAAACCCAAGGGCACAGAAGGGCGGATCATATTTGTTGAAAAAGATCTGAGTGTAAGTGGACCTGTGCAGTTCACACCGTGCTGTGCAACAGTCAACTGTATAAATCGCATCATTTTGTAACTTGGGGAGATTTAAATTCCCCTAGTGTTTCGGAAGTTGTAGCTGTAAATAGGAAGCCTTAGGATGTGGCAACAGGTGTTTGCTCTGATACTTTTTTGGAACTCAAAATATGTGTGGGGAAAAGCAATATACTTGAAGACACCCCTTACAACGGACTGCATCAGGATTCCTCGTGAATGAAAATGGGCCTCCTCAGACTGCAGGTTGCCAGCAGTGAGGTGGGTACATTCGATGTGTGCTTACATATTTATGTATTTCTTTTGCTCAGCTTCTTGGTGTACTTTGTGACAACTGCAGTGGGAAACTGGAGAATTTTGTGAATAATTCTGATGCTCTATGAATCTATGAAGGAAATGTATGAGAGTCTACATGGGAAAAGGATGGCGTGCATGTAAGCTCCTCATCTGTGGAAATTGTCAATCCAATTATTTTGGCTAAGTCACCCATCAAATCGGATCACTGACTAATTCATTACAAGATTATCAGTAGTAAAGGCAGCCTGAAATGCCAACCGATGGTGTCTGAGACAGTGTCAGAGGCACAACCATAATTTCCATGAGATGGGCAACTGGTTTAGTCATAGAACGTGAGTTGTTGAATTACATTTTATGGTTTTTATTTTTGGTGTCAAATCAAGTGTCTAGATTAGAGATCATGCCCCATCCCCTTTATAGGCATTCATTTTTTAAAAGGAAAAAACTCACCCACGTATGTCCAGGCTCAAAAATCTTTCTTCCATAATTTGTAGGGATAAAGAGACAGACCTGAGATTATATTTCTCGGGCTTACCGCTTTTCAATATATTCAGCCTCTTGGCCAGTGCGCGTTTTGGAGAGGCTGGCTTTGTCGAGATAAAGGAGCTTTAGGGCAGCTATCTTCCAGGTGAGACCTTTCTAGCCCACAGGAAAGCCAATTAGGAGCCTCCTCAGGAATTCTTGCCTGCTCAGACCAAGATAATTAGGGGATGAGGAGCTGGACACTATGCGCTCCTCCCACTGACCCCATGACCTTTCCAGGGCAGTTAGCATCCCTTATGGGCAGCAATATCAGGTTCCAATCAGGGAGCCCTGAGCCCAGAGGTATGGCCAGGTGCAAACAAAGCCATTTTAAAACCAGAGAAGTCCTGGAAGGCCAGGGCCTCCTTGGAGAGGACTGGGCTGCTTCAAGGACGGAAAGTACAGCATAGGGAGTATAGTCAATAATATTGTAATAACTATGTACAGTGTCAGATGGGTGCTAGATTTATCGGGGGGGGGGGTGTCACTTTGTAAGTTATGTAAATGTCTAACCACTATGCTGTACACCTGAAACTAATATTGAATGTCAACTGTAATTGAAAAAAAAGAAAAAAACAAAAGAAAAAAATCTTTTAAACGGCAAAAAAACACACACCGTAATAAAAGACAAACGGCAAACTGGAAAAAAAAAGTCTTTACAGGACATTTAGAGAGTAACTGAACTCTTGTGTTAGAGCAATTGCTCCCAAAGGTTCTTATAATTTTCCTTCATCCCTATTTGTGATACCGTGTGGATTCCCTGACCGTAAGCTGTAGGACATTTGAATTTGAGAACACATATCCCAGCCCCTTTTGGATGGATCAGCTTGGACCGTCTGCCCTTAGCGGGGTGAATTCTTTACCGAAACCCTGGAATGCACCCTCAAAACTGCCTGTGCCCTGAAGTCAGACTTGCAGACAGGGAATCTTAGCTTCCACAATGTTCCATGTGCTTAATTTCCTTCCCTCCCTTTCTGTAAGGGGACGGATCCCTGGGTAGCTTGTGCATTAAAAATCAAACTTTTTGTTGCTGGAAGTGTGTCGTTAAGATTTTGGGGAGAGCTCCATATGCCACAGTTTTCCCCCACCTTGTGGAAACGATGCAGCTCGCCTCCCCTAGATGGCGCTAGGGTTTCAACTCAGCGTGACTCAACCCGCTCCCCTTAGATGAAAAGTGAAGCGAGGCGAGGAGTGATGTGAGCGGTGTGGCAATCCAGGAGCGTGGGCGCTGCCGAGCAGGGACACAACTCCCCGCCCCCTTCTCTGTCGTGTCGGGAGGGACTAGACTGGCTGGCAGCTGGCCGAGGGCCTCAGCTGCCACATGGGACAGGAAATCAAAGATGCACATTTAATAAAATGCAAGCGCTTGTTTCCAATCTTCCTGAGTAATGTTGTAGCAAGTGCAACTGCCGGAGCTCGGGCATGAGAAATACACTGTCAAAATTCGCTTCGATTAAGGCGGGGTATTAAATGATAGCACTTGGCAACGAGATCCCGCTTCGCTCCTTTTCCCCGCTCTTGACATCTCTTTGGATTTTAAGAAAGCAAAGCTACCTTATTCCTTATTTTATGTATTTCTTTTCCTCTGGGCCTAATGCCTAGCATGCTCTGAATGAGAAGGGGGACCTCTAGGGGTCAGTGTGGTGTAAAAAATGGCCAACCTTGGCCTCGGAGCCGATGGGCGAGGTTCCATCATAGCTTTCTCCCTATTTCATTCTAACGAGGAACTGATTCCATGACTTCCTTCTAAGACATGCTCCAGAAGCAATTCCCTTGATGGCCATTTTCCTTTAATATAAGTTTAAACATTTGCAATCAAAGGCAGCTCTAATTTGAAATTGAGGACTAGCGCCGTGGCCTTGCACCTTCTCCGTTTGGACCTAGAAGGTTGCCTCCTCTCCCAGTCCTTTCGAAGCTTCACGCCGGCGTAGGCAGAAGCCTGCTGTCCTTTCACCTTGCTTTAACTCACTTTTGTTACTTTTTTTCTTTGAGTGAAAGAGCGTGTGTGTGTGTGTCCTTTTACATGCATGTGTCCTTTGGGCCTTTGTCTTTCACATTTTCTTTTATTATGTTATCAAAGGACACTTAAGGTTTAGGGCACGGGGACGTGTGTGTGTGTGTGTGTGGACAATGAGGAAGAAGCACAGCACACCCTGCCGTGGTGGGTCTGGCTGGAGAACGGCCGTCGAGAGCCCTGCACAGACATTGGAGAGTGTGAGGAAGGAGCCTGGGGATTGCTCGAGGCAACGGTCCCTTCTGGCTCAGGTGATTTCAGCTCCTGCCATCTGCTCCTCACCCCTCCTCAGTTCTGCCCCCACTACATCACCGAGACAGATGTGGGTTAAATCACAAATGTCCAAATCCTAGCATCCCTTATTCAGCCCTCATCCTACATGACTTCCCTGTGGCACTTGATCCTGTCGAATGTTTCTTTCCGACGTGCTTCTTTGCCATTCTTTTGCTCTGATACTTTTTTGGAACCGCTGTGTCTCAGTCTCCCGAATCTGGGATGGTAAATGCACGGCGCCGGTGCCACCGCTTCTGGCCTCCTCCTCCCCCACCCCCCACTACCAACCTGGTGAATCCATCCTGGCACCAGGATGTGGCTATAGTCCTTCCTGGGGGCTCCAGGAAGACACTACCAATAGATCAAAGTCGATACTATGGATGATACGTCCTCTCCATCCTGCCTTAATCGTGCCTCTCCTACAATCCTGATTCCATTCCGTTTTGATATCTCTCCTTCCCTGGATGACGTCATCCCTTCCCACAGTTCTAGTTACTCATATGTTGAAAACGCCCCCTCTCTTATCTCTAGAACAAATCTTTCCCTGATCTCTAACACTGATAGTTCTATTAACCCACCAGATTTCTCCACCTGGAATTTTTACAAACACTTCTGATTTAGCATGTCCAAAACCAAGCTCATCATCATGCCTCCCCAGGTCTGAATCTCCTATATTCTCCAACTTTGTCGATGGCATCATAATCCATCCAAGATAGAAGCTTCTTTTCCTTTCTTTTAATCTCTCCCTGGTCCTACACCCCAACATCACCACTGTTTCCCTCTCAAAATCCAACTAGTAACAAAAAGGGTATGTGATAGATGCCAAACGAGGAGAATGGGTGATTATTTGGCAGGGAGGGCTTTAGCTTCTGTGTAATCTCCATTAAACCACCACTCACATCCAGGCTTCCCATGTAAACGTACACTCTAAGTATAAGTGATGTTCTCACTCTGCAAATCCAACTTCCCACCCAACCTCCCCTTACAGGGGAGCAGCCCTTAACCCTTTGTTTAGGAATTTTGGAACTGTCTGCGAGGGTAAGCTCTTTAAAGCATAAATCTTGTCACACCATTTCCAACTTAATAAATATTTACTGGTTTCTCTTTGCTGATAAGATAAAAGACTCAAACTCTTAGCCTGTTATCCAAGGCTCTGCTTGGCCTCCTTTCCAGTCTATTTACTGTCTCCTTTCCCCTTCTACATCCAGCCCCTATGCCTGGTGTGTTTGTTAAACACTTAACTAGTTCGTGCTTCCGGGACATTTTTCTTGTAGCTATCTGTAGGGTGTACCTTTCCTTCCTAATTCTCTATTTGGTCACTCAGCTCAAGTGTCACTTCTGTGAAACCTTCCTCATTCATCCAAGGTGACCGACCAGAATTAGGTATTTTCTTCTCTGTGTTCCCAGATCACATGATACATTTCTCAATAGCATGTCATGCAGAGTCCTGATTGTCTTTCTCTCTGTCACCAAATTCCAAGTTCCTACAGGGAAGGACTCTGCTTATTTTTTGAGTCCACAGCATCTCCCATGGTGTGTAGCACGTAGCAGATGCTCATGGATTGTTTTGTGAATGAAGGAGGCACTGGATGTGCTAACAGAGGAAATGAGCATCACCCATGACAAATTGTTAAGGTTTTGCTCCAGACCAATCCCTAGTAAGGACGTTTCAAATCTAGAAGTGCAGTTCTGGGCTCTGCAAGGCACAAAGGAGTCCTGCCCCAGCCCCACCCAGCTGAAATGAGCACAGTAGAGATGGTATCCCAGGAAGGAGCTTAAACATATATCGTGGCCAGATTGTGTGTGTGCGTGTGTGTGCATGTGTGTGGTGTGTGGGTGTGTAGGGGAGGTTGGTAGGGAGTAGAGTAGTTAATTTCCCATAGAATTATCTGTTGGATAGACTGTTTATAAGCAAAATAAGCATGTGTGGCTTGCCCATTGTCAAATAAGACCAGTTGATGTTCAAGTGTTGTTTGAGTTGCTACTACAGGCAAATGTGCAGAGCGGTACAGAGGAATGTGATAAAGATCTCCTCACTGAGTTATTTACAGTCCAGCTAAGGGGGTAGGATTTTTGCAAAGGTGCGTTTGCTAAGTATGGCGATCATGTTTTGTCATCCAGACTGGGACATGAAAGGGCGTGGAATTAAGGATTTCACCAAGAATACAGACGCAAACCAGAATTGTCCCGCGTTAACCAGGACGTGGGGTCACACTGATGAAGACAGTCAGATGTTTAATGCAGACTGCACATGCTGGAGTTTCAGAGGAGAAAGTAATCACTCTGAGGTGGAGGGTTCACAGCATCTCTGACGAAGGACGCCTTCCATATAGGCCTCGAGGGAAGAGGAGGGTTTGTTATGGGGAGAGGAAAAGTGTACAAAAGAGAGTGAGCATGAGGACGATGGCGAGAGATCAAACAGTTTGTACAGAGGACCAAGAGGAGACCCATTTGTTCAGAGCAGAGTGTTTATCGAAGGTGGTAGTGAGGCAGGTGGAGTGGTGGGGTTCAGAGCTAGAGAGGGAGGTGAACGCCAGGCTGGTGGGAGGAGCTTGGCTGTGAGGACTGGTTTTCTTACTCAAGGCAGCAGGAGACCAGTGATGGTTTTGAGTGGAGCGATTTGCTGAAAACAAAGTGTGTGTGTGTGTGTGTGTGTGTGTGTGTGTGTGTGTGTGTGTGTGTCTATGTATTTTTTAAATTAAGTTTAACCTTACAGTATTTTCAGGATGTAGCAAGGAGAATCTAGAGTTGACTATCTAGACATAAGGTCATAAGAGTCTTAAGTGGGGTAGTGGCAGAGGGAATGGAAAAAAAAACGTTTGCAAGAGACTTTGTGGAGGGAAAAATCAAACAAAATCTGGAGACCGCATGTGCGAGGCGAGACGTGGGGAGAGGGACAATCCAGGAAAACTTGAGGTTTTGATGCTGGGTGACTTGGGAGGGCTGTGGTCCTGTTAATTGAGGATAAAACGTAGATGGACATGGTTTGAGGAAGATAATTAAGCCGGGAGAATTTTAAATATTTTTGCCTTTTAAAATTTTGGTGTTGAAAGTAACACGTGCTTATTTTAGAAAACTTGCATAATGCAAGAATTATGGATGAGAGTTTTGGCATCTCATGGGTTCGATGTGTCTCTTTGGTCCTGGGATATTCCTGATGTCTGATTAATTCTTAAGGAATAGATCTGAACAGCAGGAGGAGTGAAGATGGAGCCCGATTTCAATGTGAGTCTTTAAAACAATTTGCCTTCTATGCTTTAGAAAATATTTCACTCATAAGAATATGTTTGTTTAAAACTCATTGGCCTCTTACTCCATGCCAGGCACTGTGGAGGAAATGATTGAAAGGTGGCACGTGAACACTCACAGGGGAAAACTCAGGGGACAAGTTTCATGCGGATGATGAAAAAGAGTTTAGAAAGGGAGAGGTATCTGAAGGAAAAGGCCTATTGAGATACATTCACCGAACAGGAATGCTGGTGCTGGGAAGGTGACATACAATGGAGATGCTGACAGGTTCCCTGCGTGTTCGAGATGGAGATAATCAGAGATCCTTCAGGGTTTATTCTCTGTGGAGTCTGGGTTGTTCTGTTCTTAACCACGCTGTTTAGATTCTCCCAGCCTTCTTGTTGTTTCCTTTATTCTTGATCCTATGTTCATTCATCAGACTGTTCCTGTTTAATCAGCAAGAATATCTATGTTGAATATTAGCGAGTCTCAACAAGGCTGAATTCTGTGACATTGTCTAAAGGTTTCTGATCGTGCCCAAGACCGATGTAACTTTCTTTATCAGGGCACATCATCTTGAGCTTAGAAAGTGCTTGCAGTAACAGTAAATATTCCCCTCTGGCTTTTTCCTGTTCTCCAATTGCAGTATCTCCAGTAGCCAGTTATTTCTAGGGGTCTTCTGAGAGTATCTCGTGTTGCTCGCAAATATCCTTTTAGCCCCTGCAAGCCATTCTCATTTCCCTTCTCTTTGATAACCATCCTGACATTTTCTGCCATGGCGTTTGGTGATACTGTTTGTTCCGGTGCTGATGCTGGTGGAGCTGCTCTTGGTACCAACATTTGCTGATGCCCCTGAGGCTTTGCCAACCCCAAAGGGCCTTTCCACTGTTGCTTGTGCTAAAGCGCAGATACTGCTGAAGCCATTTGATGTCTGGCCCCCTGATGCGACAGTGCCATGCTGTGTTGATAGATAAAGTGAGAGGACATCTTTCCTCAGCTTTGTGTTGTACCCTCTTGGTTCCAAGGCAGTGCTACCTTCTGTTCCCAAAATGACACTGAAAATAGATTTTCGTTTTTTATAAGCAGCCCTCAGCTTTCTAAGAACCTAACATAAGATGAAACTCCTAGGGGCCAGAGGCCAGTCTGAGTGAAAGATACTTGCAGTACTATTCAAACTTACTTCTTCCTTCGGATTCTAGGACAGTGTCACGTGACCAAGTGTATGGGCCTGTCTTCTTCCTTAGGATAAGCTCTCACCATTTCCCATGTAATCCTCTTTTCCATTTCCCATGTAATCCTATCTCTGCAGAGCCTACTCGACTATTCTGAAAGACATCCCCAGACGTGTCTTCTTAATGCTGAATCAGAATGGACACTCTTCTAGTTCAATAAAGATGGCCTTCTAGTTGCAGGCAAATTTCTGTTGCAGAAACCTGAACAGCAAGGCCTGAAGTGCTAATCTCATCTTTCCACCAGAGGGCAGTATGTCATATGTATTGAAACTCAGCTTTTGTTTTTACCATAAAAATAAACATAAAATTATATTTTTTGGTCTTTCTCTGCATATCTTTAATATTTACAAATATCTATGGGGTACATTAATATCTGTAATATTGATATCTATCCAAAGTGAATATGTATATTATTAGAGTGGTTTTACTTCTATTTTTATTTATAGTGGTTTTATGACATGGAAAGGGTATTTAGCAATAGAAATAGTTTTATGTTACCCTAGATATTTTATGAAGTGGAAAACATACATCAAGCAGGACATTTTAAAGAATTAAATAAATATAAAATTAATGGGCACGTCATGACATTTTTGCAAGAATTTTTGCAGTCATATCCTACTTTTGCCTAATATATCTTTAAAACAACTTTTAAAACGCTTTTGATATGCTGACTTATTTCTGCTTCACAATATATATTATTTTCAGTTTGGAGTGGAGCCGTCTGCAATTTCTAAAGGGCAACATTTTTTATTTTGAGTGTCCTTTTTGCCAGTTTACTTCTACTGCACAAGAAGTTAAATCCTGGTGAAGGTTATAGCTGATTTGTGGTATTAGGGAGTTCTCTAAACTGTAGAAATGGAAGCCTTATAATGTGAATGTGCGGTACATCTCAAACAGACTTCTCTTTGGCTATTGAGAAAACCAAATGTAGAAATTAGCCTGTTTGCCCAGATAAAGGGAAGTCCTTTATATGCCTTTATTTGGGCCATGACGTTAAAAAAAATTAGTGCAATGGCATATCTCCAGTTTTTCAGTAAATACATTTCTAAAAATATAGAGCTATAGTCTTATAGTTAATTTCAAAGTTGATACAGCGCTTAGAGCCTAAAGGTGTTCTGGGACTTATGTACTCCCTTTGCCTTAGTTCAAAGGAAAAACTTTACATATTCAGCACTATTGTTCCAGAGACATCTCAAGAGAGGGAGAGTTCCAGAGTGAAAGGCATTGCATTAATTTTGTTGAAAGAATGAGCATAGGGTGGCTCAGTGGGATAATATTGCCTGAGATCAAAGTTAAAAACCTTTGACCATTTCCAGTATGCCCTGCCTTTTCATTGCTGTTGTGAAATGTGAAGACTCTGCTGAAAATGTTATGGGAGCTGACTCCCTCCCACCCTTCCTTCATGCTCTCTTTTCTTTCTGTTCTTTCTCTCTCTCTCCCACACTCTTTTCCTCCCTTTCTCTCTCTCTCTCTCTCTCTCTCTCTCTCACCAGAAAGTTTTTTCTACTTTTTTTAGAACAGAGTTTTCTAGAGCAGTTTTTCCTCCTTCCCATTCTGGATATTTCCTGGAATACTGGTCCACCTGGTACAAGTTTTCCAAAACTGTAATGACTGCGTCATGCACCTGATGACTAGGATGCACACAGAGATGAAGTCTGCCGGTATGCTGTCATTTCCACCATGCCACTTATTTTTTAACATAAAGTATAAGGTGCAGTTTGCCTTGCATTAAGCCAACTTGATAAAACTCCAAGTTACAAGACATAAAATAAGGAAGTGATTATTCCCATTCTGAAAGAGTCTCTGCTTTATAAAGACATTTACTAAATTATTTCTTTAAATTGCCCTAAAATAGAATTAGACTCAAATGTTGATTCACAGTTCACTTTCTGAGGTGGCATATAATACATAATTTGAGACATGGTTGCACGAATAGAAGTTTGGGGCACAGCGTTAATACTTTTCTAAAAGAACTCTTGACCACCCTCCTCATTTCTTTTTTCCATTTCATTTTAATTTTTCTGAGTCTACGGTCTGGAATGACTTTTTTTTTTTTTTTTTTTAAATTCATCCACCAATCCATATAATTCTATTGCTTCACATGCCTATGAAGCCAAAGCCGTCGCTGAGATTAAATGAGCAGAGGCGACATCTAAAGATGAATACTAGAAAAATGACTCTTTAGCCACATGAATAGTAATAGTGGTATTATGCTTGATTTGAGACTGTAAAGTCCTCGTTGGCCGTCAAATGCTGCCAAGGGAAAGTGGATATATTTCTGTAGAACACTGGCAACAGCACAGAAATATTTCTCAGACCCCAGAATATTATCTAAACCACATCGGTACAGCCTCCCTGATCACCAACTCCTCCGTGTTCTCACGGCTTTTGTTCAGATGTCTGTCATGGTGCTTACATTTCTATTGTGCCATTTGTGTTTTCATCCGTTTATGGAGGGTGGGGACTTTATTTTTTCTCATCTTTATTCATCCAGTGCCTAGTACATAATAGTATTTCACATAAGCTTTTTGGATGAAAGACTTGGGAATCTATGGCACAATTACTGATACCTTTAGGAAGAATTTGACCTCTGAGCAAAGCACCTACAAAAAAGGGGATGAAACACTGATCTGTCCTCTTTATTCGTAGAGGCAGCAGTAACATGGTTCATTTAAATATCAGAGAGTATTTCACTTAGAAATTGTGGTTATATTTGAATCTTAAAATCTATGATATATTGGCAGCCCCCTTAAATAATAATAATAATAACAACAACAAAAACAACAACAACAATAATAATAATAATGAGGAGGAGGAGGAGAAGGAGGAGGGGGAAGAGGAAGGGTATGAGAACAACTATATTTCATCGAAAAGCTTTGATTGTCCAGTTACATTTCATATTGTTGTTTATCTCAGTGGCTCACCCTGCTTGTGAGCCAAATCACTTCTTAGGTCAGAACACAGAGCTTACCTCTGCTTGTTCATATAGGCAGATAAGATTTTTTAACAATAAGACTTTTTTGGGCCTTGCTTAGAAAGAAGAATCAGAAGTACATCCTTGTCATCTGAACAGAAAACTAAATGCAAAGGGTACTTCCAGACAGAACTGCTAAGGTCACATATTAGGAGGCAGTGGCATTCTAAGGGATCATTCTTCATGTAATTGGTGCTTTTCCCTCCAGGTACTAGCGTCCTGATTGCTGTAGTCCTTTGGGTCCGCCATATTCAGAGATGGCCCTGTCATGCTCTCTGGAGGTGGTCTTTAATTCAGAAATTTGTGAACATATATTAGTTCGTAGAGATTGAACTCATACTTTGGAATGAAAGCTACCTAAGTTTTCTATACACTTAAATAATTGTGTACAAAAAATCAAAAGTGGTGTAGTTGAGTTCTGGTAGAAAGTTCTAATTCTTCCTCACTAAGAAAATGATGAGTGAATGTAAAGAGAAGAGGCCCGGTTTGTGTATGTCTTTTACCATTACATAAATTGTAGTTATCCACTGAAGTATTTTTTATGCTGGTTTTTTTTTTTTTTTTTAATATTGATTTATCCAGAGAGTTCACTTACTTCTATTGTGACCTCACCTGGCTGAAAATACTGTTTTTGTTCTTAAGAAGAGGCAAAAAATTATTTTACTTCTAGTATTTATCTACTACATTCCTAATGAAGCCTTTTATCTCTAGTAAAACTATTGGTTGGTATTATTATCCCAAGAATGAGATAATAGCTGTTTATTCCTACAGTTTTCTCATCCTCTACTCCAATTGTTCTCAAGGCTTTGGCCATCTGCCCTTGTGTTTTCATGATCTACCCTTTCGTACTTTGAGGAATAAGATCTCACCACTGTTGGCAGGAAAAGTAGCTTTCATATTAAAGTCAGAGCTGAAAATGGATTCTCTATTGGATAGAAATATGAGCACTCAGGTGCTTTCTGTGTAAAATTAAATACTTCCTGCTCCCAATTGCAGAAACTAAGCAGTGATTCTCTTTAAAAATACCATACCCGATATACCATAGGGTTTCAAAAACAGTTGATGACAAGAAGCATTTGGAAGGACAGAATACAGAAGATAAAATACAATGGAGGTAAACCATTGAAAATAAGTGAGCTTGCAAAGCAGCGGTCGACGTGCACAAGATTTCTCAGGAATGGGACAGAATAGGAAGTTAAAGCTTCTTCATTAATGATTCTTGGAATCACATGATGCGGTCCTCTTCCTCTCCCTTGAGAAAAATAGCTGACACCTGGAGATGTGAAATTGCTGAGGACATGCATTGTACTCGTCTGTCTTTTTCTTTCCTTTTTTCTTTTTTTAATTTTAAAAACTTACAGCCCCATTTAACTGAGCACTTCAGAAGTGAAACTAAACATCCACTTGATTGATTCCTTGGAATGTCAACCTCCTTTTTGCTTGGGTGATGCCTGGATAGTTTGTGAGAGTGTGCACATTAGCCTAGGACCTGGGAGGGAAGGGAAGCTTTTGAGACAGGTGACTGTGTCCTCAGCATGTTCTTACTCTGGGGCTTTACAAGCTGCTTGATCCTTTGGACTTCTGCAAAATGTGGTGTATCTAGGGACCATCTTTTGTGTGCGTGTGTGTGTGTGTGTGTATGTGTGTGTAGCTGTTAGAGGTGTGGCCAAAATTGTTATGGGATGTAGCATGAGCAGCTGACAAGTGATAAAACAGTTTATCTCTAATCTTTTATGGGCTGTTTTAATGCTCTAAGCACTCTCTTGGAGGAGGTAGGAAGCAAAGCTATTGATTTTTGCTCCATTTGGAGTGGGTTAGGCTTTGGCTGTATTGACAGATGCTTGTCTCCAGGGAACTTCTTGGAAGGAATAAATACATCTCTGAGTCAGACAAGCCCTTTCTCCAGAGGGTTCTAACTATGAGTGGACATGGAAGGATTCCCCCAGCTCATGTTTTATACTACAAAGTATTACCACCAGTTAGTTGAGAATATTGGCTGTTATTATTTCTTTTGCATATAATGATTTATAATCTTTGGGATTATTCAGTAACTCAGGGTCATCAATCCTAGTTATCCAAAGATCAGAACCTCTTGCCGCTGGCTAGAATAATTGGAAGAAAGAAGCTGTCTAATGATGCATTGACTCCTCAACATCTGCCAGCCAATCAAGAATTATTACATTAGTCTGTAATTGTTGGTTTCAGTGTTCAAATGGTTTCCAGCCAGGAGTGCATGATGTACTTCTATTTGGAGTGCATAATGTACTTCTTAGAAATAGTTATAAGAGAAAAATCAAACTTTAGCATCCTGGAGGAAATATACAGACAGGTCTTACCAATGAAAAAGCAAAGAGGAAAGCAAAGCTCAACTTTAGCAACTTGGGTATTCCTGGTGTTAATTTTCTTTTTCTGTATTCCCTACCTGGCCTGAGAATGCCTACTTTTTTCTTACCATAATAAAAAATTATCAACATCTTTACATCAATAAAATATATGTATTCATCAACAATTTAAATGACTCCTTATTATTTCATTGTGTACATGTTTTTAACCAAATCCTAACTGATGAGTATTTATGTTACTTCCAATTTTCTGCTCTTCTTTACAATGCTTAGATGGGCATCTTCATACCTATAACTTTGTATCTTATCAGATTTTTTTAAAGGATAATTTCCTTTGAATAGAATTACTGGGTCAAAGTAATTGTGACATTGATTCATGTTACCAAACTGCTTCTCAGAGTGGCCAATTTATGTAACCATCAAAAGTACATCACAGTTCCTTTTCCTCTAAACTTAGCCTGTACTGATCTTTAGACTTCCTTTCATCAACAGGAGAGATGAATAATTTCTACTTAATTTAATTTTTATT
Organism: Pteropus alecto; assembly: GCF_000325575.1. Classification (NCBI taxonomy): domain Eukaryota; kingdom Metazoa; phylum Chordata; class Mammalia; order Chiroptera; family Pteropodidae; genus Pteropus; species Pteropus alecto. The sequence goes on from NW_006442107.1 coordinate 568,534, forward strand.
TTTTGATTATCAGTGATTTTAATATTTTTTTATAATTTCTAAGAGTTCTATCACTTTAGCTCTTGTATTTAAGTCTTTGATCCATTTCAAGTTAATTTGCCTATGTGGGATGAAGGAAAGTCAATTTCATTCTTTAGGGTATGGATATCCAGTTGTCCCAGCATCATTTGTTGCAAACACTATTTTTTCCCCATTGAATTGTCTTAACACCCTTGTTGAAACTCAATTGACTATGAATGTATAGGTTTATTTCCGGACATACATACCTTATTGATATAGACATTTATTTTATGCCAGTACCACACAGTCTTGATTACTGTAGCTTTGTTGTAACTTCGAAATTAGAAAATATGAGTCTCCACTTTGTTCTTTTTCAAGATGATTTTGCTTATTTTTTTTCTGATATGATTGACTATTTCCATTTTTTTGAATTGTCTATTAATGCCAGCAGCTAATTACTTATTCATTTGATTTGCAAAAGGAAAATTTTCTTAATCTCTTCTGGCTTTGGTGAATGACATGAAGTGAGACCCAGCACAGCATTTTGGGCATTATCTGTCTCGTATTTACTTTCGTGTAAAAAAAGTAGTCTAGATGAGGCAAAATTGCCAAGAGATCAAACTATTTAAACTTTAGTTACTATCATGAGCAGAACCATCTTAAGACAAAGATGGCTTGAATTAAAAAGAAGCAGCTACAATAGTTAAAAACAGATGACCTCAGTCAACTCATCAGTGACTTCCGAATAAAAGAGTGAATGTATTCTAGGATATGCAGTGATCCACTGGTGCATGGGTTAGTTACTATCATGAACAGAATCATCTTAAGACAAAGATGGCTTGAATTAAAAAGAAGCAGCCACAATAGTTAAAAACAGATGACTTCAGTCAACTCATCAGTGACTTCCGAATAAGAGAGTGAATATATTCTAGGATATGCAGTGATCCACTGGTGCATGGGAAAAAATGTTAACATTTATTTTAAAATTAATTTCATTTCACTGAGAAACATCTATTTTGTACATTTGGCTTATAATATATGAATACAGTGATACATGTGTATATATATTATAATAAAATACCTATGTTAGAAGAATATGCTTAAAATACTTCTCTGATAGTAGTGAAAAATAAAGAAAATCGGAGGCCACTGGTCTGATTTTGTCTCAGGCCACCTGCTCTTGAGCATTCTCATGCCTTTCCTTTATTTCTGTGCATATCTCCATACTGACTCAATGTCCCAGTAACTTGAACCCAGTTACTCGGTCATCCAATTTCACTTCCTCACGGCAAAGCATGTCATTGACAGTTGAACTTTTTGGGATGGTGCTAATCTCTGCCTTTGACGGTTGTCTTTGGCTTCTTACTCATTGGCAGGGCACCTACAGGTCCCTACTTAGGGCAGTCAGCACTTAGAAACTGAGCAGCATATTTCTCCCACTCCTTCCTGCTCTCCTCATTACCTTTGCCTTTTCCAGGCCTTTGCCATGTATTTGTTCACTTAGGAACCTCGAAGTTCTAGGTCTTACTTTTGACTTCTTTGGTATCCATCAAAATGTACCTTGGCCCCATTCCTAAGTGCCCTACCCTGTGTGCTGATGACTCTTATACTAACATAGAGCAACACAGTAGGAAGAATACTGGGTCTGGAATCAGGAGGGTATGCTCCAGTGTCAGCTGATGTAACAGGACGTCTCTCTATTATATCTGATCTTGGCAGTCTTTCTTTTACGAAAGAGGTTTGAAAAGCATTTCTACTTTATTTAAATTTCTTAGTAAAGTTTTCCTATTGTAAATGATCTTAAAAAAATGGCTCCTGTATATGAATGGTTGTTGGGAGACTGAGTCCTGACTACAGGGGAAGGTAGCTTTGCTTGTATGAGATAGATCATATTGTAACATTATATTTTATATAATTGTAATATCTTATTATACCACTGGATGTGTATTTAACCATTATTGATAACTACACACCTTCTCCAATATCACTGGGCAGGGCTATCCTGCTTTTTTATGTGGGCAGAACGCTCTGTCATATCAAGTTTAAGCTCCGAATGCATAGTTTTGAGATCATATCCTTTAATCTAGTAATTCCATTCATAGATATTTATCAGAGAGTTTGAAACACTCCAAAATATTAACAGTAATTGTCTTTTAACTGGGGAGATAAAAATTTTTTTCTATATCTTCAGAATTTAAAAAATTTTTTATAAAAAGAACTCTTTAACTTAGAAAAACCCAAACATTGTTAAAACCCAAACATCGTTAAAACTGAAAAACAGCAAATAGAAATAGCTGGTAGCAATTGAATAACACTATGAGCCATTAGGTATGTATCGCAGACCTATTTTACAACATCCGGTCTTTGCCACTTCCTACCTGTTTCACCTTGGACAAGAGACGTCTCTATGCATAACTTTTCTCAACTGTATAACGAGAGTTTCCAACAGCAGACATTTACTGAATGTCTATTCATGTCAGAAACTATTTTCAGTAGTGGAGATAAAGCAGTGAACAAAGCAGACGAAAATGTTTGCCTTCTTAGAACTTACCTTCATCTACTTATCAACCTCTGAAAATTAAATGAGTTAAAAGATATAAATCAATTAGAATAATGACTGACACAAAGTATTTAATACATATTAATTGCAATAATAATTATTATTATGAGTATTGCACTGTTTTTTTTTTTTCTAAGAGAAAATGAGATCCTAGTAGCAAAAAAAACCCCCCCAAAAAACTGAATTAAAAACAAATATGTGAGAGACAAATCTTAGAAAGTCTGAACTTATCTTTATGGGAGCTATGTCAGGGCCTGATGAATGATTTATGCAAAGTCATTATGTTATGTTAACTAACGCCATTGCTCTGTGGGCCCACAAACCAGGTATGAGATGGACACTGAGGTGGGTGGTTCTCCTTCTGGACAAAACAAACGCAGAGGACTGAAGGCATTTCAGTGGAAACTCTTCCCATCACTCAAGCCAGTATCACGGGATTGTATTAAATCTGTTCTGTCTACATTCTCCCTTACGTGCATTTGGAATTGCGTCTGTTGCATTTCATCCTTACGGTATCTATGGGGAACACCTCAGGAGAGAGAAATCTTTCAAGAAAAATTATGGCCCACAAAATCACCCTGGGGGAAAAAACAAAACGAAAATAAAAGCTGTCTTTGAAATACCTGTCAGCTTGTATTTTCCTACGTGCCAGTTATTGTTTTAAAGAATTCTCTTCAGAAACATGAGATAAATGTTTTTTGCAGGCTGAGTTCAGTTTAAGTAGCTTGAAGTTTGTTGCATAATTATTCGTAAGAGATTTAAAGAAGAAGAAAAAGGAAACAAAAACAAAGAAAACCATGTCTCTTTACCTCCTCTTCCCTGATAACTTTTGCCAGTATGCAGCTTAATTGAAAATGCTATGTTTTGGATTTTTTTTTTTTTCTGACTCAAATCCTTTGAGATAATTTTGTACAATTTAAAGGCTATTATAAACCTTTAGGATCACACTGTTATTATTTATAACAAGCTCTCATTGGTTGGGGGTAAGGTCATTACTGCCGCTGAAGTAATCTTTTTTCTTCTTAGGAAAAAAATATCTAAGCCCTGCTGGCAAGAAAATTAGATCATAAAGGAGAAAATGGGGCAGTATGGTTTATTTTGTAAGCAGTACCTATTTAAGAGATACATTGTTTAATAGGAATTTTATAGCGCTTCTGGCTATATTCCCTCCTGTCATATTGAAGAAGTTTACAAAGGAAAAATTAAATACCTTCAGGTTTTGCCTCAGGCTCCATGTCTGTCTGGCATAGATCTCAGCAAAGGTCAATATTACTATTTTATTTTAGAGTTTTGTTTAAGGCAATGAACAGAGAGTTACTGAAAATACATCTTTAAACAAGTCTTATAGGCAGGAACATGCTATTATAAAAGGTGAAAGTGAGGTGCAGTTTTGTTTTTGAACGAAATTAGTTGATGTAGTGCTGAGAACATTGAACAAGGAGTCTGGATTGCTAGATTCTAAGTATAGCTTTGCCACTAACTTGCTGTGTATCTTTGGGTAAGTTGCTTTACTTCTCTGGGTTTCAAAATACTCATAACATCAAATGAAGGCGTTAGGTTGTATTACTGGCTTTTAAAATGTTTCTGGTTACAACTCACAGTAAGAAATACATTTTATATGATAACTCAGTATACATCTATACATGTATGAATAGATATATAAATAGAAATAGAAATTTCGTGAAAGAATAATTGCTCTTGCTATACCTGATGCTCTGATAGTGTCTAATCCATTCCATCTCATTCTATCTCATTTAGAGAAAAATGCTAGTTGTGACTCACTGAATTGATTTCACTCATAGGTGGTTGCAATCAACACTTTCATAAACACTGGGTTAGACAGTGTTTAAGGTCTTTTTTTAGGTAGAAAAAATCGTAAGTAGAATAATGAGAGATCATGGAATTGCTCTTAGGTAAGAAAATACCACTTCCCCGTGAATGAATAGCTCTTTCCTTTTATAAGACTTGTCAGCATATTTGAAATAATCAACTAGATTTTACCAGATGAGAATGTGATTTTTTTGCATCTTAGGTATGGTGGGAGGTGTGTTAGCTGCTGGAATCCTGTGTGTTAGTGGGTGCCTCATTGGCCACTAGGCCAGTTGTAGGTGAAATTACAAAAAGAAAAAGGTGCCATTTATTTGCAGAACCTCCCCCTCCTCCTTTGCCAACCTCTTGCTCCAGGTTTCTGCTTTATTCTAGAAGTTCAGAGAGATAGACATGATCACTATAATGCAGGTGGGCTCGGGTCAAGCTTTTTCTTGGGGAGCCAGCTAAGTTTCCTTCCAGCTTCTTTACATTGGAGGATTCAGTAGATAGAAGCTAGCATTCATTTTCAATGCTTGAGGGCAAACATCTGAAAACAAGAATTAAGTTATGCAGGCAAGTCTCATTTCCTCATTGAAATCTTTCTGAGAATTACTCTTTACTGCTCTCTTATTTTCCTGAATTCTTGGTGCTATTTAAATCGACATCACTCTTTCTCAGGGTTCCAGAAGAGTTAATGGGGATGCCATGATAAAAGCATCCAATGAGATTGAAACATAATGATGCAAGAGAGTTGATGAGTTTATTTATTCCTAATGAATATTGCTCTGATTAGGGGATGTGCTATGCAATCCTTACCATTCTTTCCTGACCACGAAAACTTTCACAGTCTCCCCTCGACTGTAAGCTCAGCAAGGTCTGGGAGCTTGTTGGTTTTCTTCAACAAAGCCCTCAGCACCTGACACATATTCATAATCATTTGTGGAGTGAACATTGCTGATTGTAAACTATTTGACTATATTAACAAATCATTGAAAAGAATAAGTCAATCTGAAGGCAGTTGTCTGTGGAAATACAGGACAAGTGGAGTCTTAACAGCACACGTTAGCAGTATCTAGCTGGCGGGAGCGTTAGCCTTTGGGTAGATCCAGTACCGAGAACAGGATGGTCTTTCTACTGGAGTTTAATGGAGAAGACTCTGGATTCTGAGTATTGATGCTTCCAGTGTAGGAGACAGATGTGTTAAGCTAGCCTGGTACACGGAATATTAAAATCATATCATGCCTGTTTTTTTTCCGTTCCTATTTGGTACCCACTGAACCTCATTTGATTCACTCTCAGGTGTGCATAAAGAGTGAGTGGGAGGATCACGTGGCACAAGTATTTACTCTCCATGCAACGGTCATTTCTTCTCGCACATGAATTCTTTACCATTTTAGTGTCTACCACAGGCTTGTATTTGTTTTGAACTATTTTAAGTCTTTCTCCCAGGGCCTGGGAAATGCCTCTGGGCACTGATGGAGACTACTGTTTTCTCAAAAAGAAAGCTTAGGTCTTACCAAGTGTCCAAAATTACATTCCTGTCAAACCGATTCAAGATCTTCCAGAATCATTCATGCCAGACACGTTTATACACCTTTAGACTAGTGTTTCACAAGGCGTGGGCCTGGCACCAGCTTCATTGTCACAACCTGGCAGCTCCTCAGAGGCACTTTGGAAGAGAATTAACTTGCGTCACATAAAATATATGATTTTTTTTTTCTGATGGGAAAAATATTCTATGAGTTTACAGTAGTCTCTATCAGGCCTGAATTGGTTCCCTGCATACTGGTGACCTAAGTCTAAATATTGAAAGGACAAGATATCTGTCTCTACACATCCAGTATACAATGCCGGAGCATCTGATCTTGTAGAGATACAAACCTTCCTTTTCTGTTTACTTTCACCTTATCCTGCTTCCCTGGTCAGTGGCTGGAAAAGGTAGTAATTTAAGAAAAGGTATTAATGGCTGAGAACCAGTCTACTAGATTCTCTTTTCCAAATAATTGCATTGTGAATATAGAGAGTGTTCTCTATGTCAATCAAAGGAATAACTTATGTTTGAATTTTAGTTCAGGGCTTGAGTAAAAAGTCTGGAAGAGTCCTGTGCAAGGAGCTGCTAACTCCTGCAGGAGAGAGGCTGGCTCTTCCTGGGAATTTCTTGGACTATGACATTTCAAGATAGACAATATTAAAAGTGTGCTATCTAATTAGTTTAACCTTCTTACTATTACATGGATGACCCAAATAGGAATGTTTAAAAAAAAACAATCAGCATGTTAACTTTTCTGCTAAGGTTTTGTCTGGAAGAGTAGTGTGAACCATTGTTGGGAGTAAGGATTATATAATAATTATAATAATAATAGCAACAATGCTTAATTTCCATAGCAAGTTACAAGCTGACAGATTGTGTGTGTGTATACATATACATAGTTTATATATATGTAAGCATACATAAATAGTTTATATATGTTAAACATAGTCATGTTTATTACATCTATAAAATAGGTATTCTAATTTTGCACTTGAGCAAATCAAGTCTCATTAATGTGACTAAATGCATCTAGTAGCTGGAAGAGTTGGAATAGTATCATTTTTAGTAAAACCTCTGGCTGATGTTGCTGCCCAAGTATGAACTATTCCTTTGTTTTTTAATTTTTTGGCAAACATTTTCGTAAAATATAACATAAAGTTTTCATACGATGAATTTTCACAAAGTGACCACAGCCATGAAACCAGCACTCATAATATGTCCAGTCCCCTCAGAGGTCCCTCTCATGCTGCATCCCATGTCCTGGGTCTCCCTGCCTCAGCCACCAAGGAAAACCATTGTCCTGTCTTTTGAGACATCATATTATATTTGTGTGTTTTCAAATATTACATAATTAAAATCATAAAGTGTGTACTTTCTTAATATATGTTCTCAAAAGAAAATATTCAGAGCTTATAAATATTTTAGTTGAATGTACATATTATTTCAGATGATTTTAATCGATTCCCTTTGATGAGCTATTTTGTTCTCCCCTGATGAGTTGAGAAGGATGGCTTTGAGATGAAGATGGATATACTTCTGTCAAAAGGAAGTTTCGTTTGATGTGGAGCTCTGCTTGAACAGGTCAATTAATCAGACCATAGTGGTAAAATATTGCCACTTTCAGGAATCATTGCAGGTAGTATTAAATTATAGAGTCTAGTCTCAATGTTTATGAATAACTCATAATAAATAAATAGACTTAGCATTTTTACAGAATGACTAATAGAGTTTGATTTATTCCTGTGGGCTGATTTAATGTGCTCAGTCAGTTGCCAGGAATGGGTGCCAGGGAAGCATTGCCAGGGAACAAAGTTAAGCGGAGGCATTTCTGTTAAGTGGGGATAGGGTCCTGCTCTCAATGGATAAAACCATAAACCATGTGAGTCTCATCAACTTGGAGACTCTCCTGGACAGTTTGCTATAACAACTGGAAGTTTGGTTTCCTAGCATATATAGAAAGCTACCCCTATGTCTTAAGAGGAAGATGCAATAGACTGTATGTCGGTGCCTTGGTTTCCACATCTGTGAAATGGGGATGATGATTATGCTTGCCTCACAGTGCCATTGTGAGGATTAAATGGGAGAATACAGGTAAAATGTTTGGAGTTGTACCTGTTGCACAGTAAGCACCAATCAGTATCAGCTACTAGAGATAGGCTAATGTATATGTAGAGCATATGGCTGCCCATATGGTGTTTGGGGTTCTCCAAGAGAGTTCTATCTACAAAAAAATTTTTTGAGAACCCTTGTCACCTGTAAGAGATTTCCTCTTGGTTTTGTTAAATGTCAGGGCAAAGAGATCAGACCAATACACTGCCACTCACTCAAGCCTGACTTCACTACCTTTCCCCTTCATCTGGATTGATTAATAAGTTACTCATTCATCGTGAACATTTTAAATGCTGGTACTGTGCTAGGCACTGGGAATACAGTGATGCACACCATGGACGTGGTCCCTGTCCTCATGGAACTTATAGGTCGGTGGAGCGTTGGGGCAGAGAAAGAGCCATTACAGTGCCATGAGGTCAGCATTGTGACGGAACAGTGCACGGTGCGATGACAGTACACAGGAGGATTAGTCAATCCAGACTCGAGCAGTCAGGCAGACTTCTGAGAGGTAATCATGGCTGAAAAAAGACCTGAATGAAGTTGGCTGGGCAAAGCAAAGTAGGCAGGTGAATACCAGTGCCCAGGTGAAAGTTTAGAATTGCATTCATATTATTCCCTATCCTTCACTTCCCATGAATATTCAAAGCCTATTGACTCATAGACATATGGTGTGTGTATGTGTGTGAGTGTGTGTGTGTGCAAATCAAAACAATAACATATAAAGTTGTATTGGTTTTAGGTGTACAACACAGCGGTTCAACATTTATCTACCTTATGAACTGATCACCACAACAATCTAATAAACATCTGTCACTGAACATAGTTGTTATGATATTGGCTATATTCTCTATGCTGTACATTATCTCTCCATGACTAATTTTATAACTGGAAGTTTGTACTTCTTAATCTTCTTCCCCTTTGCCACTCATCTGCACACCCCCTCTGCTTCCTGGCAACCATCAGTTTGTTCTCAAGATAGAGTCTTTATATTGTATTTCCTGAAAGTCTTTCATCTGCCATCTTTACACAGTGTGTACCATGAGATGATGTCTAATTTCTTTGTATAAAGAGTAGGAATTTTGTAACATCAACACAAATATTTGTATTTTATAGTCATAATATTGTAGCTTTAATATTGAATATATTAAAGCAATATAAACAATAACATTTATGAATTATGAATATATAATTTTTTTAGCATGTGACACACTTAATATTCACCATGACATCATAAGGTACATCTTATAATTGTTCTCATTTTACAAGTGAGAAAAATTGAGGCACAAAGAGGTTGAATAACTAACTAATTTAACACAACAAGTAAATGGCAGAACGAAGCTTCATCCCTGGACTGTGCTCCAGCACCTGCCATCTCTACTGCAGGCAGCTGCTTCGGCTCATCCTCTCCTACCCCAACCCGGTGTTCTCAGACGGGCCTTCCTCACTCCTGCCTGGCCTTCCAAGGATTCTGTCTGCCTCCACTGTTGCTATTTGCAAACCATCTTCCACACTACCCCTCTTTCTAAAATATGAGTGATTGTATAACCCGTCCCTGCTAACCTTCTGTAAGGTTTGCTCCTAGCCTGCAGAGTCAAGTTCAGAGCTCTTATCTTGCCAGCTCTGACCCTTCATGGGCAGTGGGCCCCTGGCTCCCACTCCAGCAGCTCTCTTCACCATTGCCTGGTGGTATCCCAAGGTTTCTCCAGATTTACCATGGTTCTCTCACGATTCTGCATCCGCACAGCATTGCTTCTTCCTTTGTTTGCAAAGTCCCTCTCCTGCTTTGGTTGGACTGGCTCTTACATGTACTTCAAAATTTGGCTTCTTTCCTGGTCCCCACCCCTTTCCACGCTGGTGAAGGGGCTTTACTCCATGCTCTCACAGAACAACCTCCCACCTCTGCAAGCCTCTCCATATTCAGGCACTACATACTCTCCGATAGAATTTCCGTTTCTCATTTTTCTGCTCCACTAGACTGTGGACTCTGTGTGGGCAACAACTGTCTTATTTATTTTTACATCTCCAGCCCATTGTCTGACCCATAGTAATGCTCAATAAATGACTGATGATAAATAAGTAAAAAGATGTCATCCAGAGAGCAGCAGCGGGACTGAGACTAGGTAGGGCTTGGCCGATGGAAGATCAGGAGGCACTTTGTTAGCGATTGGAGGAGTTTAACGGAGGGTCAGGCATAATTACATACCAGTGAATGGAGTGATCAAGGGATAAAGAGGGAGGCCCTGTGTTGCTGGCATCTCAGTGGTCATGTTCCTGTGGTCAGCCATGATTTTTATTGTGTTTTTACTCAGTAGGCCCTATGACATCATCCAAGGTGGTTAACAACTAAAAAAATCAGTCTCACCATTTTTCCTTCCCCCTTCCTTCCTACCCCTTCCTTCTTTCTTTTCTTAAAATGACCTTTTCAAAATTACAAACTTAATACATATGCTGTGTTGAAAGTCAAAGTTTGAAAACATTTATTGTGTTCGTTTCTTTGGGCTGCCGCAACAAAGGACCACAAATTGGGTGGCTTAAGACAACAGGAATTTATTTTCTAACAGTTCTAGAGGCTAAAAGTACCCAAATTAAGGTGTTGGCAGGATGTCCCTTTGAAACCCACAGAGGAGAATCCTTTCTTGCCTTTTCCTAGCTCTAGGGCTTTGCTGTCAATCCTTGGCTTTTCTTGGCTTGGAGCTGCATCGCTCCAATCTCCTCACAGGCATTTTCCTGCGTGTCAGTGTCTTCACATGGCTGTCTCTCCTTGTGCCTTTCTCTTCTTATAAAGACAGCAGCGTATTGGATTAAGGGCCCACCCTACTCCAGTGTGACTCCCTCTTAACCAATTATGTCTGCAATGATCTTAGTTCCAAATAAGGTCAACTTCTGTGGTACTACTGGTGGTTAGGACTTGGAGATATCTTTTTGGGGGACACAATGATCCAGCCTATCAGTTATATTCCTACTGCTCAGAGATAACCACTGGTAACACTTATATATTTTCTCACACCTTTAAAAAATGCAAATGTATACATATACACAGTTTTTAACCAAACTGAGATGATACTGTATATGCTATTTTGTGAGCCTGCTTTTTTTTTTTTTAAAGATCTAAGGCAATTAACTTTTATTATCTGATTTCTTTTGTCTCGCTTTTGCAATTCTTGCTTATTTACTGTGGTTTTTAGCCTTTATATCTGAAATGTGATCCTATAATGCTTTTTTGAATTGCTAAGCATATTTTCTGATTATTAAGAAAACTTGCTGGGTTCCCTGTGGGGATAAAAAAGGAAGAAAAAAAACATATTTAAAGGCTCCATTTCATTATGCATAATCCACATAAGCATGTCTTCTGGACGTTTCTGCTCTAATTGACTTTCCAAAATTGAAGGCCAGGCTGAGCTCCCGCTGTCCACCCTAGAGGAGGAGGGCTGAGGTCAAGCGAGACCCTCGTTCGAATCTCTCCAATTAGATTCAGCGAACTGTGAGCCTAATGAAAAGTTTCATCTAAAGGCTCATTTGCTCAGGGGAACTTTTTCTTAACCTTTCTTTTCTCTACCTAATGCAAAACTCTGCAAGGGAAATGCAAAGGCAGGAAGCTTTGCTTAAGCATATGCTTTGATTAAATGTAACCTAGATAATTGTACAAGTGAAATACAAAATGAGACATATAGGAAAAGAGAGGACATTATTTCATCTTTCCTTTCTATTTCTTTCCCTTTTTTCCTTCTGCAACTCATCCTGATGCTTTTCAGAAAAAAGACCATGTTACAAGTAATAACAAATGTTGGAGAGGATGCGGAGAAAAAGAAATCCTCATATGCTGCTGGTGGGACTGCAAATTGGAACAGCCACTATAGAAAACAGTATGGAGGTTCCTCAAAAAACTAAGAATTGATCTACCATATGATCCAGCCATCCCCCTACTGGATATTTACCCTAAAGACTTGAAAACTCATATCCAAAAAGATATTTGCACACCAATTTTCATTGCAGCATTATTCACAGTGGCCAGGACATGGAAGCAACCGAAGTGTCCTATGATAGATGATTGGCTAAAGAAGCTGTGGCACATATATACAATGGAATTACTCAACCATAAGAAGAGATGAAATACTGCCATTTGTGACAACGTGGATGGACCTCGAGATAATCATGCTAAGCAAAATAAGCCAGACAGAAAAAGCTGAAAATCACATGATATCACTTATATGGGATATAAACCTAAAAGCAACAAATGAGCAGGACAAACAGAGACTCATGGACATGGACAATAGACTAGTGGTTACCAGAGGACTATAGGCTAGTAGTTTCTAGTGGGGTGGGGGAGGAGCGGGGAGATAGATGGGGTAAAGGGGGTATAATATAGGGTTTAAGGGGAGGGTGAAGTGGGTAAAGGGGATCAAATATATAGTAGCTGAAGGAAACTGGACTTTGGGTGGTAAACACACAATAGAATACACAGATGACAAATGATAATGTACACCTGAAAATTAAAAATTGCATTAACCAATGTTACCCCAATAAACTTAATTAAAAAAAAAAAGAAATAGGACCATAATATTTGTGATGGCAGCAGTGACTGAATGGGAGCTGTTCAGCTGGGCTGATCTCTCTATGATCAGTCGTGTAATCTCTCTGAGACAGGAATTTGGCTCTGAATGTTTTATAGAGAGAACTTAAGTGGCAATTGCCAATGTGGGAAGATTTATGAGACGTTGGGAATAAACTTCCTGCACACAAATATTTTTTTCTACTGACCCACCAAGATGCCTGAAATTATGACGTTATACACTTCTCAGGTGATATCCTCAAAAGACAAGGTTAGGCACCATGAGCTTGGTGTACCGAAAGCCATTGTCTTTAGTCATGTAATAACTATGCAAGCCCGGGACCATCAGAGTCAACTAATACAGAATGTAACACAGTGTTAAGTTCTGTCGGGGGATGGAGAGCATGCAGTTGTTTAGTTGCAAAGGGCTACAGATGAGTGGGTGTCACAAGGAAAGCAGGAGTCGAGGGGCTTAGAATGTAAGTGAGAGGGAAGATGTGACTAAAGAAAGCAAATGCAATGCTGCTGAAGACAAAGTACGTGCATCTTTTGGAGTCCGACTCCTGGAGTTCAGCTCTGAGCTCTGCCACTCACAGGATGAAACTTTGATCAAGTTATAGCCTCAATTTCTTTATCTGTAAAGTGGGGGTAATAGCAGAACCTATCTAAAAGGGTCGATGTGAGGATTAAATAACCTAATGAATGTAACATACTTAACACAGAGCTTGGAACATAGTAAATGCCCAATAAGTATTAGCTATGATTATTACTCGTGTTAACATATTAGAGGAAATGTGTTCAACGCTAGCCTAGGAACTTTTTAAGCTAAAGTGGTGACTTTTATTAGCATCATAACTCTTAATTCTCACAACAATTCTCTCCTAGTACCCCCTTTAGAGATGATGATATCGAAGCTTACAAAATGAAATAATTTGGCTAATTTTAGGTAGCTAGTAAATTTGGATTTGAATCTAAGTTCTTCCCAGACTCGCTAATGAGGTATGGATCTTTATAGCAGCTAACCTGCGAGGCCAGGCATCTTACGGTGAGTTCTCTAGACTCACAGTCCAAGACGGGGGTTTGGAGGCAAGTGATTGGATGAAGAAGAGCCTTTCAGGAAAAAATCTGTAAGAGAGGAAGGAGAGAGGGATGGGAAGGGGAATGGCCCCCACTGAGAACGTACTCTCAGGAGAAGTCTAGTCTTGGCATGGTCCATGGCAGAGGGAGGGTCAAGGAAATAAATCACACACCACAGTTGTCTGTCCTTAAAGGAAATGGGCTGGCCTTACATGCTCACTGAACCTGTCAGTCACTGGCTTTCCCCTGCCCAGCTCTCTTTCCCCCTTCACCTCCTGGGTAATGGGACTCTTATTCGTAGATAATTATCTAGAGAAGGAGGCAATGGGAGCCATTAGCTTCCAATACTCCCAGTAGCTGGGATGGGTATATCATCCTCACAGAGATGATCTAGATGGGGTGTGAACAAAAAATATGACACTGGAAAAATCAGGTAGATGAGCCCCTAACAGGGTCAGTCTGGGAGGAGTATTACTTGAGGTGATCTGTAGAAAAGTACTTTCTGTGGAATCAGAGCTTAATTAGGAAAAGTATTCATATTCATTGAATCAAATAGTCAAAACAAGATATAATGAAAGAATAATATGTGAAGATATTACTAAATACCTTCACATATTTAAAAATCTGGTGAGGCCAGATGAGTGAGGGCTGAGATCAAGGATGACCCTTCATCTCTCAGCTTATAGGTACCTATTTATAGTCTTAAGGAAACAACTATGAGAACTGGAGGAGAAAAGTAACACTATAATGTGGCTATTGTCATAGACAGCAGTGCAGGGTGAAGTTTAAAATACAGACCAACATCTCAACTAACAAGCAACAGATTTAACCTGAGAATAGGTAGAGTCAGCTTGGAATGATAGCAGGGATTTAGCGGGGACCGGTGCATAAACCAAAGTTCTAGTTCTACATCTGCGACACACTCGTTGGTTGAATCTCTTCATGGGAGTTCTCACCCGTAAAATGAAGATGTCTCTTCCAGCTTGATTTCATTTTGTTGGCATTCAAGCCAGACACCCATGAAGGTGGCTTTCACCCATATTAGATGTGACATTACCTATATGCTTCACCAGTGACGAATGATGGGTTTACAACTTATTCTTTGTGTTTCACTTTGAAAAAAATCAATGAAAAGCTTTGAAAATTGGTTTTAAATAGCACTTGGAGAGCATACGTTTTGGTAGAGATGGATGGTCATGGCATGGAAGCCTTCTAGGGTGAAGTGAGGCTGACCAGTCTACTGTCCATGGGGCAGACCCAACCATTACCACTCCAGACAGGCAAGAAGTCATGTCACCTAAAAGTGAATGTGGAAGCCACTTGATGGGGGCTCTTGCTGATTCAAAGCAAAAGGGGAACCCCAAGTGGTGACAGCTGGTCTAGCAGCAAAGTCCCAGAAGCAGTAATATGGCACCATGGTGGACACCTGATAGCAGTGCTCGTTTTTAGAATCTCTTGCTGCCTTGCTCATGTAAAATTTTACTTTTAAGGAGACAATATCCCCTTGGTTCTTTCTGTAATCACAGTATCCTTTTTTTTCCTGCTTCTCTGTTTAGTCTCACCTATGGGAATTGAAAAGTAGCACCTGGATATTATGGTCTAAATGTGCTAATACTCTACAGGTATCTATTGAGAATGACCCAGGGAGACTCAAAAAGAGATACTCAGGAGATGACCTTGGTCTGAGGTCTTCTAGTATCCTTGGAGAAAAATACATCCTTCGCAGTTACAGCAGTAGATGTCAAGTCTCCTATAGGTTAGAGGGTTTGGTTAATCCCCAACTATACCTAACTCTTCCTCAGTAATGGGCAAGGTACCATGCTTATTTGAGTTTTGTACTTATTTATATTTATCTATCATAGCTAGATGTTTGGAAAATGTTTGAAGCTCACTGAGCCATATGGATGATTTGATCGAGTTGAGCTTTGCTGGTTAAGAGAATACTTCCCTGAGAGTCAGAGTGGGAGGTGGGGGTGGGGTGGAGGGTATGCACCTGTGAGTCAGGCTCAGCAGACCCAGGAGGTGGGAAGCAGATCCCACTTTCCCAGTTACTATTGCAGAAACTTTTGGGGCCCAGAGTCCAGGGAAGAGTGAGCTGGTCATTCACTAAAAATGTACTGAGAGTCTATCTGTTATCACTTGCTTAAATGGTAGGAAGTAAACCCAAGTCCACTTATCTAGCAAGCATAATTTAGGTTGGCATTTTAAAGAAGAAAAACTTACATCACTCTGCAAACTACACTATACAATGTACTGCCTGCCTGAATCTCAGTAAAACAATGGCCCATTTACCTCTGTGCTCTGTGGATTCCTCCATAAACAGCCCTCACAATGCTCTCTGATACCTACCCTGGATGTGAGGCTGATTTATGAAGCCACTTACTCCTATCTCATTGAGGCTACCATCTTCAATTCATTTTTGCTCAATCATGGACCTGCTCAAAAAGACCTGTCTTCCAAACTGCCATTAACTCTTTGTTAGCTCTTAGTCTCTAGGTTTGGAAAAGCAAATAAAATTCAGGCTCGTCTTTCCAGTGTGCTTTGTTTCATCCACCCCAGGGCCTGGGGGCACCCCTGCTTCTAGAACAAGCCCATCTGCAGTTGAGGTGCTGATAGTTCTTAGCTCAACCAACAACAAAGCATTTCCAAAAAATCGGCTGAACTTAATTTTTTCCCAGCCTAATGTATGGGAAATAGAATTTATAGGAAAGAAAATAAACAAAAGATGCATTTCTTTGTCAAATAATTTCATATAGGATTCCTTTTCCTTACAACCGCATATGTATGTACTTGATTCACTGTTAAATTAGCTAGACTTTTACCAAAAAGGCTGTACACTCTCACCAGTGAAAGGATCGCATTAGAACTCAGAACAAAGTTTCTGCTGTTGCTGCTTAATAAAGGCAGAAATAGTCATAAGTAAAACCATCAAGTGATTTGTTAATTATTAGTGGGAGACCAACAGCCTGTTGTTATCTTCCCTGAAAAGCTAAACATTCCCCCCAACCCCAACCAAAGAAAAACTCAACACAGGAAGAATTATTAGCTACTTAAACAGAGTACTGTAAAATGTCACTGTATCTTTTAAATAACTGTCAGAAGCCTGACTGCATATACTGAGTTGAAGATACAGAGAAACTAAGTAACTTAATTTTATTCTGATTCAGGACCAAAGTTAATCATGTTTTGACGCCTAGATGAGCGAGTACCTCACGCTCCAATGGGTCCATGATGATGATGTAAACACTGGTGAATGTTCATTACTCATTTTTGATGGTTTTGAGTATTAATTTTGGTGGTTTCGTTTACTGTAGTGGAATCTGGAATGCATTATCTCACATTAGAATATCCCATTTTCACATGGAAGTCCAGCCATGTAGAGAGCCTGGCTCTTGGAGAATGTTAGACCTGAAAAGGCTCTGATTTTCAGAGGAGAAAATTGAGACCCAGGTAAGAGTAGCCAGTTTCTTGAAAAGTCTGATTTTTGGAAGAAAACAGGGATAAAATTGTTTTATTTTTCTCCAATCATTCATTGCCTTTGACCGTGCTCAGCCAAATCTTCCTTTTCCATTCCGTTGTGGCTTCTCAGGTTGAGCCCACAGCTTTCCAGCCACTTTCACTTATTAGCAACTCCAGAGTCCAGTCCAGGCCAATTTAAAGCCATCTGAACACAGTGTAATTGTCTTTCTTCTCCCTTCCTCCCCACATGGGCCAAGCTTGGTTCTGAAGGGCCTGACCCGGGGGAGAGAGCACCGTCAACTGTTTCACGTTCTTCCTCCTTCAGCCACCGTGTCTCCAGTTCCTCTGGGATAGAAAATGGCGGGAGGGAACAGGAAAAAGAAATTTTTAAAAAGTTTAACTAAGCAAGAGATCTCAGTCCTGTGCTGGGTGTTGATGCTCACTCAGCACAGTGGTAGATGTCCCAATTCTGGCTCCCTCAGGGCAAATGTGTGAGTTCTTTGGAAGATTTAATGAGATTTCCTGAAATCTGGCTGTGGATTGTCCTTTGCTATGCATGGTCGGTCAGGACATTCAGCTCCCACAGCTGGTGGTCCACTCAATAGGCTCTTTCTGTAGAGTCTCTTTGCCTGATGACCAGTCCTCTTGGGTGGCGTCCTGAGAAGAGTGCTCAAGCTGATTATCATCCGAGGTGTCCACTTTGCCCAGTGCTGGTTGCTCTGTAGCTGATGTGTCTCTTATTCTGTTATCTAAAATACAGAGCATATCAACCAGTCAGTTGCCTAAGCAGATGTCCAACCAGGGAATCAAGGCCAGAATCCCTTCTAGAAAATCCTCCTAGCCCTTTACTTGGCTCTCGCACTCCTTATAAAGCCAGTAATTCATGACTCTTGCGAGTTTCCTCTTCTACCTCCCAGCCTGCTGTTAGGCAGCCTTGGAGAAGTGTAACACAAACCTATGTGATACGATCACATTTAAGAGCTGTAAAAAACAAACG
Organism: Pteropus alecto; assembly: GCF_000325575.1. Lineage (NCBI taxonomy): Eukaryota > Metazoa > Chordata > Mammalia > Chiroptera > Pteropodidae > Pteropus > Pteropus alecto. The sequence goes on from NW_006442107.1 coordinate 586,625, forward strand.
AATGGAAAGGAAATCGAAGTGTGCGGTTGCCGAAGGTGAGCTACAGTTTCTTAGCCATGTGGGGATCGTCCTGATCACAGCGTGCGCTGAATCTTGCCACCACATCTGTTTCAGAGGCCAGATTTTCCTGTACTTCTCAGTGATTTATTACACTTGGTAATCAATGCACTGCAGTAATGAACAAAATGTAATAGACTATGTTGGAGAATGGCATGGCTTGTGCCTGTCCCACGTTAGGTTTTCTAAACTCAATGCAGTGGCATTCTGACCACTGGAGAAGCTTTGATCTTGCATAGAAAGATAAATTGTAATATCTTCTTGAATTTGTACATGTAAAACCATATCAGATAGCCCATTTTCTGAGGTACTTTTTAATCATTTGGCAAGCATATAAAACTCAAAGTAGTTCCTAGGCTCCACACCAGAAAAAAAATTGATATTTATGTTAGGTTTACCATTATTTTCATGAATCCTCATGAAGAATTTTGCAAATAAGATGTATTTACATCCAACATTAAGGTTCAATGGCTTGATATACTGATTAAAAATAGCTGTGAAACACCGTTTTTAAAAAATGTAGAGTTTTTGGTTAGAATTTACAAAAATTTTTAATTGTTTTTCAAACATTTTGAATTTTAAATAAGCCTTTTACCTTTCTTTTTAATAATTTTCTTTAAAGTATTAGAAAAAAGAAGCAATAGAGTCAGTTGCCAGTGTTTAAATTAGGCTCTGCCATTTACTACTGCTACATAATTTGGCTAACATAATCAACACAGGCTATAAGACTAACTTTTCCAAGCCTCAGCTTCCTCATCTATAAAATGGGGTAGTAATTTCTACCTCCTTGAATAGCCCTGAAAATTATTAGAGACTAGGCGAAGTGCTTAGAAGAGTCCCCTGCATACCATAAATGCTTAGACATTCGATTACAGTCATCATTGTCTCTGGTGGCAGATCAATTGCATTACTGGTCTCAATTCTTCAACCTTCTGTCTCTGTGCCTTTTGCCACATGACTTTGCAGTTCCCTCAACACAGAGCTGGAGTCCATTTCCTCACTTTCCAGCTGAGTTCAGTCATGTGACTGGCTTTGGCAAATGGGATGTTCACAGAGACTTGAAAAAACACAGAATGTGTTTTCATTGCATTTCTTGATTCTCTGCCCATGCTTCCCCCAGCCCCCCGCTCCCCCCATGAGAACTACTGGAGGATGACACAAGGATGACCCAGGTCACCCGTCATCCGGTAGAAGGCCATCCCAGAAGAGCTGAACTCTAGCTAACGGTTAGACATGAGAGGTATCAGCTGGAACCAGTCTAAATCACTGACTAGCACACTTGTGACCTATATAAATGCTAACTGTTTTAAGTCACTTTATTTTGGGGTGGTTTGTCTGGCATCATCATTGTGGCAACAGGTAATGTATACAGCCATTAATAATTATTGGTTGGAATTTGTGGAGCAATTTTCTTATAGGTGTATGGCTTATCTCTGTGACTAGATTTATACTTCTGCTTTCTTTATGAGGCAAATCATCTTTGCATAATATTTTGTGAAAGTAAGTACTCGGCAAATGATAATCCCATAAAAATTAGGGAGATAGTGTGTTTGTCCATTAATAGAATGAATTATGGACTTACGAACACATTTGGGCTTAATTCTCAACTCCGTTATTTTATATCTATGTAATGTTGAATAGATTTATCTAAACTCTCTGGTCTTGTTTCCTTATCTGAAAATAGAAGTAATAATAAATCTTCTTTTATTAAGTAAGCTCAGGTGTTCAAAACACAGACCAGTCATTCATGAAATCAAAACTGTTAGTGACTTCCACAAAGTTTGATAAATGGGCTTGAAGGCTTATTTTAAAGTCCTCACAAAGGATTATTCTTTCTCACATCTTTGGTCAACGAATGATATTCCTACATTCTAAAATTAGTTTTTATAGTCTCAATAACGCATGTATGGAGATGAATGAGGAAGACAACCTCAGTCAGGTCAACTGAACCAGTCCTGGATATCAGTAGAGCGAGAGGTGCCTCAGCCCATTCACCCCACAGTCTCCTTGCTACTTCCTTACGCTTTCCCTCCATCCTTTCCACTCTCTCATGCTCAGCATGCCCAGTGACCTCCTGTGGTCTTCTGGAAGGACTGGACACTCCAGGGAGCTTTTTCTCTGGGTAGAAAATAACGCATGCTTCCGCTGTCTTCCTCTTCCCTCCAATTTCTACCCTTCCTCTCAGTTGCAGGCTTCATACCCTGCTCGCTCTGGAACACGCCAAAAGAAGTTGGTGCATTGACCTCGAAGGAAGGTTTCGAAGGATGAGCAGGAATTTAATTCATAGTGGCACTTCCCTGGGCTTGTCGGGTGGGTTGGGTGGGCCTTTGCCCATCTCTTCTCAGCTTACACTTTATAGTTGGCTCCTGGCTGGCTATGCCTTTATATTCACCAGGCTCTGCTTCGAAAAGTTAGAGAATTCATGAACTGGACTGTCCACAGCTACCTGAAAAATAACCAGTACCCGAGCTTTTGATTTGAATAAGGAGTTGCCATGGATGGAGATACTCATATGGAAGGCCCTGCCGTGGGGAAGGGTTTTTGAATCCAGGCATGGAACAGGATCGATTGCTTTTTTCTCTCCCTCTTCATTCTTCTTGCACGTTGTCACTAGGGTTTTTTCCTCTCTTGAATACAGGTATATTTTCTCTTTCACCTTTTTAATTCCTCAAGTTTATTTTCTCACTCAGGTCTAAGTTCCAGTTCTCTGCTCTCCTTAGCATCAGTATAAATAAAGATAGTTAACATTTATTAAATACTTAATGTGTGCCAAGCACTATTCTTGACATGTATTAATACATTTAATTACTAATAAGTTAATGAAGCTGGTATTATTCCATTTTTAAGATAAGGAAATGAAGCAAGAGAAATATGTTATTAATTTTTGTAAAGTTTGCTTTCAAATTTTGACTCAATGCTTTGGAAAATGAGTTACCTAAAACTTAGGCTGTGATCATAGTCTACAGAACCTCTTCACCAAAGAGTATTCTGTGGAACCTCAGCCCTATGAGATGCTCTGTTAAACAAGAAACAAGTTTGTTTCTTGTTTAAACATCAGTGAAATATGCTTAGCGTATGGAAAGAGTCATTTGCTAAGTGTGCACTTGCATGTAAAAGAGTAGGAAAAGAACCTCAGGAAAGAGACCTCACTTAACTCATTATTTCCCAAACTAATAAACCACAGAAACATTTTTGCCCAATACCAATAGACCTTATGATCTGTAGGATGAAGCTTGCTGGGAAAAGCTCTTAAACGTAATTTGACTGATTTTTAAGCAAACACACTGGGGTGTGAAGCCAAATATATTCTGTCCCATTTGGAAGAATCACTTCAAGAGACTGTACATTTATTCCTGTGATGTTGTTTTGAATCTTATGATGCTTCAGTGATTTTGGGGAACTTTTCTTTTGGCATTCTCTTTAGAATCAGAGCCATAGGGGAAAATCAATCTTGTTTCTGCTCCAAAAGAGTGTCTGTGAACTTGGTTACTCATCTCATTCATCAGATTTGGTGCTGGATAAAATTGCTCTAAAAATAATAAATAAAACTTGAAAGCATAAAGAAGAGTTTTCAAGGATGAAGTTGCTCCAATTGAAGGTAATTTAGCTTTCTGGCTGCACCGAGGTAGTGTTTTTGAGTCAAGATATCAGATGGGATTCAGTCTCTGAGCCACCACCTACCTGAAAAGGAGCCTTTGTCTTTGGCTCCCTGTCCACTTGGCTGCCTTTGGCCAATTCCTTCTATCAGTTTCCTGGTTCTTAGCAGCACACAGTTCCTAGCCGTGTCCCATGCTTGGGCTGTGCCCTGTGTATTGGTCCAGGGCATCCTCCCAGGTTGTTGCAATCCCTTGGCTTCTGTCTTTCACATGTATCCCTGTTGCCATCTGCTTTCTTGTTCGATTTTCTGCCTGATAAAATTCTTGACTATTATTTCTGGGTTTCCGTTCCTGAGTTGAAGTTTCTCAGCTGTTATTCCTGTGTGTCCTGACTTTTGGCTGAAGTCTCCTGTTTTTACTTTGGTTGGGCGTCTCTAGTGCCTATAACTTGGCCACTCTATATGTTCCCAACTAGCATTAGCGTCACTTAGAAAACATCTAGCTTGGACTGTGAGATTCGGAATTTATTAATTTTGCACATATGGGTTGAATGACTAATATATGCCAGGTACTGTTATGGGTGTTAAGTATTAAGAAGTGTTGGCAAGACAATACTAACTTTTTGGTGCAAAGATGTAGAACAGATGACGTGATATAAAACTATGTGGGTGGACTGGGGTTGGTGAGGGAGGGGGGTGCAATAGATCGAATGTTTGTGTCCCCTCCAAAATTCATATATCGGAACCCTAACTCCCCAATGTGATGGTATTAGGAGATGGGGCCTTTTGGAGGTAATTAGGTCATGAGGGTGGGATCCCAGAGGGCTCGCTCACCCTCTTCCCACCGTGTTGAGGATATAATGAGAAGACAGCAGTCTGCAGCACCGAAGAGGTCCTTACCAGAATCCAACTATGTTGGTGCCCTGATCTCAGACTTCTAGCCTCTAGAACTATGAGAAATAAATTTCCGTTTTTCATAAGCCACTCAGTTTATGGTACTTTGTTATAGCAGACTGCACTATGACAAAAGGTAAAGGCATCATTGCCGGAAGACTAACAGGCATATTCAGAAGTAGAGCATCTGCAGGAAAAGGCAAGGTGTTCATTATGGCTAAAGTCATAGAAGGCGTTAAGGTTTTATATACAGCAGCACCAGGCTTGGAGAGGGGAATGGGAATCAGGTTAGAACCGGTAAGGAATATGTAGTTTGTGGAGAAAGAAAGTCCTTAAAAGATTTAAGTAAGGAACTGATGGGAACATTAGAATACTGCAAATCTGACACCATTGTGGAGGGTGGGCAGACTGCGGGAAGGGATGTGAGACATGTGACTCATGCAGGAGTGAGATGTTGAGTGTCTGGACCAGGTCAGGGCAATGGGACTAAAGAAGAGGAGCTGGGTGAGAGAGCTGTTGTGCAGCAGAATCAGCATGGTCATTGGGAGGGAGAAAAAAAATTATATATGACTTCTAAGTTTCTTTATGGACAACTGGCTGGAAAATTTGCTGGAGACACAGGAAGAAGAGAATATTTGGGGGACAGAGAAGCTTCAGCATGTATTAAGTGCCATGAAAGTATTCAATGTTACCAATTTAAGAAGAATAATAACAACAATGACGAAAAGGAATACTCCTAGCTGAGAAGGTAGTCCAGTGAGTTACAATTATAATATTCCTATTTTATTCCTTAGTTTATGCTACATTGTAAAATTTATATTAATGTGATCTATACACACAGGGGCACTAGAAAGAGGGCAGGATCTAAAACAGATCAAAGAAATATTTAAGTCAGTTGCATCTGTGACCCAGTGTGGTAGCATCTCTGTTTATGCAGTGACTTCCTAGACAGTGATTTGTGTCGTTGCTTGGTGCATAAAGATGTATGGTTGGGTAAGGCTGTAAAATTTCTTTTGAGGAAAGTTACTCCATTACAAGTCATAATAAACCTATATTTTGGCAAGCAGAATGAACAAATTTGTCTATGTGATTCGGAGAGGACTCTAGCAAATTATCAAGATATAGAGGAGCTGGCAGCATGTACATTTTTTGGTTGTTTTTCAGAAATATATTTATTTCTCCTCAAAGAGAAAGAAAAATCTAAATGATAACATTGCCAACAAGGAGAGAGGATTACGTGCTTTCTCTGCCTACAGTGAAAACGACTTCTCCATCTGCATGCAACATGTTTCACGTTCTGCTACAAAACTAAACTGTTAATAAGGAGGAAATGTGTGAAAGAAAAATCTCCTTTCAATTATGATTCACAGTTGGAAAGGATAAGCATTTAAATGTTAGTGACAGCAATGTCGTTACTGTTCTACCTGAAAATAAATCGAGGTATGTAGGAATCAGTCCATGATTAAAACAAATTAAATTTACAACAGGATCCTGCTTAAAACTCACCCCTCCTATGAAATGTCATGATCACACAGCAACTCTATTCTGTCATTTAAAGTAGCTTTCAACACAAATGGTTAAGAGTAAGACCATCTAGCTTGGAGTGAATTGGAGGTTGACATTTTTATTCATATCAATTTTGTAGGCTGTTTCTTTCTTTCTTTCTTTTTTTTTAACTTAAACTTACAGAAAGTTTGCATAGAACTCTAGTATGCTCCTAAGATTCTCAACTGTTGCCATTTTCACTACATTTGCTTTATTATTCTAGCTCCCTCTGTAGATACATATTAATACTGTCTTTTCTCCCCCAAACCATTTGAAAGTACACTGCCTGTCACCCCTAAATACTTTAGGGTATATTTCGTACAAACAAAGATTGTCCTATTTAACCACAGTACAGCCATCAAAATACAAAGTTATAATGATACATTGCTATAACCAAGCTCATTCCAATCTTTCCAATTGTCCTAATGATTTCCAAGATCCAATCTAGGTTTACATATTGCATTTAACTATACTGTCTCTTATGTCTTCTTCCATCTAGAATGACTTCTCAGTCTTATCTATCCTGATTTTGACTTCTTTGAAAACTATAGGTCAGTTGCATCAGAAGATGTTCCTTATTCAGGTTTATTTAATATTTTCTCATAAGATTATGCATTTTTTGTCAGGAACATTTTAAGTATGATATTGCGATCTGTACCATTTCAGGAAATGCACCATCTCACATTTCTGGTGACATTAACCTTTATCATTCAGTTAAGATGGTGTCTTCCTGGTTTCTTCACTGCAAAGTTTATTAATAAGTATTTTGTACTTGCTAGTTAAAAAAGTAAGTGATAGTTTTGATTCTACTATGAGGTAGAACTGTATTGGTCTTTACTTATGAATGGATTCCTATTTTATTCAATGGGTTATAATCACTTACTATTGTTATTTATTTTGATGCTCAATTTGTCCCAGATTAGGCTAGTGGAAGCTCCATTAAGCTGACTTCTGTGTCATTTTGACATATCCCCATAATTCTTATAGTATATCCCCATAAAAAGATGTTTCAGTGCATCATAGACTTTTCCCCTGTCTCAGTGCTGGAATCAGACATTTCTTCAAGGAACTCTGGTTCTTTTTAGTGGAAAATGGTCTTTAAAAACCAGGATATGGGTGCTACACATGATTATTGCTGCTGAGGTGTCACTGCTTGCCCTCTTAGTGGATAGAGCTTGGAAATATATGTACGTATATGTGTACACACACATCCTTGTGTGTGTGTGTTCATTTGGCAGTTTTCAAAGTGTAGTCTTCAGACCAGCAGCACCAGCGTTACTTAGGAACTTGTTAGGAGTAAAGTTATCAGGCTCCAGCCCAGACCCGCTGAATCAGAAACTCTGGGGGTGGGGCTCAGCAATTTGTGTTTTAACAAGCCCTCCATATGATACTGATGATGCAACTTAAGTTTAAAAGCTACTAATATACTGATAAATGACATATATGTGCACATATACATGTGTGGTGCGTGGATCAGTAGTTTTTAAACTTAAGCACACGTCAAACTGGACCTATATATATTTGCATTTATACTTATTTTTATATCTTTACATATATTTAAAACCATGGGTTTGCTTCTATACCTCCAATTCCAATCCAACACCAGAGGGTTTAATCTAAACTGTTCTTTTCCATATTTACAACTCCCTCTTTGACAATGAGAAACTGTACTTCCAGTATTCCCAATATAGTCATGTGTTTGAGCAATTCCCCAGTGGTAAACAAACTCTCAACCCTGGAGGGGAAATCATTTTCCCTGGCTGGTTTCTTCCTTTGGCCCCAAACTCTCCTGGCCACCTTCAACAGATATTAGAGAAAGAAAAGAAGAAAGCTGTATTAATTTTTAAAAATATGAAAGCCTATGAAAATAATTTTTAATCAATATATGGAATTCCAATATCAGTTGATTGATATTAGTTGGATATTAACTCTTGATTGTCAACTGATAAATAGCAGTAAGTTGTTCCATCTTTAGTGGGGCACTCTTATTTCCTCTAATTTCAGTCTCATTTCCAATCATTCCTTCCTCTTTTCTTCACACCTATTATTTTTATTATCAGTTTACAGTTCTCATTAAAATTGAAATGTGTAGATATCAGTCAATGTAGTGTATAATCTTTCTTCTGTAAACAGAGTTCTGCTTCAGCGGTTGATTTTTGCAACTTGCTCTCTCCTGGGCTCAGTTCTCCTGCACTGATAGAATTTTGTGTGTATATTGCCATTTTTGCGCATTCATCAACAAACTTTATTGAGAATGTACCATGACCTTCTTTTTAGAAAAGTTTAATCTGAGGTGCTTTTGACATGCTCAAGTGTAGATGTCTAGTCGGCTGTTGGGTGTTCAGTATGTGACTCAGAAGACAGTTTTTCAGGGGTGAAAAAATAAAATAGTGAATCATCTTCATTCATAGAGGTGGTAATTAACACCATGCACTTGAATGAGATCACCTAAAAGAAAATATAGACTGAGAAGAGAGGGCCTGGACCTATCCTTGAGGAACTCTGATATTTTACAGCCAGGGAGAGGAGGGCGAATCTAAAAAGAAGATGGAAAAGGATGATCAGAGTGTTACAAGAAAAACTAGAAAAGTGCGTATCGTATTAGTCAAAGGAAGAGTGTTTCAGTAAGGGGGAAGTTCGATGATGCTTGGAGGCCAAGGAAATAAGAACATGTGGTTCTATAGTCTTTGTAAGAGCTGTTTCTGTGGAGTAACGGGACCGGAAGCCAGGCTGGGGTTGGCTGAGGAGTGAGTAGGAGATGAAGAATTAGAGACAGCAAATAATAATTACTTTGAGAGTTTGGCTTTGAAGAGGAATGAAAAGGTAAGAACTAGGGGGCTTGGGGCACAAGGGGAGGGATGATAGTCCAAGTGAGTTTTTCTTCTTTAATGGGAGATAACTGAAAGTTTTTAAAAAGCCATTAGGGAAGGAATCTAGGTTGGCAGGAAAAGGCTGAATATCTAAAGGATAAACCAGATTATTATACGGAGTTCCTGAGAAAGTGGACAGGGATAGGGTCCACATAGAGGTGGGAGTGGAATTACATTGGAGCAGGGAAGATGGCTGAGAAAAGAATGACAGAATGAGGCTGATGTGGCTGGTCGTATATTTGTTACTGGGAGGATGAGTGAGCGCTTGCCTGGTGACTTCTAATTTCTCTGTAAAGTAAGAGGCGAGTCAAATGCTGAAAGTGCAGCATCACAAGGTTGACGGACAGAGCGAAGATTGCTTTGGGTTGGGTGGTTATTAATCAAACCCCCTTCTCCTGGAACTTTTTCAGCAGCATTCAGGTCTAGGCATGGATAAAAGGAATACTTGTGTTCATCCAAGTATGGAGTTGGGTTGGAGTTCTGCCAGATGAAGGCAATGAAATGACAGAGGGCCAGAGCTCTTAGGGTCATCTCAGGGGTATTATCAAAGTGATGTACACTGTAAACTAAGCTAAGTAAGTGAAACAAAACAAAACAAAACAAAATAGAGGGCTTATGAGCTGAGGGAAAGCAGAGGGATCAATGCTCTGCAGGTGGAAGTGGGAATAGCCAGGTGGAGGTGATGAGGTCAGAGAGTGGTTATACCTGAGTTCCTGCTTTTGGAAGTGAAGCTGTTATGGATCCCACCATGCAAATGAATGACTAAAGAGCCATAATGGAGGAGGATGCTGGAGACCAGGAGGCTGAATAACAAACAAGCCATGGGACCTTTCATACAGAAAATAAAATTACCTGGAATGATGGCTGGGCATGAGTTAAATACTTTGGCAAGATATCAAAGTCTTCAGCGAATGAGGAAGAATGGCCATAGTTCTCCATTTTAAGGTTCACAGACTTACCTTATGTTTTAATATTTGTTAAGTATAGATGTAGCTCTTAGTTGTTGATGGGTTTATTTATTTATTGTGATCATTTTCGTCGCCCACCCTCTCTTTCTCCCAAGAATTTACTTAAAAGATGCATGAAGCTTATAACTATTGTTTTCTCTAAATTGAGGAAGTGATATAGATATGTATCACATATATATGATATACATATTACATATATAATATAGACTATAAATAGAATAGTTAAACCATATCAAGTTCTTCGTACTTCATTTGGCAAATAAGTACTTGATACATGGTAGCTATTTTAATTCTTGTATTAGAAACTTCAATGCTGTCCATAACAAGCGAAACATTAATAGGTGCTATTGCTGTGTGGCTTAATAACTAATGAAACAGACCCTTCATTTGCATGTTAGTTTCTAGAGACACCTGTTTAATGACACATTCATCTTCGATGGAAAAAAAAAAACCACATAGGAATCCTTGAATTCGCTGTTTGGGATTCTTATTGTCTCTTTGATTTTGTATTTTTGTTTAAGTCCGTTGCTGGACTACAGAGTTACTGTGTTATTGTAATACTCTAAAGTATTTAATTAATAAAGAAATTTAAAAAATCCTTTCCTTTAAAAATTATCTGTGAAATACAATGGCTATCTATTGTACAATGAAATACAATTCAACTTTAGGTGTCAGGAAGTTCAGATTTACAGTCCTTGCTTCCTACCAGCCTAATCTTCTCGTGAATTTATGCTTTACTTTGGCAATCATTCACAATTACCTGCAGAGGATATATGGTATCTCTCTACGTACAAAGCACATATATTTCTAAAACCACCTACGGAAGCGACAAAATATTTGAGTTCCAGGTGTTGTTGGAGCTATTGTCTAACGCTGAATTTCTTAACTCATTTACACTTTGCTTTTTGCTGATAGCTTACATTAATATAAAGCTTCGTGCAGGATGCTTTTTGGGTCATTTTTATTAGTTGCAGAACGTGAGTAGTCCTATAAATAGTATTGCATTTGGAGGACAAGAACGTAGGCAGATTCAGCCGCCTCATAAACAAATCTTACTTGCAAACTGTCTTGACAACAATGTTGGTCCCTATGTTTACCCATATTTTCTACATAAATAAGAAGTCTTGTTAGAATTCTAGAATGTATATGGTGCTAAATTCTAACTTAAGGAGCCAAGCCATTGTAATTCTGGAGTTTTATTTGCTGAGTTCCGGATTGTTTGACATTTATATGTCCCAGTTTTCAAATTTGAAACGAAGGGTGTGGTCAGAGTCAGTTTCAGAATGCTAAAGGTCAGCCTCTCAGAAGTTTGACATAGTGTCTGTTTGTAAGTGTAACCAGTACGAGGCAAACTTATAAGCAGGTAAAATATGTCTTATTTGTTCTTCCAGGTTCTGAATTCTGAATTGTTTTCCAGTCTTACTGGCTCCATTTCTCCCTTCTTTGTAGGACTTCAGAGGCTCCACACTCACTCTACTTTTCTCCCCATCAAAACTGTCAAGAATGGATCCATATTTCAAGTCCACTATAGCTTGTTTCTCAAAATGTAGTCCATGACAATTTATGTTAGAGTTCTTGGGGGAGGCTTGTTAAAAATAAAGATTCTCAGTCGTACTCCATCAGGATATTTGGAGATAGAGCTTGGAAATTTGTAGGTTAACAAATTTCACAGGTATATATTAGGCATGGCAAATATTGAAACCACTAACTCAAAAAATTATCTGCCCCACAACATTTGTCTTTTAATAAGAATTTCTTAAGCTGAAGAGTATAACAACAGCCATGCAATTTTAGGCACTTTCGTGTTGCTGGGTTTTTCCCTATACACTAGAAGTCAGACCATGGTAGATAGCATGGACATTGCTGGATTAAAAAAACCTGAAAAATATTTTTAAGATCTAAAGAAGTCAGCCTAAATTGAGTACTTTAGCTATTATAAATAACAGGAAAATGAATCAATTGGCTACTTCCTTAGAAATCTGATATCATATACAAAGTGATGCCCCTGGTTAAATATATTTGAAAATAGCATTTCCTTATTTTCCTAAAGAGAAGAGGAACCAGATAGATCACAGTAGGATGAATTCCAGCTGGATGCTAAGATGAACTTCTGTATCTTTTTGAAAACCAAAATACATCTTTTATGTAATTATCAGGAAAATGCAAGCTTAAAAATAATTAACTTGAAATATCCAACGATAATTTTTAGGGAACTCATATTATTCTGATAAATCCCTTACTGAACCCAAATCATTTTATGATTTTATGGGGGATTGATGTCACCTTAGATACACAAGAACCTGGAATATGTTTTCTAAGGACTTTATAGAATTCCTGTTTCCTTCCTTGAAGCTCCCAGGTAAGTTTAGCAAGAGTGCTTCGACACATAAAATTAGTGTGTCCATGTAATTCACTGAAGGCAGTTGAATTCAACTGAGTGATTGTTTTGGGTAGCAGGAAATTTCTTGTGGGTTCTTTTGGCATCATGGGGTACAAGCTGGGTTTATGTGACATTTGAGAAGAGAATTTTTCTGGACACCATTTGAAGCACTTTTTGATGCTAAGTGGCTAGCTAGAGGTACAACATGGCAATGCACTGGCTTCCTGATGACTTTTACCTTGAGAAAGTGAGAAATGTCACCTTGGGTCAGCCCCAAGTTTTATCTAACTCAAAATTCCGCCTCAGGCAATGGAAATGAGGCATTGAGTTAGGGAAAGTGTAGGAAATTACCTCCCTGGTGTTTATCCAAGATCGTTGTATTCGATCCAAAAAATTAGCCTTAATTTATCTAAATAAAGTATCAGGTGCTGGTAAAGATTTTAAATGTCTGTATCAACAATATAAGGAAAATAACAAAGAATTTAATTTTCAGTTGCATTTTAAAAAACAGACTTTACTTTTTAGAGCAGTTTTAGGGCCATAGCAAAATTGAGAGGCATCTCGGACATTTCCCATATACTCCCTGACCACATGCACAGCCTTCTCCATTATCAGCACCCCCCACCAGACTGATACACTTATTACAACTGGTGAACTGACATCAGCACATCCTTAACACCCAGAGTCCATAGTTTACATCAGAGTTCACTCTTGGTGATACATGTTCTACAGGTTTGAACAAATTTATAATGACATACATATATCATTATAGTATAATGCGGAGTATTTTTACTACTCTTAAGAATCCTCTGTGCTCTGCCTATTCCTCTTTTCTTCCTCCAAACCCCTGGCAACCCTGATCTCTGTCCTGTCTCTATAGTTTTGCCTTTTCCAGAATGTCCTATAGTTGGAATCATGTAGTATGCAGCCTTTACCCTTAGTAATAAGCATTTAAGACTGCTCCATGTCTTTTCATGGCTTGATAGCTCATTTCTTTTTACTGAGTTGCATTTTTTTTTTAGAAAAGAACAATAATAAATCTTCTGGACTTTTCTTCTTTCTGCCTAAGCTTTTGTCCTCAGGTCTTCACATTCTAGCTATCGGTACCTTAAAGCAAATTCATTTTCTAGATCTGTGTCTTTATTCTCTCTCATTCTCCATCCATTTTTTCCCTAGAATTTATTTCATGCCAATTGTGGTCTCAAAAATTTTCCATGTTCTGAGCAGATGTCTTAGGACTAAGGCTAAGGTTTTTAAAGAAGACTAAGAAGACTAAGATATAATTCTCATTTTTATTTACTTTATAGTTGGTAAAACAGAACAAATAAAAATAGTATTGGAAACTATTATTTATCAGGAATCTACTATATGCTAGACCATGAGCTAGATACTTTACGCACATTACTTTGTCATACTTGGAACAACTTCAGAAGTTTAGGATTATTTTTCTTATTTTATAATATAAAAACTTGAGTTAGTCAGAATTGAGATTTGAACTACGGTCTGGCTGACTCTGCAGTTCATATGCCTTCTATTACATCAAAACTGAACAAAGAGAAGGCACAGAAAAATATTGTAATAGTTGTTGAATGGTATAAATCTGAGTTATAAAACTATCGCCTTAAACTTTTCAAGTAACAGGATTTTATAATAATTTCTTTTGTTGTGTAATACAATTTTTACATTGCATGATGTTTTTCTCTTCACTAAGCATTTAACTCATAGTGGCTTCAATCAAACATTGGTGGATTAGATCAGATATTAACGATTTTACAGTGATCATAGTCACATAGCTGGCACATAGTTGGGAAACTGGAATTCATCTCTCTGTGAATGTGTTTAGAATGAGCTAGGCACAAAATCTTTATAAAGGTGAATTTTTGAGCAGTCAATGTAACCATTTTCTAGATCCCTGAGTGGAAAGTTGATACTCTTTGCTACTAGCACTCAGCCTACAGAAAATAGCTTTCCTCTTCCAGAGTTGATATGTAGTAACATTGAACAAAAATGTTTATAGAAAGACATGGGATTTTGAGGGGAAGGAGAATTACAAGAGGAGGAGTGCCAAAAATCGAGGAAAGAGGTTAGAAAGATGAGTGTGTAGACAGTTTTGCCTTGGGCTGGCCCCATTGCCATCTGTCACAACGCTGTCTGCATAATGGCCCTTTCAGCTTTGGAGAGACTAAGAAATATTTAATGATACTGAAAAGTAGAACATATGAATCAGTTTCATAACTTCATTCTTTACTTATTTTTAATCATCTTCATTCATACGTCTAAAAGTAATTATACATGAAGAAAAAGAATTGATGAATTTAAATAATAACTAACTTGAGGGGCCTGGGTACATTAATTTTATGGTAAGCCATTTGCCTCTGATAATTACTTTGATGGTACTGATGTTCTTAACAAATCATATAAAATAAATGGGGTTGAAAGATACATTATTCCAAATTAAAAACAAGATATAATATGCTCGTATAAAACAGTGGTGATCTGTGTTAGATTCTGGAAAAGAGGAAAGGCAGGCCGATTTAAAAAGTGTTTTATGTAGAGACTTGGATTCAAATAGTGATGATACTTTATATTTAGGGATTGACGAAAAATAATATGTTTTGTTCTAAGAAATAAAAGCCAGGGGGTAGTTTATTAAACCTAATTTTTTCATGATAAAGTTCTCAGAGGCTATATCTCTATGAAATCAATAGAGATTTTTTTTTACAGAGAAAGGTATCACCTCCTCCCCAGGAGTAAATAGAATATATCTTTTATTTCTATTTGCAAATTCTTTCTCAGGGAAGAAAGGATGGGATTAACTGGTCTATAATATCTAATAGGGCTTCATCATATTATAAGTTGTTTAGTTACTAAAATGGATCCAGCATTTCAGGGTTTGGGAGGCTCTAAGTATCATCTCCAGTTGAGTCCAGATGGTGTGAAGCAGGACTTGATGCTTAATTCCCAGGATTAGCACAAATCGGAGCTTGGATTTTTCATAAAAGAAGAATGTTTTTACCTGACAGATTCTGTCTGAGAAGAATGGGTTAAAAAAGAAAGATGGAGAAGATAGTCACTTTATTGTCTGAAATACCAAAGGAGATCTAGATGCCACGTAAGAGGGAAGAAGATATAGAAAGACTAGATAGATAGAATCTTATTTTGAAATCAGAGCAGTCATCACTCATCTCGCTTTCCCATTCCGAGCCCTCCCACTACTAAAGGGCCAAGGCTTCCTTTCTCCCTCCCTGATACTACCCCTTAGATTAGGGAACTTTGATAGACTGTTTCATGTTGATGCTGTGACTTCTGCTAATCATATGTCCCAGACTCAAGAGTTAAGTGTTTCAAGTCTTGTTGTAATTGATGGAACAACTCATGAATTAAGCTTAAATTTATTTATTTGAAAATAAAGTTAATGCTCTCTTTTATAAACATTTTACTTTGCAAAGGCAAAATATTATGGGACTGCTTTACAAGGTCATTGAAATTTAGAGGAACTTTAGAGACCATTCAGTTCTTACCTTCAACAATCTTGATATTTTAGTTTACCTTGAACCTCTAATGATTGTTCCTTTTATGCAAATAGAGCTGAGTGTTGGTGAAAGAGGAAGTTAAATTGTGGTCTAAATGAATTTTTGGCTTAATTAATATTTTTAGTTACAGAACGTCAATAGCATAACTGTCTTGAGAAGTTATTAAGAACCAACTGTAAAGAATTCTCCTTCAATCTCGTCCCTCCTTGCTAATCCATACTAGAAACAGCAAAAATTAAACACTCCTAAAATACCTAAGCTATTCCACCATAGAACATGGTAAAACCCTTAATATCTTTTAATATCTTAACTATCTTAAATATACCTACCTACCTACCTACCTACCTACCTACATACATACATACATATGTAGATCTCTTGAGTTGTTTCCATTCAACTTCTCCCGCATTCAAATGGAAGAAGGACTTTCTCTTCTAGACCTCCATCAGGTTTCTAGGACTCTGCTCACTTCTGGAAATTACAAGTGTATTTGATCAGTATAAGAGGTTGCCCACATAAAATAAGTCAGATGGGCACCAAACAAACTTAGAGTGCAGGCAGGTGTTATTCCATTTGGCTGCAGGTGTAGGATGCTCTGGCAGAATTCTCATTGGAAGGATAATGTGCAGAGAAATAGTAGGGATGGGGGCATGATGATGGATGGTGCTTGGTCCATTGGAGCCCTATAGATACTGATGCTGCTCAAGTTCATCTTTCTGGGCTCCACCTACTTTTTCCACCTGGCATCTGTGTCAGACATCTGTGTCAGGATGGTCGGTGGTGGGGAGTTGGGAATTCTTGGGGATTTATTTGTATTTTCTACTAAATGTTTAGCTCCTGCCATGAGGATTTCCCACCCCCGCTAACCCATAGACTTTCAAAATTCAAAAACCAATAAGGGACTCCTTTTTTCCTATGTTTTTTGCTTTTAAATTTCTTCCCAAAGGCAATGAGCACAGAATAGTCTGGCTATTTAAATGAGGAGTTAAGGCAAAAAAGAAAAAAAAAAAAAGAAAAAAAAGAAACACTGGGAAAAATCACGTTGACTAACACTGTCAGAAAATCAGTTGAAAATATTCTAAAAGCAATAAAAATCAGTTAAAATAATACACCTTAGAAAAGGTAAAAGTTCTCCGCCCCTTTATAAATACTGTTTGGTAGATATATTGCTGATTTATTGACATTTTATTGTGTCTAAAATACAAACTACATAAAAAACAAACACACAAATGGTTGAATGCTTTAACATTTTGAAAATAATCATTAAGTAACTGTTTGATATAATTCATTTTTTCTTCAAACTGTGTTTGAGATACATTTGTAGGTAAATTTTATAGTCATTTCTAGAAATATATAGCTGAGTAGTTCCTATTTATAAATTTCCTAGATTATATTTTTGGAGTAAACTTAATAGGCTAAAAGGTTTTTTATGGTTCCCAGCTCTCTCTCTCTCTCTCTCTCTCTCTCTCTCTCTCTCTCTCTCTCTCTCTCTGAGAATGTGAAGATATTTATTAGGACATAAGTAGAGCAGGAAACACTATGCTTTACTACATGTATGTTTAGATGCTGTTATTCCCTATGCTTGCAAGATTTAAGACAACTCTTGGTTCTGAAAACACTGGACAAAGGCTTCCTTAGGAGGCATTTTCCATGATGTTATTGGAGGGCCCTGTGAGACTTGGTATGATTACTATGTATGCTGAACTCTGCTCAGGTGTAAGGATTGTCCTTGGAGTCTAAGCGTCTTAGCATCATTTCAAAGTCATATACTCAATTTGGCTTGGGGGAGTCGATGCTCAGAAAGGGGAAGTATTCAAATCAGGAAGTCTGGTATATTTGGATCATGTACTTTGAGCAAGTCAATTCATTTGCTTGGGCCTCATTCTTCTTAGCATACAATGAGAGTGTTGGAATAATAATCCCTACATTCCTCTCTAGCTCTAAAAGTCAACAATTCTGTCTCATTTAGTATAAATATGATAGAAATCATTAGAGAGAAGGATGGTGTCCCGAAACACTATATGTTTCTCTTTGGACAGATGCTCTATCTAAGCTCTTCTAAAAGCTCTCCAGGGACAATTCTTGATCATTCCTTCTGCCATCTAACTCTATTGAGACTTTTATAGTGTCTGTAATTATTGGCTGGTGATGATAATCATATTCTTCCTTTCAGCCTTCATGCTGCAGCCAAACTCCATTTTGTCTGGTTTTGTTTCCAGCAGATTTAGAAAGTAAAGATGGTTACTTGTGATAGTGGACCTAATTGCACACTTGAACAGGGAGGAAATAATTTTTTTCCCCTCTGTCCATAGTTTTTGGGGAGTTTTTGGTTATGTCTGTATATCTCAAAAACATCCAGATGAACAAGGCAATACAAATGATGTGTTAAGGCATGTTCTGTGACTTCCTATTAGGGAAAATATATAAAACCTTGGTTTTCTTATTTCAAAAATGCATTTTAATACCTAGGTTATTTAATGAGCTAATGCTTATGAGAGCTTTTGTAATCTGTTAAGTGCTCTATAGATAGGAATAATTTTTATTTTATTTCTAGTAGTGTTGATAAATTTGGGCTGGTTTCCTCTCTACTCTCACCCACCCACCCTTTTGATCAATAAGCTGATTATGGTTAGGGGTATAGCCTTACACATTAGGTGTAAGATCTAATCAATTAGTTTGATTACTTCAAATATTAACTGAGTATTTAGTATGGAACAACAAAAGGATGTACATATTGTCCCATCTTCAGGAATTTAGTGTCTTTTGGCATTAGGAGAACTATGACACATTCATGAAAACGACAATAAGCAAGTAGTGACCAGAATGCTTTGTGCCTGCTTCTTTGAGTCTCCCAGGTCAACTTAGCAATGCTCCTTGTGCTCCCATGACCCATTATATAATCTTCTATGATCACATTTCTAACTTTAAATTGCAATTATTTTTTATTGTCTCTTTCAAAAAAAATAAATTCCTAAAGAGTAAGGTCCATGTTTGTTTATCAGTGTCTAATACAATGTCTGTTGCATGTAAGTTGCTCTCTTTGCGTATATTTGCTGAATTAATGAATGAAGATGTAGAAAAGAAAGGTAGAGTAGGAGACTCCAGAGTGGAAGTATGTTGCCCTTAGGAGATGGGCAACATGATCCAGAGACCACAGGAGGAAACTATTAGCCTAATTATTTATGTATTTATCTGTTTGTTACCTAAACGTTTTCCATTTTTGTGTCTTGCAATGTTTATGCTATATTATTAGTTCAGTAGTACAAGTCTATATTTATAATATGGTATAGCAGGATAAAGTTAGCTTCGAATTTTTTGATACTTCTCCCATTGAGAAGTAGGGATCTATGTCCTCTTGAATCTATGCTGGCTCTGTGACTGCTTTGACTAATAGGATATGGTGATAGTGACACTATGTTAGTTTCTGGCCCAGAAACAGACTGGCAGCTTCCACTTCATCTTACAGAGAACACTCACTCATCAAGTTCTGAGTCATCATGTAAGAAGTGGGATTACCTTGCTAGAGAGTTCACATGGAAAGGCCCTGAGATCTCATAGAGAGAAAGAGGAGCCTAGCTGAACCAAACTTTCCAGCCATCTCCTCACAGGGCACCAGGCTGGTGAGCAACATGGTCTTGGATCCTCTAGACTAGTCTGACTGAGCCATTCATTGAGTACTATTGAGAGATCCTACTTAAAGGAACAGAAGAATCACCTACTGAGATCTATCCTAATTCAGGACTAACAAAATCATAAGCTATGATAATATGGTGGTTGTTTTAAGGCACAGTTGTGGAGTAGTTTGCTGTATAACACATACTAGATAACCAGCACTGTATAGCGGGCATGCCTTTTTTTTTTTTTTAACCAAAAGGATGCATGCTCAAAGGTGTTTTAGTAACCACTGAGTTAAAGTAACAGGGATTAATGTGGTTAACACATTTGAGAATGACTTGGTGGTTTCCAACTGTCTCTCTATTTACCGCTAAGTTTAGCAAAGATAGTCCTAGATGGATAATAAGCTATTTAATCAATTGTAAGACTGTTATGTCTTCAATTTCTGATACTGGTAACTGTTTAATTTTTAAATGCCTGAGTATTTCATAGATATAACCAAAAACTGTTAAACACATTTCTTACTTACTGGCTCTAATCCACCGTGCATGTTTCCAAGGGTTTTGGATTCTCTGTAAGCAGGGCAGACAAGTGGAAAGAGGGTGGGCTTTGAAATCAGGCAGATCTAGGTTTCAGTTCAGGATCTACTGCCTCTAGGCTGTGACTTAAGTTACTTAATTCCTCAAAACCTCAGTTTTCTTCTATAAAATAGGATAAACCTCTAAAATACTTATACTGATGTATTGTTGTAAGGCTTAGTAAGTGATCAATAGATTATATCTTCTATTATTATTTTATTTTTCTGATATTTTATTGACATCGAGGTTTTTAAAGCAAAGGGTTTAAATGTAGCAGAGTAGAATATAATTAACGTAGAAACATGGGTTACTACTCTATTCTTATCTCACAAATATTTTCAGTTTAGTGACTAAACATACTTAAAACAGCCATGAATATTTTTCAATGAAGACATCTGTTTCAAGTGGGAATGAGGTCGTTGAAAGAGTTAATTAGTTTAGAGTGGCTTCTCATTTCAGGCCGACATAAACAACTTGCCCAGGATGATTTATAATTTTAGCCAGACAAACAGTAAAAATGATTTCTAAAATTATGATCTTTTAAGTGTTTACTGAACATTACTATTAATTATCAAATATTATATATCTGATATCATTAAATATATATATCATTACTATTAATTATCAAATATTATATATCTGATATCATTAAGTATATCATATGTCTGTGGAAGCTGAATATGTTTGCAGATGACAAGGATGAACTTATTTTTCTAAGCATTTACCCCTGTCTGATCACAATGATATAAAATTGTCTATTTTTTAGAGCTATCTTATGAAGTTGAGATCGATCTTCTGAATACTGAATTGCAGTATGAAGAAAGACAATATCTTGTCTTGAAGTCCATCTATACAAGCATATTATTATTTTTTTTATTGTGGTGAGAAACACATATCATAAAATTTACCATCTTAACCCTCTTTAAGTATATAGTACAGTAGTGTTAATTATATGTACATTGTTGGTATAACAGATCTCTGGAAATTTCTCATCTGCAAAACTGAAATTCTATACCCATTGGACAACTCTTTTTTTCCCCTCTATCTCCCAGCCCTGGAAACCATCACTCTACTTCCTGTTTCCAAATGAGCTTATTATTTTGATACCCAAACCTTCGCCCTTTGCTCACTTTCTCTATCTATAGGTGATACCTCTTGACTCACATTTCTGCAGTTTATCTTCAGCTCCTACATTGACTTTATCATGGATGTCAAGTAACTGTCCAGTTGTGTGTTTTGAATAGTCTCATCATTTTGCTTTCCAGAGTTTCAGAATATTTTCCCATGTTACCTTTGAAAACTTGATTCAGAGCCTTAGGCTAATTGCCACCTTCAGGTGTGGCCTGAGGCCATTTCTTCCAGCCACACATTGACAGACAGATTGGTCTCTTCAGCAAATAGAAATAGTTAAGCCTAGTGAAAGGTTGAGCATATGGAATCCTGACTATATGTTTGCTGGAGAATAACATGATATCAGCACCATTTTAGGGTTTTTGATGATTTACAATAGATGCTAGTTTTGATGTGGTAGTCAGTCTCCATCAAGTGATTTCAAGAAACCTTGAATCAGTCAATTCAGCAAACCTCTGCTTATGATCATTAATTCAATAAACCACTGCTCATGTGGCACTCATGATAGCAATTTGAGTGGTGAGCCAGCTTTAGAATAGCTTTGTTCCTATGGAGAACATTTCCCTTGAATGTTTGAAGGTTGATGAACTTAGCCAAAATCATGTAAGGGCATGTCAGGTGACTGTGCTCATGCTGCTGATAATTTATGTTGCATTTTTATTTTATGGGGTTTATACTTCTTTCAGAAAGCTCTTTCTATAAAGAGATTGTTTTAAAGGACCATAGAGGCAAACTTTTTGTTTTGGGCCTTAGCTTCCTGAGCCATTTGACCTTGTGAATCAGCATTGTTTATGATCTAAATGTAGATTAAAGTCTCCTTAATCAGTCATACAAGAAAACCATTTGTATTTATTGGCTATCTAACGTGGTAGTTTTCAAAAACCAGGTTGCATAAGAAATACCTGGGGAAGAGCTAAGAAAATGCACATTCCCAGGCATCATTTCTTATTCATTCATCCATTGGGTCTAATAACCTACTTTAAAATTTTTTAATTTATTTTATTATGGTAAAATATACATATCATAAAATTTACTGTTTAAACCATTTTTAAATGTACAGTTCAATGAAGTACATTCACACGGTTGTGCAACCATCATTACTATCTGTCTTCGAAACTTAATAATCTGCCTTTTGAAAAACACTCTTGGTGATTTTGAAGCGAGAAAATACTGCCATTTTTTTTTTGGAAACGTAGATACACTGTGAGCTGAGAGCTGTGCTAATCATGAGAGGAAGAACAAGATGTATGAAACATGATCTCTGAGTTCAAGCTGCTACTCTTTGATAAAGGACAAAATATTATACATATAGAATAGAGAATAATCCCAGATAGAATAAAAATAAGTAATATACGAAATATTTTTTCCCATTGTACAGATGGGTAGGTGATAGAAGAAGTGAGACAAGCAGATAAATATGATTTAAAAATAAAAATACCACAGAGAGTTGGGTCTTGAGCTTGACTCAGCAATGTTGACCATACCACATTGCTAGGCATGAAGGCAACACTGTTAAGATTTCAGACAAAAGAAATAATATGACCAGGTAAGAACCATAAGCCTATTTCTCTAAAGATTACACATTAGTTGTTCTAAGACAGAGTTTATGCTGACATCAAAGGTATTTCCCACATAGAAATAAGGAAGAAATTAAATACCATGAGTCTTTCAGCAAGGAGCTGAAGATATACAAATAAACACAATAGTGTCATCTGCGGTTTCGGTCTCATGGTAAAAAATTATAGGTTCTTTCATTTGAAGGACAACCAGATGCGAGTTATAGATTTGCTAAGTGTTCTTCTTTGCAACTAAAACATTAAACAGAATTTCCTCTTTGATGGTTAAAAGTAACTGCACCTGGTGTTCTCGCAACCAGAGATCACAATTCAGAATTCAAACCTCCAGACCTCATGCAGGATGGGCGAGAGCCGGTCACCCAGCGGCGTGAAGTAAGGAAGGATCTGGGGATCCAGGTTTTCCTCAATAGCTCCTCCCACCCCCAC
This sequence comes from Pteropus alecto, assembly GCF_000325575.1. NCBI lineage: Eukaryota > Metazoa > Chordata > Mammalia > Chiroptera > Pteropodidae > Pteropus > Pteropus alecto. The sequence continues at coordinate 609,794 of NW_006442107.1, forward strand.
TACCCAATAGTTCTCTGTTCTTTCCTCTTCCTATTTCCTCCAGGAACAGAGTCTTTTGTTCAAAAGACTAGTTTTAGAGCCTTTTGAAAAGTCTGTAGCATGAATCAGTTTGTTTATTTTCCTTTTGTTATTTTAGGATTCAGATTTCTAATTTTTGTTATTGTCATGTCTTCTACTTTTTCCTGCATTCTTGTAGGTTTATTTCTGTTTTAAAAATTCTTTTCCTATTGAGATAGCATCTCACAGTGGAGAACACTGAGATAAGGAAACTAAATGCAATGTGGTGTCCAGGATTGGATCCTGGCACCGAGTAAAAGGACATTAGTGGAAAAACTGGTGAAATCCAAATGATGTGTGTAGTTTTGTTGTTTGTATTGTATCAATGTTGATTTCTTAGTTATGACAAATTGTGCTATGGTGTTATAAGATGCTACCATTATGGAAGCTGAGTGAAGGCTATACGGGAGATCTGTACTATCTTTGTAAGTTTTCTGTAAATCTAAAATTATTCCAAAATGAAAAAAATGTATTTAAAAGATCATCTTGCTATAGTTTTGGTTGGACTTGAGGTAGGAATAAAATCAGATGTATGTGTTTGTCATTTCAGCCCAAAATTTAAAGTTCAGATATGAACCCTGGTTGTAATATTAGAGTATAAATCTGTTTAAGTCCAAAGTGACATTCATTGCGCTTGTGAGTTAAACATCAAAGGTTTTAAAGTTTTCCCTGGTGTCACACTGACTCAGTATCCTTCAGCTGGTTTAGGATGCCTAAGCAGAATTGCGGATCTTCTCACAGCTGGAATGGCTATAATTCTTGCAGTCTCAACATACACATTAGTTTACTGCTAATTTTTTTTTTTTAATGAGGCTTTCTTTTAAAATATATAACATAATAATAGGGCATAAAAGATTTTTATACCACCAGGCCCAATATTTAGAAAACAAGTTAGTACTAAGCTTCTAGAACAGTCATCTCAGGCAAAATTATATTTCTAGAACAAAATTATATTTCTAGGTTGTCTTGTTGTCAAGAATTGTACCAGTGACACAGGCAAATCTTAGTTTTAACTTCATTGGGACACTGATCAATGGGTGCCAATTTTTAAAATATTCTATTGGAATCAATCTAGTTATTCTGGTTCTATTATTTTATGGGAAAATTCCCGCTGGGGCACATGGCCTCCTATCTCAGGCATGGTGTTTGAGGCATCACTGCATTCTTGCAAAATAAAGACATTGGCAATGGTGACTGTTAAAATCTCCTGATATTATTTGAGAGAACTTTCTCTTTTTTTGAATTCGGTAATTCAAAACTTCTTAATTTTCATTTCCTGTGTTCACCACTTCGATACTAAATTGTATGTAGGTTCTAATTAGTGACACGGCACCTAGCTTCTCTTACAAGTAGGCATCCTTAGCTTTACACTGTGGAACTTTTTAGGCCTCAATAACCAGTCTCCTAAGAAAAGTTTTCTCTCACTTTAATCAAGTCAGTCAGGCCAAACCAGAGACCATGTGGTAGCAAAAGGACTTGACCTTGTAGACAAAGTTTAGAGGTTATTCCACAGCCTAAAGTTATGCGTAGATGAACTAGAGCTGCTTAATTGTGGTTGGCTCTAATAAGTCATGAACGAAGAACCACCTTAGTTCTCTGTGCCGCAGGCTTTCTCAACTGGGGACAATGGACATTTCGGACAGGTTCATTTTTTGTTGTGAGGAGTTGTCCTGTGCATTGTAGCATATTTATCAACATTCCTGACCTCAACTTTCTAATTGTCAGTAGCACTCTTCCATTCTAGTTGTAACAACCAAAAACGTGCTCAGACATTGCCAAATGTCCCTAGGGAGGCCAAATCATCCTCAGTTGATAACCACTGCTGCAGTACATGCAGAGCTCTGCTGCCTTTCAGTTTTAAAAACACAGAAGTTGTTCTGCCCATCTAAATCTGAAAAGATCTAATTCCACTTCAGCTAATGACCTGCAATGGGCCAGCTACGGCCATGTCATTCTATGTAAAGCCACAGCAACTTCCAGCTCTGGCTGTGTCCTATCTTGAGACCATGCCTTTCCAAGTAGCCTTGTATAGAAGCAGCCATTCTTCGATGCACAGTCACCTGCAAAATTTAAAATGTCTTGATACCTAGCACTTGAAGGTTCTTGTCCAGGACACAGGCCACAGCAGTTAAAGGCTGTTTATGATAGAGTTCTCTTAATCTGGATTTGCATACCTCTATCTCTTGGGATACTGGACGTCTGATACAGGTATCCCCTGCTTTTGGAAAGTACGTGTTACGTCATTTTGCTTCCATAAAAGACCTACATTAGTAACCGTTTTCACTAACCAAAATGCAAAGAGGATTTTTCCTCTTATGAAAAAAGGCAAGAAGTGAAAATAGCGGTCAGCATTTGCTTTGCAGCAAGCCATCGTAGAGGCAACATGCGCCCTGAGCAGTGAGAGTGGCCCCGGCCAAGCTCCTTCTCAGGGAACTACACTCAGTATCTCAGCATCAGGCCACTGTAGCATCTTTGAACTGTGTCTGTGAACATCTGTGCTTTATCTCTCTTTGTTCTGTGCATCCCTTAGCAAGATGTGTACTTGGGTATCAGAAAAACCTAAGAGAGCTTATAAGGGTGTTATGCTTAGCATAAAACTGGATGCTATTAAGCGTATTTGATATAATTTAGTAGATTATTTTTTCAGTCTGAGAATGCTCAAAATTTTCCCATATAAATTAATGATGTTGAGCGTCTTTTCTTGTGTTTATTAGCTATTTGTATTTTTTTTTTTGAGAAATGTCTATTTAAATACTTTGTACATAGTTATATTGGGTTATCTTTTTACCTTTTGGTTTTAAGAGTTATTTATGTATTCTAGTTACAAGTCCCTTACCAGATTTGTGACTTGAAAATATTTTCTCCCATTCTAGAGGTTGCCTTTTCACTTTCTTGATAATATACTTTAAAACACGAAAGTTCTTAATTTGACTTAGTCCACGATTTGCCACTTTTGCTTTTGATGTTCATGTCTAAAGAAACCACTACTTAATCCAAAGATACAAAGATTTTCTATGTTTTCTTCTAAGAATTTTATAGTTTTAGCTCATCCACTTAGGTCTATGATATATTTTGATTTAATTTTTATATGTGGAGTGAAGTTGAGGTCCAAATTCAATGTTTTGCATGTGCCACCCAGTTGTCCCATCACCATTTAGTGAAGAGTCAAACACTGTCCTTGGTTTTACTTTTATCTGTTCCTAGATAACACACCAGATGTTGGGGACTTGATTCTCACACTTGCTTCTCCATGGGGATTTTCTGCAGGACGAAGGCCACACACTCGGGGCATAATTTTCTTTGTAGGGTTGCATCACAGTTTATTTAACCAGTTTCTTCTCATTGGGCATTGTTTTAGTCAGGGTTCTCCAGGGAAACAGAACCCTCTTTGTTCTGTATAATGACATAGAAAGAGATTTATTATGAGGGATTATCTCACAGGACTGTGGAGTCTGAGAAATCTCATGACATGTGATCTGCCAGGTGGAGGCTCAGGAAAGCTGGTGGTGTAGTCCCAGTCTAAACCCAAAGGCCTCAGAATCGGAAGACCCAATAGTGTCTCAGTCCGTGTCTGAAGGTGCAAGAACCAGGATGCAAATGGTGTAAATATTGGTCTGAATGCAGGAGAAGGCCAATATCCCAGCTCAAGTAGTTAGGCAGAGCAAACCAATTTTCCCTTCTTTCACCCTTTTGTTCTATTCAGGCCCTCCTCAGTGGATTAAACGAGGCCCCCCACAATGGGAAGGACAGTCTTCTTCCCTCAGGCTACTCATTCAAATGCTAACTCACCCAAAAGCACACTCATAGACACATCCAGAAATAATGTCTAGCCAGATATCCGGGCACTCCATAATCTAGTCAAGTTGACACATACGATTAATCATCATAAGCATTTGGTTATTTCCATTATTAAATGTTATTATTAAAACTATTACTGATTTGTATAACAGTTTCTAAAAATGATAAGCTGCCACATCCTTAATCAATAAAGTCTTCTCACACCTTTTAACTAAAGCTGTTTGTCTCCTTCAGTTAATAACCTCAGATTGGGACCACTGTACACCAATACGAGTGTGAGGAGAAACTTACGGTTTTTATAAAAGCCAGATTTAACCTTTCTTAAGTGAGTTTCTAAAAAAAAGGATAAGCTTTCTAACTAAGTAAATTTGGATGTGGAATGAGTACTAGATGATATGACATTACAGTTAATTTTGTTGGTAGTGATAAAGACTTAGTAATTATAAAGGAAATGTCCTTATTGGTTTGATATGCTCTGGAAGTCAGGGTGGCAAGCATATGGCTGGGACTTATTTTAAAATAGTTCAAGAAAAGAATATAGCAAAATTGGTAAGATATTGAGAATTACTGAAATCAATTAATGAGTTTATGAATATTCATTATAATATTCTATTTTGCATATGTTTACAAATGTTAATGAATGTTGAAAATAACCTCATTTAACCTGACATGTTAGTTAGAAAGGATTGGAAAAATATTAAACCTAGAAGGACATTGTCATACAATGCTTTCCAGTTCCTTTAAATCATCAAATCTTTTAAAGAAACTGGAATTGAAAATCACAGTTGGCTATCATCTGGGTTTAGTTTACGTAAGAAAAATGAAGTGCTGTCCAATCAGTGGATCCATATTTGAAGGGGGAAACCTGCCTCTTCTTTTCCTTCCCCCACCCCAACCCATGGGGCAAAGCACAGGGAGGAGTGAGGAGCAAGTGAGCAAGAGTAAGGAGCGCCTGCCACTCTCCACGGCTGGAACCTCAAATCTAGCCTGCAGAGCTTTGCTTTTAAAGTGAGTCTACAGTTTTAAAAAAAAGGAAAAGGGCTGGGTCTTTGAGAACCAGCCTGAAGCTGATGACTCCTAAGAAAGGTAAGGGATCTCGGTCATATTCTTTTCTACCCCATGGGTACAGAAGAAACTCCTAGAACATAATGGGGACAGTTATAGCAGAAAAATCAAATAAGCTCCCCTTACCCCCAGCAGAACAAAACAGAACAAAAGCAACAAGCATAGGCTCTTCCCAAATCTCATTACTTATGTACAGCATCTAGCATGGAACCTGGTGCACGTTGAGTATGCAACAGATGTTAGTTTGTTGAGTTTAGGTTTATTATCATTTTGTATGTGATTAGCAACTCCAGAATTTTTCTTTCCAGCTTGCGTTTTAGTTATGTACTGTATGCAAAGGAAAACAATGTAATGGCTTCTTTTCTTTAATGCAGGGACTTGCCTAGAATGGTTTTTGTGGGGAGGGCAATCTTGGATGGTATGTGTTCTGGGAGACCTCACAGGAAGGCCTCTTTCTGCAGTGTAGGGTTCTGGGCAATTTCCCTGGGGAGACATGAGCTCCTAGCTTCGGTGACAAACTTACTGCCTCATATTACAGCAAGTCTGGAAGGTGGTGAAGCTTAAAGCCAGCTTCCCATTTTAAGTAGAATGCTCTAATGTAAGTAAAAAAAAAAAAAAAAATGATGAAAAGAAACCACAAAAGGTTAGCTACATGCATGTGGTTAACATGTCGTAATAGGTGGTGTTCAGTTGAGTAGGCCGTTAGTTTTTAGTGATAGAGGGAATGAATATTATTGCTCAACAGCTAAGCAGAATAGAAAAAAAACAAAACAAAACGTTAGAACCTGATTATCCTATTTAGGAGTCTATGATAGGGCTTTATCCTCCCAGGATGGTATCTGGTCTCACTGCATTTTCCAAGCTTCTTTAAATGTTAATAGTTTCTGGGAATACTGACAAGAAATAAAACACAAAACAAAACAATTCTCAGAAAGTGTAAGCTAGAATATAAATCTAAATTGCCTGAGACAACACTGAATTTAAGAACACGGGAATTGGTGTTACATCCAACATTGTAAATCTAAATTCTGGACTCCTCAGAAAAATATTTTAGAGAACCCCTCCCCTCCTTCATTAATTATCTCTGTCAGCACATACAGATGGGTATCTGGATTCCACAGGTCCTGCCCTGTGCTAGATGCTATGAGAAACACCTAAGAATAGCACAAGATATGTTTTCTACCCCCAAAAGCCTGCTCGGGAAGAAAAAAAAACTAAAGAATAAGTCAGAGGTGAATTTTGGGACATTAACTATAAGAACTTATAGTAATTCGGAGATGGAAAATATCAACCTAACAGGTAAATCAAAGCAAAGTGGAAGAATACACATAGTAAATGGGTAGCTAATGAGTAGAGTTGTCTGGATGCAAGGGAAGAAGCTGTGTTAACTAATTGGATAGGTTTGTACAGTGGAGGTATCAGAAAAATTGGGGCTTGGAAGAAAAAGAAGAGGGCGCTATAGGAGATTCCTGAGCAATTGGTGTAGCTCCTGGGGGCGGGGAGGAGCTGCTTCGCCCCCACTGGGATGTGTCTCTTTCCTCTAGCACCTCTCTTTGCACGTTCCCTTAAGCCCTTTCCAGTCATTACCATTTTAGTTGAAATTACTTTCAGCCACACCTTGGGTTCCTCTGGGGCTCAATTAGATCTCTGAATCAGGAGGACCCCGTCTCTCATGTCTCAGCTTTCAGGCTTTGGTTTTGCACCATTTCTCATAACGGTGGTCTCACCAGAACTGCAGCCAGCACTTCTCATGGCTCCTCAACCCCCTGTTATTTCCAACAAAGCTTTAAGAATTTCCCTATAAACCACCTAAATGAGATGGCATAGATACAAGCCTAGCACGTGACTAGTTTCGTGACTTTCTTTTGTTTTCTAGAACTTTTGCTGGTGTTTTTCTTTTCTTAGGTGGCTATTACGGGTCTGTTAGGAGTTGGGGGCTTGCTTAGTGGCTACTAGTGGGAGCCTATCATGAGGAGTTGGCATGCATTCTAGGGGAACCAACCCCCATTTTGACATCCAGGTGGGTGTGGAGAGTTATGTGTCTTGCGGTCGCCCAAGGCAAGCCTTGTAAGTAAGTTCTCTTGCTTATTAAAACTGCCACCTATCGACATGGAGACCCAAAAGTTTGCCCCTTTTTGGGTCTCCTTGTTCTCTGCGTATGGGGAACTTTCACCCAGAAAGTTCCCGTGGTTTCAAACCAACCTGCATGCATATACTTAAGTTATTTAGCTAATCTCTTATTAACGAGGATGTTATTTACTCATATTTTATCTCTTTCTTACAATTGTAGAAATAATATGTACATATAATAAGAAACACGAGCAGTACAGGAAATTATAAAATATAAAGCAAAATTTTTCTTCTGACCCATTGCCACTTTTCTTTCATTTCTCAAATGAAATTCCCTAGAAGTAACTAGGGAATTTGAATAGGTTTCTGTTTTGGTCTTCTGCTGGTTATTATTATAACTCTAAGTAATAAACTTATATATCTATCGATTTTTCAATGTTAGTATGTACTGACTAGCTACAATGAAAAATAAGCAGAAGGTCTGAAATTCAGTGACATGGAAGAAAAGGCGATTTCTTAGGATATGTGTGTGCGAGTGTGTGTGTGTGCATGTGTGTACCCTGCTTTAATATTTGCTTATATTATAAAAATTATTGATATGACCCTTCAGAAATGGTAATTTTCTTTTTATTTCAAAGACTTTCTATGCTAGTGGAATTGGAGGGTGGGGATAATTTCCATCTGCGCTTATTTAGTGAAACTGATTGCTGGGGTCGGGGGACAGGGAATTTGTGTGGCATCGGTTTTGTATGATGCTTGCAGTGACCCAGCCTTGTCGTGGAACTACTGGGATGCTTATTGAGGAGAGGGGTCCCAGTTTTGCTCAGTGGGCTGCGGGGGGAACACTGACGACAGCATTGGAAGAACACATAAGAAGTGGAATCCAGTGGTGGGTGGCAAATTCAAGACAAATTCAGATTTCAATGTCAAGCTGTTCAAGCAATCTGTGCAAAAGATGTGGATTGTGGGCTCAAGTGTCCTGGGCTCAGTGTGAAACGGTTAATAAGATAATCGTGGATCGGACACCACCGAGACACCTGAAGCTGAATTCAGTTTTAGGGCAGGGGCGGTTCTCACATCTGTGGTGGGGACACAGGCACTGACAGAGATTGGACTAGGAGTTTCCAATAGAATTTTCTATATAAAACTGCTTGTGTTACGCAACTAAAACATTTCTTACATTAAAAAAATTTGTGCTCATGCTGAGGTTGGAATTGGTCAAATGTGACAGTGGGCTGCTACTCTGATTTCACTCCCGTTAAGGAATTTATTTAAGGACAAGTTAAAATATAAAGGCAGCAGGAGATAGGAAAAGTAATCGGATATATGTTTTTGGGTGAGGGATTTGGGGGCTGACGGATAATCTCTTTGTCCATATTATGAGAAGGGATGGTGGTCTGTCAAGGAGGGGAAGTTAAACGTTACTCTAAGGTCATGTGTCCAACCACTTAAAGAACAGTGTTATTTATTAGAACTGTGTCTGTGTGTGTGTGTACACAAGTGTGAAATATGCCATCGTGACATAATGACTTCTTGCAAATGGAAACATCTAGAAGCAACTTAGTAAGAATGCTAGAAAATCAGGTCCTATTATTCACCTACTGGATAACTCATTGCAGGTTCCTAGACACTAGGGGTGGAAGGAGCTACCAGAGACACAGGCAGAAGGAAGTCGGGGCTCTGTAGCCTTGCTTTCCAGGCACACGAAGGCTCTCGAAATCTCTGATGGAACCTGACAATGGGTGTAGGATTTAGTGGGGCCATTTCTAATGGACCATGGTGTCTGGCTCCCCTGGGCTCAAGACCCAGATATGGTGGAGTCTGAAGGTGGCTTATATTTTTGGGTAGTTCTATTTGGGCTACATAACATGTTACCAACCAGCTGTCAGAACAGAGTGATAGCCGGTCTTTAGAACGAGGCACCCAGGGTTAGTTTTGGGGGTCAAAAGAGTGTGAGGAGTAAAGGTCTGAAGAGAAAGTTGAGGGGTAAGATAGTGGGAACTTGTTAGAAATGCAAATCCTCAGCACAGGGCAGATCTGCTAAATCAGAAACCTAGGAACAGGCCCCAGCAATCTGTGTTTTCACACTCTCTGGGTGATTCTAGTCAACACTCAAGTTTGAGACCCACTGCTGTAGATTAACTAGCGACCTGCTAATTAATTTGAGATTACCCTGGTGACATTTATGGAAGCAAGAACAAGTGATATCTGAGGCAAAAAACTTAAATAAACCATTTGAAAATTTCTTCCAACTTCTGCTATTGAAGGAAAGGTTATATTTTCCCCTATTACATAAAAAGTAACATTAATTGAAAAGTTCCTATGTGCTTGGCAATGCGCTTAGTATTTTAGCTGCATTATTTCCTTGAATTTTCCCATCCTTTCTATTAATTAGGTGCTATTTTTATTTCTATTTTACAGATGAAGAAATGGAAGGATTAAAAATCTCAGTAAAGGTTTTGGAGCTTATAAGTGGAGCTGAAATTTGAACTCAAGGAGTTTCACGAAATGTGTTTGGCTTTCTTAACCACTAAGCTGTAACTAGGATATGAGTTCTAAATTTCTCACCACGATCTCCCTGTGCGAAGGACTGCGAACCATGTACCGTTTGGTAATGTATATCGATTAATGTTTTCCTGCTATGGGTATGATGTAAAACTGGTATTTTGCCTGTCATTGCTAACTCATTCCTCTTGAATCTCTATAGAGTCAACCATTTCAGCATATTTTTATGTAGTCGAACTCAGAGTTTAGTGCTAAGTGGACTTCATAATACTCTGTTTTAATCTTGCACTTGCTAAATTTATGCTTTTCTATTACACCTGTAAATCTCTCTGTGTCATAATATAAATGATTTACCATTGTCCTCTCAAGGATTTCCTTGTGTTGTTTTGGTACCTCCTATTATATTTTAGGACAAGGGTAAAAATAATAAGACTGGGTGATTTTAAATCAACCCCAAATATTGTTTGGAGGTAAAAATCCAATTATTCTTTTTTTCTTACGGTAAGTTTTCTGTAATTAGAAATGTTGAGATAATGTTGTTTTAAATTCCAAGTGTGAAAATATGTCTATACCATGAAAGTTCTTTCTTTTGTGTGTATGTGTGATTGGGTGTGGGTCAAGGAGATGTGGGATATTAATTTTAATTCAGAAATGATTCCAGAGAGACAAGTTAATTTTCTAAATCAGCCTGATGAGAGGTGGAGCTGGGAAAATGCATTCAAAGAAAAATGTCTTATACTCTGTTAGAACAATTATGAGGTAATAGGCTCAGGAGTAAACTGGATACCAAGGGTTAGTGATGTTTCTAGAGTTGAGGCAGATGTGCCTAAAATTCCAAGACAAATCACTCTTTCACTTTTTAATATTTATGAAATCAGAATATACCTTGTAGTTTTGTAGTTGATGAATATATGGTAGGATGTCAACATGAAGATTTTAGCTGAAGCTAAAATAGAAGTTATATTTTTAAGAAGATGAGAGCAGAAAAAAATCATGACTGTGTTTTAATTTTAATTTTAATTGTGGCAAAATACACATAACATAAATTTCCCATCCTAACTATATTTAAGCGTACGGTTCAGTGGCACTAAGTACATTCATGCTGTTGTGCGACCACCATCACTGTTCATCTCTAGAACTTTCCATCTTCCCAAACAGAGACTCTGCACCCATTAAAGAATGACTGCATTTCCCCCTCCTTCCAGCCCCTGGCGGCAATAATTCTGTCTCTATGAATTCGCCTATTCTAGGTACCTCGTATAAGTGGAATCATACAGTGTTTGTCTTTTTTTGTGACTGGCTTATTTCATTGCACATGACGTCCTTAAGATTCATCTATGTTGTAGCGTGAGTCAGAACTTCCTTTCTTTTCAGGCCGAATAATATTCCATTGTGTGAATAATATTCCAGTTTGTTTATCCATCCATCTTCTGACAGATACTTGGGTTGCTTCTACCTTTTGGCTATTGTGAATAATGCTGCCATAAACATGGCTGTATCAATTATGTGTTTTAGAAATCTTGCTTTTGATTCTTTTGGGTGTAGGATTGCCGGATCATATGGTAATTTTATTTTCAATTTTCTGAGAAACCATCCCACTGTTTTTCATAATGGCATCACCATTTTGCACCCACTAACAGTACGCAAGGTTCCAATTTCTCCACATCCTCGCCAACACTCGTCGTTTTCTGGTATTTTGATAATCAAGCAGCCATCCTAAGGTGTGCGAGGCAGTGGAATCAGGATTCTCAATGGCCTTATGCACACGGAGGGCCTCATAAAAGGGCAGGGACTGGCTATTTGGGGATGACTGAGAGGAAGATATTGGTAGAGCGCTGATGATTTCATCTCATGAGGAGAACGAGTCAGAGTAAAACCTACGGAGAGGGTAAGTCATGTTTTCTCCTTTTCCTCAAGTCAAAGCAGATATTTTCCCCCTCACATTTAAGAAGACCATTGGGAGATGTCGCATGCATACCTGCCAGCTGGCCTTGGGCAGTGTTGATACCAGCTCATGACATCATTAGTCATGTTGGAACTTTCCTGGTCCTTTTCCCCCCCTCCCTGTCCGCACTTTAACTCCAGAGGAGCTGAGCACTACCGCTAGCAAGTCGTAGGCAGGAATGAAATCTGGGCTGGAAAAGAAAGAAGCAGCTGACCACAGCCCATCACCAGCCCCCTTTCCATCTGTGGCAGACGCAGGTTAAGGAGGTAGGAACTTCAACTTTAAATAAAGACCAAATTTTGATTATGATAGGAACAGAATGTTTTAGTTACCAAGTTGAAGCTGCCCATTGTCACTTAAAGTGATAGTTGAAGTTTTTAATGAGCTAAGAGAGATCAGAGAATTCATGGAGTCGACTTCCATTTTTATCCAGGTCTATAAGCCGTCCCGTGGAGTCCATTTTAAGGGACAGAGAAAGAGAAAAATAAAATTGCTTTATTATTTTATTCTGTGAATTAGGCTTATCCAGTGAAATGATTACATGTACATGTGATGTGGTGGTGTCTTCCCCAACTGTAATTAAAATAATAGTGAATTGTCCTTGGAAAATTGAGAGGGTGGGAAAGACTATCTGAGACTTGGTAGAACATTTAGAAAGAGAGAACATTCCACAGCTGTGGTGTTCGGCTGTGGCGTGTCTAGCCTTGGTGAGAAGTGAGCTCCTTTAATAGGATGCATCTGAGTAGAAGGAATGGGACAATCTGTAATGGCTGAAGGAGTTGGAAAAGGATCTGCCCATGACCCCTCCACCAACAGTGACAGTCTTTGGTTCTCAGATGTTTGGCTTTTAAGTTTGACCTCATGGACTCCATATTTTTTAGCCACATGTTGACATTCTTTCTCTCTCTCTCTCTCTTTCTCTCTCTCTCTCTCTATTTCTCTTTCACTTTCCCTCTCTCTCTCTTTTTTGCTTGGTCTTACAAATGCTACTGGATTGGTTTTCTTCTTACTACTGAGGACTTAAATATGAGCAAATGTAAGCTGTGCCATTTATTCAAGACTTAGAGAAAATCACATTATATGTGTTTGGCATGTTAAAATAGCTATTGACAAGAATTTCTTTTTTAGAAAATATTTCTGTTTCTTCTGTATTACAAAAAGTCTCCCAAGTTATTTTTGAGTAAACTGTTCCAATTAGTCAGTCAGCATCTATTAGATAGCAGTAGTTGTGTTGTAATGGGATTTTTTTTTTTTAAGGAAAACAAAGCTTTCCTGTTTGGTTATTATTATTTTTGAAAGTAATTTCTCCATAATTCCAGTTATCCTTAACCCCACTGACCTGCATTTAGCTCAGCAACATACTTCCATCAGAGTATTAGTTGGATTTTGTCCATAGTTAATGAGAATAAATAAAATTGGCCTAAATAGTAAAAATTTTATTTCCTTTTAATAAGAAAAAATCCAGAACTAAGGCTGGCTTCAGACTTCAAAACCAGACTGTCTTTCTGCCTTTCTCCTGTGCTGGCATCATCCTCAGGACAGTAACAAGATGGCAGAAAAAAACAACACATTCAGTCATGACAATTGCTGGAAAAAGAAGAGAGATTCTTGTTTCTTCCTTTAAATTAAGACAACTTTTGCTTGAAGTATCTCCTTCTTTCTTCTGCTATAGATGACTTCCTCGTACATCTCATTGGCTGGAATTTGTGCTACATCCTAAATCAGTAACTGACAAGGGGCAAGATATTGCCATGATTGACTTCGAAAGTCAGGGGTGCTGATAGGTCAGTTTTTCTCAATGCACAGGGCCAGTGGAAGAAAGGACCAATACCAGCCAAGACTCTGTTAGGAAGGACGCCGAGTGGGGATGGATACTGTATAAGCAGCCATATTAATGTCTATTACCAAAAAAATGGGCTTTCAATAAAGTCTCATGACTATCAGTGGTTAAAATACATTTTATTCAAAGGAAGAAATTCTCTTTGTTGGAGCATAAAAAGTTCATCATGTTAAAGCTTGAAGGAACCTTAGGTATCAACTAACCCGAACTTTTTATTTGAGAACTGAGGCTCAGAAAATGCAGATGACTTTCCCCACATCCCAGTTAATAGACACTACAACAATAAACTTATGGACAGTTCTAATACGATTATAAAGCAATGACTACTACCTCATTATTGTGAGTTGAAACTGAAGGATAGAACTTGTGAGTGTCAGAGGTAAGGACTTCTCAGAATAACTCATGGAAGATATGGACCCAGGCTGCTGACAACTTTTTCTTATGAAAGATCAGATAGTAAATATTTCAGGCTTTGCTGGCCAGATGGTTTCCCTTGCAACTACTTATCTCTGGCATTACATTGTGAAAGTGGCTGTAAACAATACATAATAAATGGGCGGGACTGTGTCATTAAAATTTTGTTTACTAAAACAGGAAGTGGGCAGAATTTGACCTGCAGTTAAATCAGTTTGCCCTCCCCCGATTACATTACATGCTTCCAAAAGATTGTTCTGGTTGCAGTTCCAAGACAAACACAGTCTTGAGATGGACTGGATGGGTTTTTGACCAGGCTCAAGGATTTGTATTTTTTCCAAACCAAGTCAAAGGCATGGCTTTCCACTTTGCTTATGTAATGTGGAAACTACTCTTTATCCAGTCAATTTAGTGTGACAACTGGTACATTCAGTATATTAAGCGGATTCACAGTTTATTCCACTGAACTGGTCGGTCAAGCAGTCAAAATCGTGAGCTCTTGCCAAGGCATAACCTTGATGTAATTTAGACTGATAATCTTCCAGGAACCAATCTACCTGAAAGTTAGTTTATCTGAAATCTACATTTCGCGCTGAGCCTGGAATGAGAACATCTAATTAAATTACACTCTGAATGAGGGTTCAGCTTGCCTTGGAATTAATTTAACCAAATAATTAGGAAACTTCTAAAGTTGTTGCAAAGATTGGTAACAGGAACTCATTTGCAAATGGCCTAAGCATTCATATTCTAGAAGACACAGGTCGACTATTTTTGGCTAGGAAGTCATATGACAGTTACATGGCCTGAAGTCTCAAGGAAAGGAACCTTGATTTGTATTCAGGGGAACTGCTTTCTAAAACTCTCAGAAGTGAGGGCAAGACCTCTGTCCCATTTCTTGGAGCAGTCTCTGAGGTCGTGCTTAATCATTTTGATTGAACAGTTTCGACTTGTCAGATAGAAACATACAATGGCTTTATCTTTCCAATATCGAATTGTGTCAGACGAGCTTCTCTTTCCTGCTGGGAAGCCAACACCCTGAATGACAGTTTGGGCTGATCCTCTAATTTTTCAATCATTTTTGGAAATTAAAAAAACTCTCATTCTAGCTCTTAAAACTTTTCCTGTTCTTTTAAAAACCTCAATCACATATTCATTTCAAGGGTTCCCTCTAAACCTAGCAAAGATTGGATTTCTGTCTGGAAACTAGGAGTGTTTGTCTGTGGGGCATGTGGTCAGCTTTTTCAACCCCTTTTCCCTATGCTTTTCCCTCTGGTGTCTTGGTGTTAAGGTATCGGAAGGAAAAGCACCATCTTCTCATATAACTGTTGGCAGACAATTGGTGTCTTCAATGTGACATCTGTGATTACTGTTCTATTATGTGAACAATTTAATTTCATATTGGAGGTGGCATCTGTTGCTTGTGGCCCCATATCAGTTATCTGCTTGGCTATCAATTCCTTTGCAAGATGAGCATCCACGTGCTGGTTCTCTGAGGGGAACATCCTTTGGTTCTTGAGAGTTCTCAAGGTAGCCTTCTCTTGGGAAGCCCGCTAGTATGAGAGGCCTGACTGAAGCTTATCCTCTTCCTTCCTTACTCCCAGTCTCTGTCCCTGCTGTGGGCATCCACCTTGTCACCCGTTGCTGCTGGGTTCCTCTTGCCCAGCAGGAAGGGCCTACTTTATGGACCAATGCAGGTGTACGGGGTGTGTACTCAGAAGGGTCCCACACGTGGAGTTTAATGCTCTGAGGGTGCCATCTTAAAATTCTTAATAATTTTATCTTTGAATTTGTGTTTTGGAAGTGAAGTCATCAGATGGGAAAATGGAGTGTGTGCCAGGGGCCCGGAGCCTTGTCCTCGGCATAGGCCTACACCTTACTGCTCCTCACCTCCCTAGGATGACTTTTAATCACTTACATCTTGGGCTCTCGTAGTCTCCTCATCCCCTTCCTTGCCCTGTTGTCCTTTCTCTCTGCCTGTATGTGTGGTTTGGGGAGAGGCCTGTGCATGGACCTGGGCACGGGAGGTTTGGGTAGGCTCATGCCTCTCTGTGTCTTGAGCTGCACACGGAGGCATCTGTTGCTGCTCTGAGCTGGCAGGGCCACAGTATATATGGTGGGTAACTCAGTGGGGCCTCTTGCCTAACCCTAACCTAAGTACTAGGCTCATCCTGGCAGGAAGGTCGATGCCTTAGGACTTGCCCTTCTACTGTGAGTCGAGGTGGCGGGCTCATAGAAAGGGGAGATTTTCCATCTCTGGCAAGGGCCCTACATTTTTATTTTGCACTGAGACCCACAAATTATTTAGCTAGAGCTTCCAGTAGGTGGTCCTCGTGGGGATTGCTAGCCAAACATCTTAAGCCACTTCGGAAGTGGCCACTTCACCCACAGCGAGGCTCATGCCTCGGTACTAAAAATGGTGACTGAAGGTGTTCCCTGGCTCTTCCTTTCCCAACCCTGACATTTCTCTCCTGAAACCCCCTCCTCCTCTAGCTATTGAATGACTCACCTACTTCCAAATAACCAGAAGCCCTAACTCAGTGGTGATGTGTTTAGAAGACCCCCAACCATAATCTTGGAATTGGGGTTTGGGAGGCATTCAGAAGCCCACTCACCCTCTCAGGAGGGGGCCTGAGTGTCCTCCACGATGCTGAGGTGTCCCCCACGGCCATCTCCTCCCTCCTAGTCCTTTTTCCCTTCTCAGTGACCACGGCTGGGAAACCATTTCGGCCTTTTTGGGTCCTGAGGGAACCTAGGACTCATCTTACCCTTGGGCCTTCTTTTAACTCTGCCCTGGAGAATTTCGAGATTTTGTTTTCAATCGGTGCACTGCTTGCTTTAATCCCCATTCTCTTCAGTCTTCTCCTGGGGTAGAAAAACATCCGTATCAGGGCCTGCCCCCAAAAGTGTTCACGTAGACCCTCAGCATTAAAGAAATTCATAGCGGGCTCAAGTTGACGGGCTATTTCGCTGAAATGATAGTCTCACCAAACAACCATATTTCAGTGCTGTGCACACTCTTGTATTCAGTTTCACCCTTCTTGAACAGCTGGGGAACTCCCTCCCCCTCCGCAGTGTTTAGCTTAAATTTTTTACACTTTTTTTCTCTTTATATTTTGTGGACTGGCATCAGCCATAATGATTTTTCTGTGAGTTTCTAGGACTTTCACTAACA
Source organism: Pteropus alecto (assembly GCF_000325575.1). Taxonomy (NCBI): domain Eukaryota; kingdom Metazoa; phylum Chordata; class Mammalia; order Chiroptera; family Pteropodidae; genus Pteropus; species Pteropus alecto. The sequence continues at coordinate 626,660 of NW_006442107.1, forward strand.
CTTGAACTAAGCCTTAGTTTTCTTGTCAGTATAATGGGGGAAAAAAATCGGGCCCCTTTACATGGTGTTTGTGAGAAATCAATAAGATAATTGTAAAACCCCTAAAATTTTAAGAGTTCTATAAGTTCGAGATATCCATACTCTAAATCTAAGTACAAGCCTTAGACATTTATGGTTTTTCTCTGGGCAAAAGCTCTTTGATGATGGAGGCAAACGAAACCAAACAAAACCCACGAAACCCATTTAGGCTCAAGTTTATAAGGTGAAGTTTAATTGAAATGAGCATTTCTTGGTGACATGGCAGTCGGCTGCATGGAGGGGCTGGACTATGGTTCTATATGCTTTGCAGCTGTACATGAGGTAGGGATAACTTATCCTGAAGAAGGAGGCTGATTTCTGTATCTGAGGTAAATAAATGTGCTCGAGAAAACAGAATCGGGAGCTTTTATGTTCTGAGAACCTGGGTATGATTTAAATTTCATACATTTGAAGTCCACCTGGCGTTTCTGTTGGCAAATATTTTGCTGCTTTGATCCTCTCTCGAGCTGCCTCTCTAAGGAGTTCATTCACACTTTATTTTTTCTTTAATTATTCTCATTTTATCTCCGCTACTTAAAAAATAAAAAAGCGAATGTCGTCTAGCTCCAAACCCACTCCCCACTCCCCACATGCTAATATTCTGGGGTTCAGGGTGCCCGGTGGATGGGACTGCCTTCAGTCCCAGCCTTCAGTCGTCTAGTGTCTGCGATGGCACATGAGGACAACACGCGGCTGGCTCTGAGGGACTCTGCTTCTCTGCTCTTGTTTACCAGCTTCATATTCCATCTGGTCTTGCTGACGGGAACCTTGACACCATCTGCAAAAATTGGAATAAAGCAATTTTGGTCTGAAGAAAAGGAAAATAACAAGTTGAAGCCCATTTGGGAAATGTCATGTTTGCTGCTTCAGAAGGAAAAATGGACAGGGACTGTGTCAATATATGTTCGTGTATTTGGTGAAGGTCCTGAGGGGGCCCATCTGTAGCTATCACCTGTGAGTGTACTGGCTCTTTTCAATCAGGTAAACACAGGCTGAAGGATGTGGCATCACTCCAGGGTGGGTGTTGATGACGGACTGGAATTACGTCATATTTATATACATTAAGCCCATCTCCCACCATAGTACAATTGGGGTCAGTGTGTTTCGCTTGCGTACGTGGCTTGTATAAATTATAGTCATGTACTTTTTTTATCACCCACAGGGCTCACTTATGTGTGACACAAACCTCCACACATGCCTATAATAATAATAATAGAATAGTAGTAACAAAAATTCATACAGGGCTGAGTGCCCTTCACTGCTTTGAATATTTCAAATGTTAACTCACTTAATTCCCACAACAGCCCTAGGGGGTAAGTATTACATTTTCCCAATTTTATAGGTGAAGAAACTATAGCACAGAGAAGATAAGTAACGTTAAGGGCACCCAGCTCCTGGCAGAGCCAAGATTTGGAGGCAGGCTGTCTGGCTTCCGTCAGGTGGGCTAGGACTCGTCAGTGTGCTAAGGGAGGTAGCTGTATACTTTTGCTAAATCTATGTTATGTTTAGTCCTCACTTAGGACTGTGCGCTGGCCATTCTCCGTTTGCTGCACCAGACCTCCCTTCTCTGTCCTGCGCTGGCTCAGAGGGGCTTACTTCTCTGGGCTGCATCCCTGGACTTCCTTACCTCCAACTGCTATTTGGGTTTGGCCCCTGGTGGCACCAGAAAGAGATGAGAGGCTGGCGTTTATTGGCCATGGGTCCCCTCTATCCCCAGTGGCTGGGTCCATGGTGGATGTCCCCAGTTCTCTTCCAGTCTGGTGATGCTACTGCCTGCACCTTTATTTAGGCTAAAGGGGATAAAGCTTCCAGCCTCTGACAACACTGGGGTTCTCCGAGCCCTGTCCACACCTTTGTCAAAAGCTCCTGGTTAGAACTTAACACTGAGTATGTCGTCCGTTTTGTAGGAATTCTGAGAGACACAGGCTTCTTCTAAGAGTTCACCTATTTGAGTCTATGTTACTCAGAAACACTTGATATTTTTAGAATGAGTTAGTAAAAGATAAATGAAAATAAAAAGTTAAAATTTAGGGTAAGGCCAGGTAGGACATATCATCTTGGCTTAGAATAGATAATAACAAAAATCCCATACTTGCTCAAAGTCGTCTTCTTTCCCGGATGCTTCAAGATGCATTTGTTAATAGCATTTACAAGTACTGTGTTCCATGCACCCTACTGAAGACTTTATATGAATTATCTTAGCAGGTAGAACCCTTATTGTTCTCATGATGCAGATGAGTAAATGGAAGTTTAGAGATTAAACATCCTATTTAAAGCTGTGCAGTTATTAAGTCGTGCATGTGCAATTTACACCCAGGTAGCTGACACCCAAGCCCATACTCCTAAGTCTTCTGCATCTGATTTTGCTCTTTAAGCAACTTGAGAAGTAGGCCAGACAGGTATCATTTTCTCCCTTTTATTACAGTTGAGTAAACGGAAGCATAGTGGGTTGAAGTGACTTCTCTAAGATCACAGAACTAATCAGTCTGCACTTGTAAATGGCAGAACTGGTGATTATTGGGAAATCTCGCTGTGGAAATCAAGTAGCTTTTGAGGCAGCTTCAGTTCGTGCAAAGTGCAGTGGGCTTAGGGTTGAGAGGTATGAGTTTAAATCCTGACTGAGACTTCTGAGCTCCTTGACCTTAAGTAATTCAGCCCCTGAGCCTTCGTTTCTTCGTTCGTAAAATGAGAGATTAATTCTTCTTTCACAGGGTATGTGAGGATGATACAAAGTAATTATGTAAAAGTGCTTATCACAGTAGTAGTCATATGTTACATAGGTGTGTATATGTTATAATGTGCATATGTTATGTATGTGCACGTGCATATGTATATAGTACGTCATGTATATGTTATACATGCATACACGTGTTATATGTGTGCATGTGTATGTTATATATGCAGATATGTATATATGTTATACACACACATGCCATATATGCACATGTATATTATACATGTACATTTTACATGTGGTCTATGTTATGTATGTTACACGTGTGTATGTATAATGTGCATATGCTACATATATGCCTGCTATATGTGTATGTGTTATATGTTATATACGTGCATCTGTATGTTATATGTTATGCATGTTATGTGTTATATATGTGTATATATGACGTAAATGTTAATATGTGTTTTTAAAAATGTCCAAACAAACTCTCACAGGGTAGAGTCAGAAACTGAGGTGTACACATGGAAGCAAAGGATATTTGTCTCCCGCCAGCCTACTTGGTGTGAGGAGGTGAATCCCATGCAAGTGTAACATCTTCCAGGGAAGTCTGCAGTGGGCAGGCCAGGCTCTGTCCACCTCTGAGCATGGTCTCAATGCCCGCTTTATGTTATTGAAGGATTTGAATTTTATACCAATGCAGGGACTATGTTTCTGTAATGTGCTGTGTAGTAAAAACTAACTATAGTTCTAACAATACGTTGGCAGGTTACACCTTGAGGCAAAGCTTTCTTTGGAAGCACATTAGATACATTTGTGTAAGGACAATGGGTTTTGCAAACCAAATAACTTTATCTGTTACAGTGATGTCTTGATCTGAGTGGTTTTAGGGTGTGTTCTCAAGTAAATTTGAAACGGGAGAGGCTTTTTTTAATCGTCCCAGCGAGAAGTAATTTCTCACCCCTCTGAACCATGGCAGAACTTATCATCTGTACCATTTCTCTGAATATAAATTTCCAAACTGAAAGCCTATATATGTATATATGTTGGGTTTATTACTGTTCTCTTAAAATGAATTAATGAATATTTTGAAAAATCACTCAGATGCTTATGTATTTTTAAAAGCGCTGTATCCTTTACTACTGGAAATGAATATGTTATGAATGAATTAAGTGAATTCCTTTCTGATCCATGTTATGTCATGGGTTTCTACCATTCTTTTAAGACTTTGATCATCTTCTCTGTGACAGGAACTCAGCTGAGCATAGTGGTCCTTGGACTCCAGTACCTGACAAAGTGCAAATACTAACAATATGATCTACTGAGTCCTATAAGAGGCTGTGTACAAGACACAATCAGTTCTTTGGCAGAAACGTTGAAATGTTGTTCACAAAACATATTAGTAAATGATTCACATAGGTTATTTTCCTTGTTAAAAAACAGAATAAATGAATACAGTAAAGATTCCCACAGCCAGGAGACTTGGGGAATGGCATGTTTTGGTTTCTAGGATTTGCACTCAAGTGAGAGTTAACCCACACAGCGTTTGTGGTTGTGAAAATGCAACGTGAATCTTGTCATCTCTGAAAATATCCCGGAGCTCCACCAGGTGGCGCTATGTCCCTAGGAAAGCAGAGATTTCGAGTCCAAGCAACCCAATTTGCGTTCAGGGCATCCTTGCAATCGTGACATTTCCCTCACTTTTTCAGGGAAGGAAATGTCTGGAACATGTTAGTCACTCAATTCACATTTATTGAATAAATGTCGAATGAAAAGTTTCATTTTCAAGGGTTTGGCTGAAAATGAGAGAGCACCAGAAGTTCACTCAGAATACATAAACTGAATGTTCCCAGGGAGGAATTGGCACATTTTTACAATGTTTACACCGTTTTCAAAAAACAACAAACAAACAAACAACAAACCAAAAATAACAGGAGGATCAGTAGCTAAGCAAATAGTTTTGTCAAATGGATTTTGCAAACGTCAGAGGAGGCAGTGTGACTTGCAATTATTGCCTTTGATTGGACTCTTTGATTTAATTTTTTAAATTAAAAATAATACAAGCTTATTGTAAAAATATAGAATACATATCAATCAATAAAATAAAAGTAAGTCCCTTTGATCTTCTATTCCCAGCTAGAACCCATCCATTCAATTCTTTCGCTGTGCATTTATAAGCACATTTCCTGTTACAGTGATGAGACTGAAAATAGTGATGAGACGATGGCCAGACCACATATAAAAATAAAACTCTGACCTATGATCTGCAGCAACCAGACCAGGAAACGAAGCCTTTATCCACATTAACCAGCCCAGGAAGCCAACCTGCTACCTGTAAGTCAGACTTGTACAGAGTCAGACCATAGTCTCCGGCAACCTGTCCAGGAAGGCAAACAGTAACTTCTGAAAAATCAGCCCTAAACAGCTAGGGCTTGATTAATACCTGATAGTTTCCCTGATTTCTGCCCCAGAGAAATTAGGACCAACCAGAGAAAGCCAAATAGGAGCCTTTGACCAATCACATAGGATGCCCCACGTAGCTGGCCCAACTGTGGCTTCTCCAAGCTAACATTCTCCAATCAGGGCATGCCTGAAGCTAACTTTTCCCTACTATCAAACTTTCCCACTTCTCTGCCTGCCTTTGAGCCTCTGTTTTACTATGAAAGCTCTGAAAAAAAAAAAAAAAAAAAAAAAAAGCCTTTGCCTGTTTGCATTTGGTTGGTCTTCACTTATTTTCTCTAGATACAGATTCATTCATTTTAACAACATGTATTTGAGTGCCTACTGTTCAAGGGGCAGAGATACACAGTTCCCGCCCACATGATTATTACATTTTATTGGAAGAGAAAAAAGTAGATAAATATGTTTTTAAAATAATGTCATTAATTTTCAGCAACAATTCCAAAGCAATTCAGCACAGGAAAGGTCCTTTCAATAATTGGATATTCCTATGCAAAAAAATAGATCATATTCAGAAGTTACCTCTCAATGCATCATAGACTAAAAGTAATACCTAAAATCATAAAACATCTCAAAGAAATTGTAGGAGAAAAATCTTTGTGACTTCAAGGTTAGGGAAA
>NW_006442107.1:632540-641191 GCF_000325575.1 Pteropus alecto
AATTGATAAATTGGTTGTATCAAAACTAAGAACTTTTGCTGTTTGAAACTTTTAAGAGGATGAGAAACCAATTCATAAACTGGAGAACACTCACAAATTACATATCTGATAAAGGAATTGTATCCTGAATAGACAAGGAGCTCTCAAAATTTAAGAAAACAAACTACTTAATTTGAAAAAATAGGTAAAGAATTTGAACAGACACTTTACCAAAGAACACATAGGATGGCAACAAAGCACAAGAAGAGATATTCAGTGTCATATGTCATTAGGGAAGTGAAAAATAAAACTACCTTGAGTTACCACTAAACACCTATTAAAATGTTCAAAATTAAAAAGACTGACGATATCATGTATTTTTAAGGAAGTTGGGTGACTGGAACTTTTATACGTTGCTGGTGGAGATACAGAATGGTGAACTCAGTTTGGAAAAAGTTTTGAGAGTTTTTGAAAACTTAAACATATGCCTACTCATAGACCCAGCCATTTCACCCCAAGAGTAGTGAAAGCGTGGGTCTCTACAAAGACTTGTGGATGAATGTTTGGAGCAGCTTAATTTGTAATATCCTCAAACTGGAAACAACTCAAATGTCCATCAACAAGTGAGTAGATAAACTTGTATATCGAAAATGGAATACTACTCTGCAATAAAAAGAAATGACGCATTGATACACACAACATGAATGAAACTCAAAATAATTTATGCCGAGTGATAATAATATAGACAAAAGAAGGGTGCGTATTACAGGATTGCAGTAATATAAAACTCTGAAAATAAAATTAATCTGAAGTGATAGAAAGTAGGTCAGTGGTTCCCTGACTGAGAAGAATTACCATTGGACATAAGCGTACTTTTGCGGGTGACGGATGTGTTCATTAACTGGATTGTGGTGATAGTTTCAGGGGTGAGTACCTATGTCAAAACTTAGCAAATTGTACATTTGAAACATATGCAATTGATTGTATATCAACTATGTTTCAATAAATCTGTTAAAATAATGTGTCAGAAATGGTATAATATCTCTGACCTGCTCTAAAATATATCTTGGTGGAGAGAGAAAATAGGCAGAACTAGAGAAAGATTAAGATTGGCCATTAGTTGATAATAGCTGAGGGGTGGGTATATGTGGATTCGTTATCCTACTCTATCCACTTTACTATTTGAAATTCTTCATAATAGAATATAAGAATATTATAATTAATGTATTGTACATAATATATTTGTGCCTCTTTGCAGGAATTTCGTCTAGACTAGAGACTGGAAGAGTACTGGATGTACTCACTTTATTTGCATGAGAACTTTCAATTTGTGTTTTTAAAAGTTTCTCTGTATTTTTTTTTTGAGAAGGGAGCATGAAATTTGTTATTTTATAGCTTTTTAATTGTAATAAAGATGAAATTAAAGAAAATTTAATGTTGAAAAGCTATGGCTTTTCAAGGCAATGACCTTAAATATTTATCATTAACTAAAATGAGTCAAAGAGCATTCTGAATCTTTTCATTCTTTTTGTCAGAAGTTCTTTATGTGGGCAGCTTTGGAAAGGAGGCTTTCTATTTTTGCTCACTGTTTCTTCCATTTCTGTTCTTAAAAGTGCCACCTATTTGAAAAATGTAATTATTCAAATTTTGATGGTTTTTGAATTGTTTCTAAATAATATCTAACATTTATTGAACACTTCGTGTTCTAAGTCCATTGACATGGATATATTTAATCTCTCTGAAAATTTGTGGTATATAGTATTATTATTCTAGTTATATTGATTAAACTGAATTTAACTGACTCACCCAAAGTTAGGCAATTAGGAAGAGTCAGCTGGAATGCAGACCCAGAAAATCTGGCCCTGGAGTCCATGGTCTTTAATCACTGTGTTTTACTTTCTCAGAACTTAAGTCTCAATAAGTAAAACCAAGGGTATACAGTTTTTGAATTGCCTCAATGCTTTGTTTCTGTGTATGCATAAATAGCGTATTTCCCCTGGTTGAAAACAAATTCACAAAGTTTTACACACAACAAACATTACTAAGGAAAGAATTAACTTTTCTGTCGTTTATGGTGATCCTACCCAGTGAAATGAAATGGTACTCACTTTAGATCCAGATTATTGTTTAAACAGTGGGTTTATCAGGAAAACGCCTTTTCATAAGTCAGGTAAAGAAGAATAGGGTAGGTGAATTGGGAAAAGGCACCACTTTGGGATGGATACAGCCTGGCAAGGACAATGGCTTGCAGTCTTTGTGGCCCTTTGTCCTGGGGACAAAGCAACCTTTTGCTGGGACTCAGCCCTGGGACAGGACAACATGTTGACTAGCAGATTGCTGGCTGGATTTCAGTCTCTACTTTCTCTTTTGGTTGGGAACTTTTGTGCAATGTACAAATTATGCAACCTTTACACCCCTTTCAAAAGTTTTTCACATGTTTTCTGGCTATATAACAATTTAATTGTTAACTTTTTTTTTGGAAGAAATGCCAATTGTCCCTCAATATATGATCTCTTCTTTCTCTGTGTTGATAGAGGCTCTGATTTTTGACCAGACACAGAGAGAGAATGAAGATCTGAACATCTCTTGCAGCTATGTGTAGCCATGCAACTAATGGGGTTATGTAACATTGTTTTGTGATGGTGTTGAATGAATTTCTTAAAAGATTGCTGGTGCATGTCTTTTGCCTTTATATTCTCCTTTTCTCTTGATCCTGCTGCTTGTAACATGATGTGGGGCTGAAACACTATGTTGGGCTTTTAGGAAAAGAGCCATTTTCTAGGGAGAAGCATCCCACTACATGATGATGTCAGGCCACCTTGCAGGCCCGGGGTTCCTTACATTTGTGCAAGAGAGACAAGGTTCTTTATAGTTTAAAGCACTTGTTGTATACTAACTTTTACATAATACTTTATATTTAAAAAAATAAATTCATATCATGATTTCCTGGCATCAGAATTGTTCTTGTTTTTCTTTCCCAAGCCTCACACTGTTTCTGTGACATGACCAAGGTGATCATATTCTACTCTCAGTCAGGTGATTATAAGGCTGAGGTGTGTTGCCGCATATCCACTCGCATTGCTGGCTGCTCTGGTATTTCAGTTAACTCTGGAGCTATCTGTGGCAACATGATTACGAGTGCAAAAGTACAAAGTCAGATCTTAATGGTTGATTGGTATCGTCATAGACTCATTCATTCGCTCATTCATTCGTTTATTCAGTAAACACTTCAATCACACAGATTAAGCCTAATTCTATAAGCTAACCTATTGTATAAGATGCTATAATTCCCTTAACTGTGCTTTTATTTTACACAAACTCTTTCAGTTTTTATCTTTCATCTAATTATCTTTTCATAGGCATTTATAAAGTCTGCTTATAAGCACCAATATTATAATTAGTGATACATATAAACACTTGAAATATGTGTTACTTAGCTCTGAGGCCTCCAAACTCTATCTATCTCGACTCCTATGGGGAAAATTGTGAATTTTGAGAAATAAATACATTCAGAGTGGAAGGGGAAATGCCTTAGAAGGCAGGACATAGTTTGAGCAAAGAAACCCATTGGGCAAGACCAGTTTTCTCATGTCCAACTACTCACTCCTTCTCCGAAGCTGTCATCATCTCTTAGCTGGTGTAATGCCATAGCCCCCTTACTGATTTCTCTTTCGTTCTTCTTCAGTCCACTTTATATTAAACAACTCGAGAATCTATGTATCCTATGTAATATTTATTGCTTGTGTCTTAAAGAGTCCAATTAGAAAATTAGATAAAACTCAAACTAAAATGCTAGATACTGTTATGGCTGAACCCTGGATCTGGGACTTCATTCACTGACTGTGGGACATTCTAATGTCTCAGTTCCAATTTCTCCCATGTGCAAGGCTGTGGCTTGCACTGTGCAGTTTCTGCTAGGCACAGTGCACCACCTCAAAGAGTAAGTCCTAGACATTGATGCATAATAAATTAAAACTAGAAGATCTTCAAACAAAATTAACTGTCTACAGTTTTCCTTTAGCTGGATATAAAGAGTCACGTGTGAGAGACTCATTTTTCTTAATTGCACAAAGTCGTTGTATGGGATCGGGAAGATTTGCAATCACTTGAATTTCATTCTAGGCATATGGGTATAATCCGCACTCTTGGAGTTATACTGGATGGTCTTGGGGTGCACTGAACCAACAACGTGTGACCACAGTGTTGAAAGAATAAAAAGAAAAATCTATCAATCTGCATGAGTCTTAAGAAAGTTCCTATTGGGTTAACATAGGATTAGGCTTAAGGTTAGGCAGTTCTAACTACCAGTTTGTATTTCTAATTGATTCAAAATATAAATTTACAATTTTCCTTTTATTCATTCCCTCGTATTGCCTGAATTTTCTGGTCAGTAAATTCAGACGTGGAGCAGCAGGGTGCTTGCTCCATTCCCCACTATTTCTCGCCCAAGGGATCCCTCCATGTGTCAAACAGCTAGTTCACCATTGAACTTGTAGGGTTAGCTTGCTTCTTGTGAGGTGGGTTCCGTCTACGGGCCAGTTTCCTCTGCCATATTGCAAAATCCTCGAAGGCATCGTTGGTGTTTAGGACCTCTTTCTATATCCTAATGGCACCTAGCAGACTGCCTTACATATAACATTCAGATATGTGTCAAATTGTATTAAACTCTTCTTTTTCTCAGAATTTGAAAATTCATTGTTACATGGGAGAATAAATGTTTTTTTTTTTTATCAAATTGTATTAAACTCTTCTTTTCCTCAGAATTTGAAAATTCACTGTTACATAGGAGAATGTTTTTTTTTAGCCCTTCTCTAGAAAAATGACATATTCAGTTAAAAGTTCTAATGAGTTGCCTTTTTTGCCCTATTCATTTTTTCATTCCTTTGAGTGTTTATTTATAAATATCGAGCTAGCTTCACATTTTCCATTATGCCGTTTCCTTTTCCATGTGTATGCTATTTATTCTCCAGTTTCTATTTATAAGTTTTCCCATTCAAAAGTCTAATGTTGACATTGGAACTGGTCTGTCACCGATGCTGCCAATTTATCAGAATATTCTCTGCCCAGGGGGAAGCCCACTGGGCTAGACAATAGCTCCCTTTGGCCATTTCGCTTTCTTGGGTTAATTAGGCATTATACAGGGTGATTTAGATAATATAGAATGACTTAGGAAAAGTCACCAAAGGCGAGTAAAGTTACTTTTTATTCTTCCTTTTAGGAAAGCAGCTCTGTCACCTTGCTTTACCTCCCCCACCATACACTTTAGTTTAAACACTTAGCTAGGTTGCAGTAAACTCTCTAAATCTGAGGTTTCCCCAACATTAAATAATAAGGATTTTCCCATCAATTCCCAAGCCATTTTCTGTTGCAATGCCTCCTTTTTCATTTCGCACTTTTCCCTTTCTGCAAGTGGCCGAGTTCCTTTTTGTACAGGGCTCTCTTTGTCAATGCAGCCTCTTACTGGGATGGCTTTTGGAGTCAGACTTCCCTTCGTTATTTTATTCTTCCTCCTCCTTTTCACACTCTCCCAGATCTATGAGTCTGTTGGCCGCCATGCAGACAGACACACAGACACACGCACCCACCCACTCTCCCAGACAACTTTATACCTTTGAAGAAATGCATTTTTACGTTTTTCTGTTGAGAATTTTACATGACTTCATGTGACAGGCAGTTAACTGGAGATTGCATGAAAGAACGCAAACAGAAGAAGGAAAAGGATCCAGAAGTTAGCAGAGATCTACAGAGAGTGCCCTCGTGTGTGCGTAATTTATGTATTAATTCCCCTGGAAACTCCCTACCGCTGTGTAACCAATAACTAATTTTCCTTTGAGAATCAGTCTGTGAAGTCGAGGACTAGTGTTCGAGCAGGACTTAAAATGTGGTTCTAATCAATTTAACATCTTGAATTGATGCGTATTTAAAACGTTTTCTCCTGGTTCGTTAAGTAAGGTTAACGGCAACTCCCCCAAAGCTGTTGTTGCCTCGGAGACTGTTTTCTGTGTTTTTATTCTGGAAGGATTTGTTGCATTCAAATTTTGCTACCTGGGCTTCTCACCCAATTTCAAGGTATCCATTGTGAATAATTTTATCCCCGTGCCTGAAATTATAAGTTAACGTCAGCTAATAGACTATGATTTATTGGATATAGCTCAGTAACATCACTCCTTTTATTTTATCGAAGCCAATTTTGCTAAGCTCCACTAAGGCTCATGAGTCCCTCTGGGGCATAGTATTAGCTTAATTGTAAATTCAGAAGTAAACCCACTGAGCCACAGTGCATTGGTTTATCATTCAGGTGGAGGAGAGATGGTTAAAACAAGCATTTCCTCAACCGTCTGACATTCAACAGAGATTTTTTTCAGGGCCGAGGAGCAAAATACCACGTTTAAGTCTTGGGTAAGCCCCGACTTCCTCTGAGACTTCTATACATTCATTCTATATGATTTTCTCACACAAAGTTACAGAAGGGTTATTTATTCGCCACCCGCTATGTGTCTATCAGAGGTAAACACTGGGGGAGGCGTGCTTTTCCTAAGCGGCTTGATATCCACTAAAAAGCATGTAAACTCTGCCAAGATGGGGATTGATTATTGTCTTTTTTCTCTAGTGTCCCGAACATGCCGGGTCCATACTAGGCTCTCAATAATAAATATTGTTAAATAAACGAATAAAGAATATTACTTTGGTTCAGTAACGGTGACGGAGTGCCTCCAGACCTGAAGGTGTAAAGGTGTTTTAGCGCCTCTCTGCCCGATCTGAGATCATAGCGTGCAGTGGGGTTGGAGTGGAGGAAGCTGGGCGGGTGTCGTTTCTGCTCACCGTTGGCACGTGGATTTGTGGACGTGGGTGCTCGCGTGTCCTGGGAGTCGGTCGCAAGCAAGGTCGAGCGTGTGCGTGACATATAGAATGTGAGCTTTATCCATGCAGGTCAAGGTGAGCGTCAGAATGCAAGTACCGGGGGACTGAGAACTGGAGGAACTGCCTTGGGTGCTGAGAGCCCTCTGCAGTCATTCTGACAGGAGACTGGCTTCTCTTGGCACCTTGGGCAGTGGGGCGTTTATTACTTCACAAGGCAGATAATTCTACTTTTGTTTTAGTTGTAGAAAATTCTTTCTTGTATTGAGGTAAAATTTCTATTAATTAGTCCTAATTGTACTCCCTAAAAAATACTCATGACTACTTCTCTTCATCTATTATGGAAAGGTGTCATTTTTTTATAGGAATATCAAATTTCATTCTATCTCCTTTTTCCTCAACTTTACAAAATACACGTTCATAAATAATACTTCCCGGATTGTATGTTTCACATAGGCCGTGATTTCTTGATCATTCACTGTGTATTTGCTTATCCACAGTCTCCAGTTTGTATACGTTATTTTTGCTTTGAATCGAGGTATTCTTTCCATATCATAAAATGCACTGATTTTATGTATACAGTTTTGAAACAGTATGTACATCTCTGTAACCGCCATCTCAATCAGGATATAAAACATTTTCATCATCTCAGAGAATTCCGGTATGCTCCTTTCCTGGTATCCTTCTCCGAGAAAACAGCTCTCTGGTTGCTATTACCATAGACCTTGTCTTGAACTTCATTTTAGTAGAATCAAACAGCACTCTTCTTCCTTTACTAAAGTTTGGCTTCCTGTACTCAACATGATGTCTTTTGAGATTCACATCGTTGTTGCATGTGTCAATCATTTGTCCCTTATTAGCGCTGAGCAGTATTTCATTGTGCAAATATATCCCTCTTGTTTCAGTCTTCTGTTGATGAATGTTGGGTGTGTGCATTGTTCTTTACCTTGGACTTCCATCAATGATCTGAGCAGTGAACACTAGAAGAGGATTACTACCTCCTTTGTTCTGACGTTGTACTTTTGTTAATCTAATGTAAGATTGCATTAATTATCACAGTGGATTTACTGCACCATTTACATGGCGATGGGTTGAAAGAGCAGGGCTTTGCAGTAACATTATAGGCTCAAATGCCAGATCTGCTGCCTGTAATCCATAGGACATAAGGGAAATTATTTTATGTCTCTGTACCTCTGTAAAATATGAATAATAATAATGCCCGTGACTCCTTGACACCCATGGTTAGGAGTTTTAGGCACTCAATAAATGTTAGTTCCTAGCCATTCTGCCCACCTGCTTTCATATTGAAATTGCAATCTATCAGAGCATATATAGTTGTGTCACACCATCTCTCTTCTGTACTCATGCATTTCCATAAACTCATGTGCCAGACTTTCCCATTTTTCCTATTTATTTTCATGTAAATATAATTCATCATTCTATCCCATTGACACCAACTGGCTCTTTACTCCATCAACCAGCAGAGTTGCTAACTGCCTCAACTCTACATCATCTGTGGGTTTGGTAAGTAGATCAACCACGTCCTCATCTGAGACCCTCTTAATATTTGAATAGAACAGAAACAAGGTCAGGTTCCCTTAGCATAAAATTAACAACCACTCTTTAGTTTGAAATTGATCTACTAATCAATACTCTGCGGATACGGTCATGCATGCAGGTTCAAATCCACTGAACTATGTTATTTTTCAGTTATCTTTTTACAAAGTGTCAAGAAAAAAATTCTACAAATTGATAGCACTCAAAGGCCTTGAAAATTCTACAAATATAGAGAATAAGTTATAATAACCCTCTTT
>NW_006442107.1:648696-671088 GCF_000325575.1 Pteropus alecto
TGCCCACCTGCTTTCATATTGAAATTGCAATCTATCGGAGCATGTATAGTTGTGTCACACCATCTCTGTTCTGTACTCATGCATTTCCATAAACTCACGTGCCAGACTTTCCCATTTTTTCCTATTTATTTTCATGTAAATATAATCCATCATTCTATCCCATTGACACCAACTGGCTCTTTACTCCATCAACCAGCAGAGTTGCTAACTGCCTCAACTCTACATCATCTGTGGGTTTGGTAAGTAGATCAACCACGTCCTCATCTGAGACCCTCTTAATATTTGAATAGAACAGAAACAAGGTCAGGTTCCCTTAGCATAAAATTAACAACCACTCTTTAGTTTGAAATTGATCTACTAATCAATACTCTGCGGATACGGTCATGCATGCAGGTTCAAATCCACTGAACTATGTTATTTTTCAGTTATCTTTTTACAAAGTGTCAAGAAGAAAATTCTACAAATTGATAGCACTCAAAGGCCTTGAAAATTCTACAAATATAGAGAATAAGTTATAATAACCCTCTTTGAATATATCTTTAATTAAAATTTCCTGGAATAATTTTTTTAATAGCTGACTTCATAATTTCAAAAATGTAAAACATTGTTCTTGATCTACTGGACAAAGAATGTTACATATATTTTTTCAAAATGATTCTTCAGGATAAAAAACTCAAAATGTAGTGCTATTTAATAATCTATAATTTAACCACATTTGTCATTTCTGTCTGCTTTTTAATCTCTTTTATTAATGGCTTTCTTGAGATTCTTTTAATGAATAAAATTGCATCAGATTGTTTCCTTTCATTATCACCTCTAGAATAATTTTAAAATACTCTTCAGATCCAACCAAGAGTAAAGATTGATCCAAATTATAATTTTTAAAAACTATATTACCGTATCTTGATTTTTAAAAGTATTGTTTTGTTGATCCAGACAACCTCACATTAAGGTGTAAATTAACCTAAGAATATGTGTTTTGTTTCTAATGATTAACATTTTCTCCTTCCTGAACATGAGAACTAATTATATGACTGGTGAGGGCCTTGATATACAAAGTATTGTTCAAAATTTCTTTCTATTTTGAAAATTAAAGACCATTTAGTTCATGTAAAAGAAAAAAGTCAAGTTGATTTGGACAATCCTTGAGAGCAGGGGATGTGCCATATATTTTTACCTTCTTAGCATTGTGCTTTGCGCATTACAGGCACACAATAAAGATTTACTAAATTGTCCTAAAAGAGAATTAAATTATTCTAATTGGCTTTCCACAGGTGTAATGTGAATTTCACATCTAGTAATATATTTTTAGTAGTTATAATTGTTCTTATTAAACATCATCTGCCTAAGTATTTTAGTATTTTGAAAACGTTGAAGTAGGAAATGTTTCTCGTCTTCTGTAATTTTGTAGTTGGTGGTACTTTGGTATATAAGATCATTAAAAGGAGAACAGCTGGGTGGCTGACATCTTCAAAAAAGTTTGGAATAACACTCATGTAATCAGATCCTCTCGAAAGATAACTGAACGATTACAATTTTTTCCTATATAAATTCACACCAGAACAATTTTATATAGCAGTTAGAAAAAAGTCATAACATAAACTCATTGGAGACTTTTTATATTTGTACATCTTGAAAAGGTGAGAACTCATAAGAAGGAATGTCTTTGGGATAAGTCCTTGATCTGCATTCATTAGATGATCGTTATTTATTGCCTTCTTTATTGGACTTTATAGTCACTTCATGTTGATTGAGTCATTTTTTCATACAAAGATTACTGTATTCACACAGAAAGCCTACTTGTCTTCAAAAGGCTTCCAAAATTGCACTTTTATTATCTCTATCTTTGTTTTAGTTTTGTGTAATGCAAAGTCAACAAATGAAGAAAGAATTAAAAACATTCTCCATTGTCGTCACCATCATCATCATCATCATCATCATCATCATCATCATCATCATCACCATTGTTAATAATATAATTATAATGAACTTTAAGGCTAGAGCTTTCATATGAGTTATTATTATATTTTTTAGCTTTTGAACTTGAAGTAGATAGTTATAAGAGATGTCTGTTTACATGTGAGTTAGTCTGGCAGATAAATCAGAGATCCTAACACTAAATTTAGTATCTAAGAGTATAATAAGGATTTGTGATGCTTCCTAGAAGACCAAGCTCTATAAACCAATGAATAGTTTACAATGAGATATAAATATAGCATATAAAACATGTAGCCCTTTTATAGTGGAAAATCTTGATGTGTTTGAGGTTTGGCAGTGATAAAAGAAAAAATACTGTTCTTACAAACTTTTTATGAAGATGACTGATTTTCTTTCGAGTGTGTATAAGAGAACTTTCACAGATTTAATTAAGCTCAAGATGTTACTGGCCTAGAAAGGGGAGTAGCAAGTGAGGGCCACTGAGACTCCCCTTAAGGGAAATCCTATGGATCCTTGCTTAAGATCTGGCTGCTTTCCTGAAAATTGTCTGCATTTGGAGATGATAGGACCAGGGAGAAATTCACTTAAGAAATGACCAGGAGAACGTTCAGAAATAAGATGAAAACTCCCAAATGAATAATTTATGACAATCTCATCCTAAATTCTCATTTTCATAAGGAACACATAAGCAATATTTTAGGGGTGAGCCCACTCTTCTTGAGGTGCCAATCTCAGCTTGTGTTGACAAGATGCAAGCATTTGCAAGTCCAGTGCATTTTTCAAGCTCAACTTTATTCATTCATTTTCCTGCAGATTTGCTTGGTAAGTCATGGCCAATTTGCTCAGCAATAGAAATGCTTTACACATGTCCTTTTCTCCCAAGAGCCCTGACTTCAGCAGAGCTGCCTCAATAATAGCCCCTCAACATGGCCTCAGAATCTCAGTATGTGCCTGTGATTCTCACAAGTTGTAGTGCACATTCTGCCAGCTTTCCCTTGAGTTCACTACTGGAGTCCATATTGGTTGAAATGCCTACCCCTTCACGAGGTTCTACAGCTTCATCTAGTTTACAGGGAGTGGGTATAAGGGAACATAGATTTTGCCGTGCTTTTTGCTAGAATCAGGAAAATACTCTCTAGTGGAAAGAATCACCAGCTAGCAGATGTCAACCTAAGTTTGGATTTATGCTCTGAAATTTCTGGGTTGCCTTAAAAAGCAGAAAGAAGTGAAGGAATGATCCGGTGGTTTCTATGGGACACATTGAAAACAGGAAAAAGGGGCATATGAAGGGAGTCTATATCTGCATGGTTGAGAATGGAGTGATCACGAATTATATTTTTCCTGATCTACCAGAATAACAAACACCTCCATCTAAGGGTCAAATCAGACTCTTTGTGACCATAGCTGCTCTTTAAATAGCTTCTTTTCCCCAACCTTGAGATTTATGTGCAGTGGATAGCTGAGAATTTTATGATAAATTGGGTGAAAAACATGAAAAATTGGGAAATGCACATACTCTTGGAGTAAGAAATTTTAACTTTAAAAAAATCGATGTTTTAAAATGGGAAACACCTAAGTATATATGCCCAAGGATGTTGATTGCAGCATTATTCGTAATGATATATAACCCGAAGCAACCTAATTGGAGAATGATACACTCATGAGATTGAATATTACACAGTAATTAAGAAGAATGAGTGAAAACTATCCATTATGATCTGGAAGGAAAATCATGAAATATTGCTAATTGAAATAAAAAGGTGTATTATAGAGTGCTGTATCATATAATACCATTAAAAATAAATACAAATCGTGTGTGTGAATGTGTGTGAATGCATGAGTCTGAAAAAAAATGTATGAAAAGATATGGCCCCAAATGCTAACATCAGTTACCTGAAAGGCATGAGGCTGCACAGACAGGAGAGGGAGAGTATTGACTTTTTTTGTATATATAAATTTCTGCGTGGTCTGCAGGTGTGTTAGTTTGCTAGGGCTGCGTAACAAAGTACCACACTATTCAACAATAGAAATGACCATTTTCACAGTTCTGGAAGCAAGAAGTCCAAAACCTAGGTGTCATTGGGTTGGTTCCTTCTAAGAGCTGTCATGTTGGATAAGGGGCCTACCCTACCCCTGTATGATCTCATCTTAACTACTTTCACCTGCAACTACCTTATTTCCCAATAAGGCCACATTCTGAAATGCTAGGGGTTAGGACTTGAAGGTATGATTTGGGAGAGGGGATACAATTCAACCTATAATAGCAGATATTACTTTTGTAATTTTTTTTAAAAGGGGAAAAATGAGAGAACTCATGGGGGTTGGCATTAGGGAAACGCGAATGTTCTAGACTTGGTTCTGCCACTCATGGGCAAGTCATCTCTCACTGTCCGGGAGCATTTTCATCTATAAGGTGAAGGTTTGACTTAGCTGCTTTCTGAAGCATGTCATACCTCTAAGCAATCTGCATCTCTTTACAATCTGATTTTTCTGGGCCTGGTGAATCTTCGTTCTTTGCCGCTGGCAAACCACATGGGTTCTAAAACAATACATCATCTCCCCACCATCGTGACCTGTGCTTAGGACAGCTCAGAACTAAATATTTTTTTCACAGTGAATCCAACCACTTGCCTCTATCCAGTGAAATGTCCCTGTTCCCTAGGTGTCTGAATATCAGCCTGGGATAAAATTTGCTGTAATTCCACGTATCTGTAGGTCTCCTAACTTCTGCCAACTCCATAAAACACCCTGCATTTTATGTCCTCGGATCTTGGGGTGCCTATTTAGCACCTGAGATTCTCTAGCAAAGGAGTTTCTGTCTCCAGCCCAGAACCTTCTGAGCACCCTTCAAATTCTACTGTGTCTTCTTCCTCCTATGGGTAACTGGCCCAATTTAATGTAGCTTTTCTAGAAAAGCTCTGGTGCCTATATCCAATCAGCTTTGGAGGAGAGTGAGTACCTATTCCAAAGAATTACTGCTAGACCAAATTAGTTTCAGGAGAAGAGCAAAATCAACCATGGTATTCTTCTGGCTCTGTGGCTTTGCTGCTCGTTTCCTGCAAAATGCCACATGCCACATTTCACTGTACTCTCTTGGTTTCTGGTCCAGTGAAATGGCTGAGAGGTCATTTAAACTCATGGGCCCATATCTTCTCCTTCTGGGCCGTGAAAGTCACTCCTGATGAGCCTGGTGTCTAAGAGGTGACAGGGGACGTTTTCTTTACCCAACAGCTCAACTTCAAAGCCTCTGCAGGTCTTTGAAGAGGGTCATTTAAAGCAAGACAAAGGCATAGTCTTCAGATGAAGCACAGGCTTTTCCTATCTTTTTGTTCTAATGGTGCTTATACAACAGTTCTGACACTCAGGTGATCCGAGTTCTGATTTACGGCAGAGGCACAAGGTTACAAATAGTTTGAATGGACTGCTGCTGAGATACTATCGACAACAAATGTACCTTGTTTTCCTGCCCTTAACTTCATTGCACTTCACAGGTGTTGTGGTTCTTACAAATAGAAGGCAAGACCCTCTCCCTGCATAAAGATGACGACTCGCTTTATTGCAAAACTCTCTTTGCTGCAGTGATCTGGAACCGAAGCCGCAGGTAGGCCTGTGCATTTGTGTGGCTTTGCTTTTAATATTGTACTTTAAATCGGGGAATAGTGAATGGATGTTATATTTGGAAAGGCGTGTTAAAATGTATTAGGTGTATGCATAGTCCAAATGAATATAACTAGAGTATATTTTGCACATGCAACGATATTATATTTTTATGTATGTTTTTCTAGGACACTTTTATTTCGTTTTATTATTTTCACTTCCAGGCATTTCTGAACTATCTGAATGGAGTGGAAATTCTAACTACCACGTTAAATTTTCTCCTAATTCCTGGAGTGAGAACATTTTTGATTCCCAGTGATCAATTTGCAACTTTTGTTTTGTGGGTGATTAACTCCAAATGGGTGAAGTATTAGAGCCAAGATGGACAACTGGGGTGGGTTTGGGTAACTGTTAAAGATCCTCACTTTAGGAGGGTAAAGATAAAGACCACCCACTTAGTATTATCATTGATTTCTCTAGTGGAACAGTCTAACTGAAATTAAGATCATTGTCTTGCTTAGTTAGCTCCTTATAGTTATTGCGATGAGGAGTCAGGCCCTGACTTTGGGTTTGAATATTTAGTTATAGTGCTCTTGTGTCTCACACACGAATTTTAGCTGGATAAACAACTTCTTTAAGGCTACAATGTGGGAATAGAAAAAGTTTAAGTGTTTCTTCTCTTTACACTCTCTCTCTACAAAGCAGTATATCTATAAAGTCTCCGGTTGGTATTTGAATGGTAATGGGGCATGCACTCTTATTATTCTTATCTAGGACATGCATAAAATGGCAAACCACACGTAAATATGTGCCATAAAGATGGTGCTGTTTTAGAGCTATGTGAGAAGTTCACAGTGGCTCAATACTTGTGATTTCTGACTTTTATGTTTTTTTGATGTTTTATATTTTTCTCTGGCTTTATGTAATGGGGAAACTAGATACTAGATACCAGGACTGATACCATTTAGGAAGAGTAATCAGACTTTGTATGGGAGGACACCTACTTGGTTCCTTATGAGCCATCTTTTTTATATGAGTGTTTACTTTGCTCCAGATTAGTTCACTTTGTTAAGACTAGGAGTTTGTCGAGGAGAGAGTCCATGACAGAGTTATCTTCACATTCTTTGTAGGGCTTATGGTAGGTGTTTGATGAGTATTTGTGGAATCAATCAATTCAGTCCAATAAGTAATTATTTTTGAGATGAACATAGTTATTCTAGAAATAATAGAGTAAAACTTTTTCTCTAAAAAGACTTTGTGTTTTGATGCCAACTTCATCCTGATGACTCACAAGATGATGCTTTAGATGGGTCACTAGGAAGTCTGAAATCATCAATCTCAGTGCGAAGAGACCCAGATTTGCTTTTGGTTTCTTTCCATTGAATTATGTCCCATAAATTAGCATAGATATTAACAAACAAACGAACTAACAGTCTGAGAACTGATCTTACTCTAAACATTTCAGCTTAGGGGCGTTTTCCGGTAAAATTCCAATTGCCTCAAAGACTGCCACATTCTTTTAGTTTCCTACCTTATACTTTTTTTTCCAGAAAGATTTCTAGTTCTATTAGCGATACACAGAAAAAAGTACTTCAGTCTAACAAAATACTATGCAAGGAACACAAGAATCTTTCAGCATGATTGATTTCTAAGTGACAAAGACCTGAGAGAAATAGTTACTCTGATTACATAGTGGAAAAGGACTTTGCTGACTAGTATAAATGAAACAGTGTTTCTCTCACAAAAGGTAAGCTCTAGAGAGCAGGCATTTTTGTGTTTCATTTATTACTTTATTCCTATAACTTAGAACAGGGCACATTAGGCTCTCAAAAATGTTTGCCGAATGATTAAGTGAACGAATAATAATGTGATAGAATTTTAATATCTGAGTTATACATCAGTTGAAGAAAGATGTTTTGGCTTAACTTTAGAAAATTGCCAAAAGTATCCCTACTGTCCTGGTTTGGAAGTAAACTTATACTTTTATATTGGAATACAAAATACATTTATAATATTTAATCTGTTATAAGGCAGGTCCCTTTAAAAAGATGTCCGAAGTCTTTTGATTAAATCTCACTTTTTAAAAATAACCTTTTTATTTTGAAATAATTGTAGATTCATGTGCAATTGTAAGAAATAATATAGAGAGATCACATGTACCTTTTACCCAGTTTCCTACAATGTAACTTCTTACAAAAATAATATAATACAATATCATAACCAAGATATCGACATTGACACAGTCAAGACACAGCCTTTCCATCACCAGAAGGATCCCTCATATTGCTCTTTCGTGGCCACAGCTGCCTCCTGTCCCCCAGCCCCCTCCTCAATCGCTGACCTCTGGCTGATCTGTTCTCCATTTGTATAATTTTGTCATTTAAAGAATGTTATATAAATGGAATCACACAGGTAGTAACCTTTTGGGATGGGCTTTTTTCATTCAGCATCCTTTCCTGAAGATTCATTGAGGTCTTGCTGCCAAGCAGAGGTGGAAGTTCAGTTCTGGTGGGGGCTCTCAAAGTACCACCCATCTCCCTCAGGCAGTGAATGGAAGATCAGCAACCTGCTCCATCCCATCTGACATTGCCCTGGCAGGGGAATCAAAACACCACCTGGTTTTGCTAGATGGTGGATGGAAAGTTAGCTTTCCACTTGACCATGCCAAGACCATCCAGTGGAGGAATTGAATTGTCTCTGCCTGCTTCCAGAGGCAGGCTGAAATGTGTGTGTGTGTGTATGTGTGTGTTGAAAGTCCATTTCTTGCTTGGCCCTGCCTACACTCCAGCTTCCTGTCCAGGATATATGGGATGCAATAAGGAAACCCAGGGAACTCACTGCCCCAAATCAGGGGCTGTCTTTTTTTTTTTTTCTACCTTTCAGAGTCTTCCTACTCTTGTTGGGGTTATTTCCAGGGTATTTTAGTTGCAAGAGGGGAGACCTGGGAGAAATGGGGCCACTCCATCTTGGTAGAACCAGAGGTCTCTGAACCTTCTTTTTCAAGAGAATTCTATATATTTTTTTCAATGTATTTATGATTTGTTAACTTTAACACAGGATATGAATTTTTATACTCTGTCTTAGAGTGTATAATTTCTATTGCCATTTAGTCTATCCTGTATTCAAGACTAGTATCTGCATTACAGTCTCTAAAGTAAGACTTTCATCAGGGTAAGTATTTAAGGATGATTTGATAGGTCAGCTTAGGGAGAAAAAGCTATGTAGTTCTTTCTGAAGTTATCTCATAATGTACAAGTGTTCCTTTACATATTTAGTTTTCAAATTATCGCTCAGATAGTTTGGCTGATAGAAACTATACATCATTTAGACCTTCTGAAAGACTTGAAAGAGAATTACTTATGATTGTAGAGCAATTTTCTGATACCTCTAAAGTGGAAGGTGCTAAGAAATTTTATGATCTAAAATAATTCATCTAAACATGTTTTTGATAGTCAGACTGTATGTTATCGATCATATATTATTTTAGTCCTTTTTCTTATTCACAAATTTTATTCCTTCTCCTTGTAGCTTTTTTCCACCAAGACATAATAACTGTTGTATTTCTTTGTAGAATTCGAGTGATTTCCACTCTATTTGCCTATTAGAGACAGAGATTAGGGAAGGGCCAATAAAGTTATATTAAGGAAATTAATTAGCTTCAGTCATAAACTTTTTAGCTGGAGCAATAGACCAAATGACCTCTCCCAGGACAAATCTTTCTAAAGGTCCAAATCTCTAAAAGCAATTAAACTGTGTCCTTATTAATTCAAAGCAAAGAGTTCTAAGTAAGCACCTATTCAGGTAAGGGGACTATAAAAGAAATTAAATTGTCCAATGGTTCTGATATATTTCGGGAAATCAATCCGGACCCAATTTATAGTTTTAGTTTCTGACACTCACGTGGTATGAGTAATTATTTGCACACATGAACATTCGTACATATTACAAATATTAGACCCACACTTGTGCAATCATTACCACAATTAATTTGGGAACAGTTGTTTCCATATTTTGGCTATTATGAAAAATGCTACTATAAATATTCATGTTTAAGTGTTTATGTGGACATACGTTTTTATTTCTTTTAGGAGTGGAATTTCTGGGTCATGCGGCAATTCTGTATTTAACTTTTTGAGGAATTTTGCCTTCCAGCCAGCAGGGTATGAGGTCTCCAGTTTCCCACATCCTCACCAACACTTATTATTAGTTGTCTTTTTTTGATTCTAGTCATCCTCGTGGATGTGAAGTGGTGTCTCACTATGGTTCTGATTTGCATTTTCCTCATGGCTAATGATGTCAAGCATCTTTTCATGTGCTTATTAGTGATTTGTATATATTCTTTGGAGAAATGTCTGCTAAGAGCCATTGTCCATATTTCAATTGGGTTGGAGACTTTGGCTTTTATCCCAAGAGAAATTGGTAGCCACCAATGTTTTGAGAAGTTGAATGGAATAATCTGATTCACAGTTTTAACAGGATCACTCTGCAGTGTTGAGAATGAACTGTAGAGAGGTAAGGACTTAATTGGTAATTATTGCAGTAACAAGTTAGGAGATTATTATGACTAGGACTGGGGTACTAAGGGTGGAGTCAGGAAGAAATATTTGGATTCTAGAAATACTTTGAAGGTAGAGCTAGCAGGATTTGTTGACAAACTGGGCACAAGGAAAAGAAAAAGAAACGAGTCAAAGATGACTGTATAACTGTGGCCAGAGCATCTGGAAAGATAGGGTTGCCAGCAGTTGAGATGAAATAGTTTATGTGGAATAGTTCTGGAGAGAAATTTAGTGTTTTAAAACTTTTTTAATTTTAATTTTTTTTGGGTAACGTTTCCTACTACACTTCCAGCTCCTTGAGGTCAGGGATCCTACCATTATATTCATTGTAGCATCCTCGACTTGGAGCTCCTAGCCTACATAAATAAATGAATGAGTGACTACACAGAGACAAGCACCATGCATCCTTTAAAAATTGAATTTAACAATTTTTTTTGGCGATCTAATAAATTAATTTCATACTTTCAGTTTTAGCTTCCAATTTAAATTATTTCATTCATTATATTATGCTCAAGAGCATGGACTTTATAGCCAGACAGTTTTGAGTTTTTACTTATATATTACCACTGAGACATTGGGCATATTACCTAACTGCCTTGAGCCTCGATTTTCTTTGTACATCAGTGGTACTGACCCTCATCTCATAAGAGTTCTCTGATTATTAAATGAGAGCTCTGAGTTCAAAACTTGCCACATGGAAAGAGTTCTCCAAATGATTTCTCTCTCTCTCTCTCTCTCTCTCTCTCTCTCTCCCTCCCTCCCTCCCCCTTTCTCTCCATGAATATATGTGCAAACATATACATCCACAAGTAAAGTGCATATTGAATGCAATGTATACTTAACATTTTGAGTTAAAGTGTCAAAGCTATATATTTCATGTAATGTTGAACTATTTGTTGCACTAAACACTTTTCTATTGTATTCTTACATCAAATGCAGAGGAAAATCTATGATATTTGGAGTTAGAAGCCTGGGGTTTGAACCCCAGACCTATCATTTTATTACCTATCAGGATTGTTCTCTCGAGAGTCTATTTTCTCATCTGAAAAAATGATGGCGATGACTAAATTCACCTGATATACCTAACAGGCTCAAGGGGAGGATAAAAATGGAATGTATATAACAGTGCTGTTAATGTTATGAGTCTTTGTCTACTTAATGTTATATATTAAAATATTTTAGTGATTCTATTACTCTTTACAACCTATTTTATTTCTAGGAGATGGTATAATTAAAGGAGATATTTCATCAATGAATCCAGAAAAAATAGGAAAGGCATGAAAACTTTTAGTGGAAATACAATGTTCAGTAATCTGTTAAAATGTCTATAGCAACAAAATAATAAAAATTGGAGACATGACTTTAATGGAGGCAATAGTGTGGAACCCACAGCATTTTTCCTGGGTTTTATTCAATGACATGTCAGACTCATTACGTTTGATTCATTGGGCTTCAGTGTCCGATGCTGAGGACTGCATTTTCTACAACCAATTGTGAAAGAACAAATGTTGCCACAAACGGATAGCTCAGCACCATCACTGCTTCGGAGTGCAGGTCACTGAGAACACTTCAGTGTTGGGAGATGTTGGAGATCATGCTGTTCTGGCCCTGAAGGTCATTTATTTGTATGCAAGGTATATAGCACATAGTAGGTACTCAACAACAGATGTTTGTTGATAAACACTCATTACTTCCTAGATATTTGATTTGGGGCCATTGTTTATCATGAGGCAAGTGTGAGACTTGAGACAGTAATAAAGCAGTCTTAATATACCAATGTCTGCAACTTTGAAATGCACCAAAAAGTAAAAGATAAATTGATAGAGGGAGAAAGGGATGGATAGATGAACAGATATGTAATAAATCAACTATTGCACAATGTTAATTGTGAGATCTAGGTGGTAGGTATATATGTGTTAACTGTATAATTTTGTAAACTTTTCTTGTTTGAATTTCTTTATCATAAAAATGTTTATTAAAGTAAAATGAAACTACAATTAGACTGTAGAGAGACAGATTAGCCAGGTTCTCTGCTGCTTTAAGAATTGTGTTACAACAAAGCAGTAACAAAATAATAAATGTTTTGATATTATTATTTTTGGTTAACGTACCAGCTAGAAGAGATTGGGTAAGCTGCTGTAACAAATTAATACCTAAATTTTAGCCATTCGGCATCACCCAGTTATTTCTCACTCTCATGTCTGATGCAAGTGGGCTTGGGGCTCACCCAGGCCTCAGAGTTGACTTTATTAACAATCCATTACATAGACATGATTGATTGATTGATTGCCCACATGCTTGATCTCATGATTGATACTGTAAGGTATAAAGCCCCACCCAAAGTTACATGTTTGGTCTTTCTGGTGTGGTCAGAGAGTGTGGTCAGTCTCTTGTCCCCACCTGCCTGCACGCTCCCCATCCCCCATATCATACTGTTGGACCGTAACCCAATGCTCCCAGGCAAACAACAACATGCCTGTCTCTCAGGCATAACATTCAAGGGCTCAGAGTTTACCACCCAGAAGCTAAGGGCGAAGGCTAGAACTTCTTTTTGGTCAAAGCCAAATTCTTTATTATACACCTTGATTTTAACCTATTGTTGGTTAATGTTTACTGTGCCACAAACAACTGTGCAAGGCAAAAGAGTCCCCCTCAAAACCAACTCTTTAATTCATTGAGTAATTTGCAACAAGTTGCCTTTCGTAGAAAAAATGTCATTGAACGGCTTTTAAGGAACTTTCTCATCGAAGTGCATTTGTAATTTCTCTGTCACAGTTCAGTGAAAGCCTGGTGTAGCATTCTTTTTGTTGACTGACCTTTTAGATTTGTGGCCACAGTGGGAGACAGGTCTAACTCCCGTACGATATTTCTGTGGCATCAGTGGGTCTCAGCAGTGGGAGATGGGGAATGACACTGGCAGGGATTTTGAGGAGTGGACGTGAACAGAGTGACAGATTTAAGGCAGGACATGAACAGGAGCAGGACCGTAACTGATACTTTGATTACAGTTGGGGATCAGTATGGGGTTGCGTGGAATATGGGTCTCAGTGGCGGAGAAGTATAGTGGCTGTAGATTGGGTTCGGGTCCGGAGAAGTATAGAATAGCTTGGCACTTGGGGTGCGGGGGGGTAACAGTCGCCAGGGCCAGAGCAGCGGAAGTGGCAACTCTCATACTTTGGTGGCTTCATTAGTATACAGTGGCTTGTTGCTGTTTACCTGCCCTGCTGAGAACCTGCCAGCCTGTTTCGATAGCACTAAAAGTGAGGGTTTTAGTATCAGAATATCTGCTTGCAAGTCATGGCTCTGTCCATTGTTAATTATGTGATTTGGGCGAGTTACTTAACCTCTCTGTGCCTCAGTTTCCATCTCTGTTAAATAAAAATAATATTTATTTTCTCTATCATTAATTTATGCTACTATTTGTATTGTTTTCTTCTTTGTCTGGGTATAATTCGCTTTTGTTTTTCTAACTTCCTAAGATGGGCACTTAGATTTTGACTTTCAATCTTTGTTCTGTTTTAATATGTGCATTTAAAGCTATGAATTTACCTATAATCAGAACTTTAATTACAGCCCACAAGTTTTCACATATTATGTTTTTATTAAGATTCAATTCAAGATATTATAAACTATCCATTGTGATTTCCTGTTAGAGACATGGAATATTTAGAAGTGCGTTGTTTGATTTTTAGTTAGTTTCCTGTAACATTACTAGTGATCAGAGAGCAGACTCTGCATGATTTCAGTCCTTCGAAATTTGTTGAGACTTGCCTTATGGACTGGCATATTGATATTTTGTAACTTCTGTAGGAACTCTAAGAAAATGTTATTATACAGCCATTGGATATAGTTTTTTATAACTGTCGATTTGGTCAAGTATTAACCCATTGAAGTATTAATTCATTATTGTTTAAATTAGGTATAAGTCTATACTTTTATCATGTGTTTTATTTTTAGTTCCATCTTTGCCTCTCCATTCTTTCTTGCCTGCCTTTTTTTGATATTAAGTAGTTTTATTCCATTTTATCTTCTCTATTAGCTTTTGAGTTGTGTATTCTTTTAAAAAAATTTGTTACTTTATGTAGAGGTATGTAAACTTTTTCTGAAAAGGGTCATGTAGCCAATAGTTTTGGCCTTGAGGGCCATATTGTCTCTGTGGAAACCACTCACCCTTGCAGTTGTAATGTGAAAGCTTCCATTGATAAAGCAAATTGGCATGGCTGTGTGCCAATCAAACTTTACTTACGAAAATAAGTCATACCCCATTTTGGCCCAGGGGCTATGATTTGCAGACTCCTGCTTTAGAGATTAAAGTATGTTTGACTAACAAATGTCTACCTTGTTAATATTTTTACCACTTCCTCTCCCCAGATTTGAGAACCTTGAAAGTTTAAATAGTAACCCTTTTCTACTCTTTGTGTTGTTATTGTCATGTATTTTACTTACCTTGTTCAAAACACCACAAGATGTTATTAATATTGCTGATTTGAAGAGAAATATTCTTTATATTTACCCATTTATCATTTCTAGTGTTCTTAATGCTTTTTTGTGTTATCTTACTTCTATCTGGGTTCATTTTATTTCAGTTTGAAGATTTCTTTGTATATTTATTATAGAGCCTATCTGCTGAGTATGACTTTTCTTACTTTATTGTCTGTCTTGAAGTGTCTTTATTTCATCTCTACTTTTGAAGGATATTTTCACTAGATATAGATAAGTTGGAGGGGTTTTCTTCCCTAGCATCTTACAGGTATTATTTCATTGTCTTCTTGTTTTCATGTTTCTGTTGAGAAGTCAGTTGCAAAATTACTTTGTTATTTGAGTGTATTTATTACATTGGGTTTTTTTCCCTCTGAGTGCTTTGAAATTTATTTTGATAATCTTCAATTGTACTATGATGTACCTATGTGTTTTTTTCTTTTTTATATATTTATCTCACTTAGAGTTCCTGGCACATCTGAAATCTGTTGGTTTGAAAATTTACACCAGTTTCAGAAAAAATTTCAGCCATCATCTCTCTATACATTACTTTAGTCTCATTTTCTTTCTCCCCTCTTTCTGGAACTCCAATTATGTATATGTCACATCATCTGACTGTGTTTTGCATGTCTTTTACTCTCTGTTCTATCTTTTCCTTTTTTTCTATCTGTGCTTCAATTTGAATATTTTTTTATTCACTTGTTTGAGTCACAAATCCTGTTTTTTTTCCCTTTGTCAAATCTATTGTTAACATTTAAAAATTTTATGTATTATATTCCTCAGTTCTGGAATGTATATTTGATTCTTATTTATAGATTCCAATTATCTGCCAAAATTGTCTTTTCATTAATTTTGTTCATCTTTTCTGTTTTCATCAACGTATTTCTAATATTTATTTTAAATTCTTTAAGGAGCTCTGATGTGTATCACCTGGGGGTCTACTTCTAATGTTTATTTTTTTCTCTTGACTATCAGTCACATTCCTTACCTTTTCACGTCTCATACTTTTTTTCATTATGTACATGACATCGTATATAAAAGGAGAATAAATGCCAAAACTGATTTTATTTTTCCCCAGAGAGAGTAATGGGTGGATAAGTTTAATCCAGTCATGTCTGCATTAAGGCTGTTTGGAAGCTTTAGTTATACTCTGTTTTCCTTTGGTTCCAAAGATAAGACCAGTTGAATGTTTGTTGTAGGTTTCTCCTTACAGCAGGTTTTTGTCTCTTAAATACTAGATATTGAGGATGACTATACTTTGCCTTTTCGTCCCAGCCTTCTGCCTTCCACAGAACCCCAAGACTCAGCAAATTTCTCATTGGAAAAACTGAAACGTGGTCTCCAATGTTTCATAGATTCCAATTCAACGTGCTGGCCTATGCGGTGTTGTAAAAAATTCTTTTTCATTCTTTCTTTCCAAGAGACTCTTCTAAAGCAAGCCTAATTTGCAATCAATACTTAATCTCAGCAAATGTCCCCAAGGTAGAAAATAGCCATCAATATCAGCTCATCTAAGAAAGACTCTATCCTTTGTCATATAAAATTCTTTAATCCTCTTTGCTTCAATAGATATCCAATATCTGTGACAATATAATTTTTGCAGTGGGAGGGATGCCCTGATTTTATCTGTTTTTTTTTTTTTTTTTAACTAGTTTTTCAGAGGGCCTGCTTCTACCTGCTATACCCTACTCAGATCCAGAAATTGGAAAAAATGTAAGATAAAACAGGAGACTTAAAGGGTAATTATTACTTTGCTAGACTGCTTTGGGTTATATTCTCAGACTGTGAAGTTTCATCTTCCTTTGATACTTAGAGATGTTTTAGTCATGAAATTTTGAGAAGAATGGCCTCATTTAATCACTTAGCCTCAGTTTTTTATGTGTTTTAAGGATAATCAGGCATTTTCTGGTCTACTGTTGTGTAACACTAGGAAGTAAAAACATAACGAAAGATGGGAAATTATAATAGAAAGCAATTTATAAATTATAAAGCATTAGAAAGATGTTAAGTGTCATAATTATGTTTGAACATATAAATCAGATACTACAATTTATATTTTCTGTTTTTAAAAACTCCTACTACAAATACAGTTCATTGGGTGAGAACTGAGGTTAGATATATTTTGACTGAAGCTTGCAGAGGCTTAGAAAGATTATCAGAGTCCTCCTAAATATGTGTTAAATACACTTCAGAGCCTTCCTCAAATCTGTCACATATTTTATAAATGATCAAAGTAGAATTTATTTTAACATTATATCTTTGGCAATAACTTTACATACTGTGAGTGAAAAAATTCTAACTTTACTAGAACATTGATTGCTTGGGGAGAGCACATTGACTCTGACCAAGTTTTGATTGCCATACAAATACACAGATATTTTTTTGAGGACTTGTTATGATACCACCACTGCACTGGGCCTGTGAAGGGCCCACACACACCAAATAAACCCCTAGCCCTCGTTTTTGCCACTTTCTATTTCTTTAGCTGCTACCCTTCCAATTATTCTTTTTCAATGTCTCATAGACCGTATGTTTGCTTTTGTCAAGTTTGGCTGCTTCATGTAGTCAAATGATTTTTGTATTTTTGGTTTTTAGGCCAAATAGAATGAGTCGAATAATTTTAGCAACTTGTCTACAACGTTCACTTCTAGGGCTTCTTGATGTCGTCTCCCCCGCTCTCAGTTCCACTGTCATGTCTGCACATTTTTGACTTTGCATATTCCCTCTCCGCACACCATTTGTGTATGTGTGTATGGGAATGTTTGCATGTCGAACAGAAGGGATGATAACATAAGTTCTCAATAATTCGGCTGAATAAATAATAACGATCCCTTGTATTTTGAATAGAGTATTATAGGGTTCACAGTTCTGTTTATTATTACCTCATTCTACCCTCATAATGCTTCCCCGTATAAAATTGGTTAGAAATACAGATACACTGTTTGCTAGTAACTATTTGCTTAGTAAAGATTTAAATAAAGAAAAATCTCAAGAAATATTTTTTCATATTCATCGTCCAAGCTAACTGGATTTAGATCATGAGAATATTGTCTTTTGTAGATTCTAAAATGCAAGAACCTATGGTGTAAAGGCTATTCGCCTTTCTGTGCTCGAATCTACAAATGGTGGTAGCTAATTCGATGTGAAATGGCGAAAATGAAAATGATAATTAACCTCATCTGTTAACTGATAGTTTCATCAATGCATATGGAGGTGGGGAAAACAGTATTGGTAAAATAGGCCATTATTTCCATCAATAGTTCCGTTCCCCAACTACTCCCAAGAAATACTGTAAGTTAAACAGTGTGGTGCTCTGCAAATGTCAGCATTGAAAAAAATTTCCTGTTGCACTGTCAACCAGTTGTGTTTTTAAGCTTTTCTATTTAGACGTTCTTGACCCTTTATTGCATTGGTAACTAATATCTGTATGGCACCTTTCATTTTAACATTGTATTTTAGTTTATATTTCTCAGTTAATCTTTCCAGCGATTCTATGTAACGAGTATTACTTTTTTCCATTTCATAATAGAGGAAACCAAAGCTTATGAAAGCAAAGCGACTTACTTAAGGTTACATGTTAGGATGGGATCTAGAATTCATACTTGGGGAGATGTTCCATAGAAACACAAAAGAAATATATATTCCACTATTGTCGAATGTGGTCTTCATAATTAATGAGGTTTAGTTGTTTTATAGGTTGTTGAAGTCTTTAATATCCTTAGAGGTCTGCTGTCTGCTTAGTCTCTGTTACTGATCAAAGTATGTTAAATTCTCCAGTTATGACTGAAGATTTGTCTATTTCTCCTTTTAGTTCTGAGGTCTTCTTTGCTTTACACATTTTGGAGGTGTACTGTTAGATGTCTTCCTATTGAAATGCCTATCTCTAGTAAGACTTTTGTCTGGAAGTTTATTATGTCTGATACTGTTTCTGATTCTATCTATGCAATTTACATTTCACCATTGTTCACCAGAGACTATTGGAGTGAGAGAGACCTTTCCCAAATAGCAGAACAAATCAACTTTTGATAATATATGAATGAGTCATTTGCAGAAAATTGTAAATTTCAGGTCAAATTTCTCCTGGATTCTGGCACACCACTAGCTAGCTGGCTTTCAGCACAAGCCAGTTGAGAATACAAACTCATTATGAAAAGCCAAGTCATAATTAGAAAGTTAATTTGCTCACTGTTAAAATCACATCATAAATACCAAAGCCAAATATAAATTACTTTTGTATTATCCTTTATTTTGTACTATTCATTCCCTTAATTCCTTTATTAATGTGAAAATTAAGAGTTGAGTATATAAGAATGGTAAAGAAATCTTAATCTTCACTTTGTCTAAATAGAGCTATTTATTTGCACCCATTTTTGAGACAGCATTCACCGCATATTTGGAGTTAGACACCTATCTCTGTGGTGAATGCACTAAGGAATATACTAAGCATTTGCAATAAGCAGTATTGGACCACCTTAGAGGGCCAAGCCATTTCTAAAGATGGGAGAAGTGGTTGCAAAGGGTACCATCTGGGTGCTAAGAGTTTGCATTATATTTCCTATTTGCTATGAGTTGTCATCACAAAGAGTGACTGGGTGTTCCCAACCTGCCTGAAAGCCAAGCTGCTGCCCAAACAGATAACAAAGAAGTTAGCTTAGGAAATCTCCACCTGGTAAGTCAACAGACATCAAAGTTTTATTTGGTGCAATTTCAAGTCAATTGCTTTAGTCAAACTATTAGTGGTTATAGAGGATGGCAGAAAAATCAACAGTGTCTTTCCTTTTCCCGATCTATTCAAAGACTAATGCCTTGCATTCATATTTATGGATAGATTTTAATTTCTGTATTCCTTCTCCAGCCGCACAGTGCCCAAGTCATGATTACCTCATAATCATAAGACATTTGGGGAAATTAAAATGGCATCTATCCACAGAAATGTTAGGGAATCATAGCATAGATGACGATGAGTGAAAAACCGCTTGCACTTCATTTCTCATCCTAACACAAGAGATACCACCTCTCTGTTAAAATGTTCAGTGAATGCTAAGTCTCCAATTCCACTATTATGTTTCCGCTTATGAAAAATTCAGAGGCCTTTTAGTACCTTTAGTTTTATTGAAGGAACTGTCTTTAATCTTCATTAAACAAAAGCTTCAAACTGAAAGCTGTATTGGGGGAATGAAGCTCCCATATAATCCATATACTTCGAAAAATTTGCAAGGCAGTTTCAAAATAAATCGCGATTAATTTAACTTTTCATTTACAAGCAAAAGTCAAAGGTAATAAGATCCAAGTTGTTTAATGCATCCAGAGTCTTGAAGTGAGAACGAATCTCCCTATCTATGCATTCATTTGCATTCTCATGAAATAGATGGGTTCTTTTGGGGATTTTTATGTATGGTCAGGTTGGGAAACAAACACAGATCTTGTCCTGTTTCATCATATGCATGCTGTTTCTATGCACATGCAGTGGAATCAGGGTGAATGATTTGAGTTTATAAAAGACCAGTTTCCACAGTGATTTATTTAGAATCTTCTGGATTGGACTCCAGTGGCTGTGTCAGAGACATGAAATTCCAGAGTCTTATTCTTCCACCAATAGTTAGTTTTCTAAAATATCTCATGTGGACGTTTCCACCCAACAACCTGCTCTTCTGATGTTTGAAATGAAAGAAGAACTCACCAAATTGAGTGATTTGGGGACAGTTGAAGAGTGCATAGCTTATTAAAGCTGGAATTATATTCCAGCAAATTTTCCTCCCAAATCATTATCATTTTGCCACATCCTAAGGAAATGACGTGTTTTTCAGAATGTTGATATTAAGCAAAACTGAATCTCTCTTCTTGTTCCTCTATCAGCCTTCCACTTCTGGTAATTGACTTACTCGTTTTCATTTTGTAGAACCTGCACAGGTCAAACTGGAAACTTCAGCACCCCTTCCCTCCATTCAAGGTCAAACAAACTCAAATTGTTCTTTACCACATTATGTTTTTACTTACCTATCTCCCCCTGAACAACTTCTGTACCCCACATTTTTTCAGCAATTACAATTACATAAGAATCTTTGACCTATTTATATTTTTGTTTATCCATTATTGTCACGTCGTTCATTTATTTATTCATTCATGCTACAGATATTTGTTGAGCACCTACTATGTGACAGGCACTGTTCAATGTAATGGCACATGATGGAAAAGCTAGTCTTTCACAGTGTCCTGTTCATCAACTCATCTAAACAGTTTTTGAATCCAAGCATGCTCACCTCCTCAGTCACCGCCCCTGTCTAGTTATTATTCTTACTCCTATGACCTCTAAACTCATCTTTCAGCACCTGCTGTGGCCTGCTGGTGATCTGTTCTCCACATGGCATGAGTTTTGCTCATGTCATAAAATATGAGAAGAGTTTATCTTTAAGATGAACATCTCAGAATTCAAATCTGATTATGTTGCCTACCTCCCAGCTTAAAATTGTTTAATGACTTCCCATTGCTTCAAAAAAAAAAAAAGAAAATCTTAAAATGTTGCTATAAAGACACTTATAATTTATCCTTGCCAATCCTTTTGGCCCCAGCTTATGCCTCACTCTTTCTATCTACTCTGGGCCTCTAACATATAATGTTCTCTCTTACTATAAGACTTTTGATCTTGCTGTTCCTACTCCTTCACATGTTCTTTCTCTTCCTTCATCTATTAACTCAGTCTTCAGCTTCATTGCCACAACCTTAAAGAAGTCTTCTAAAACCTTCTCGATAGGTCAGCTCCCTATTTGTTAGCTCTCATAGCACTCAGTCCTTCTCCTATTTGTACTTCTCACAAAATTCCTATTCTACATTTGATGGAGTGGTTATTTGGTTAATATCTGCTTCCTCTATAAGATTATGAGCCTCATGACTGAATCAGGAAGGTGAGGGCAGGCGCCAGGTTGAACTGTGCTCTCTGCTGTACTCCCAGTGTCTAGTGTTTGGAACATAGTAGGTGCCAAACATACTTATTGAATCAGGAAGGTGAGGGCAGGGGCCAGGTTGAACTGTGCTCTCTGCTGTACTCCCAGTGTCTAGTGTTTGGGACGTAGTAGGTGCCAAACATACTTATTGATTAATAAATATCTTATCTCAAAAGAGATAGAATCTGAACTTTAAGGAGGTTCTTCATATTGAGTGTGTGGATTCAAGGAGGGCAGATAGATGTGGCCACCAGGAGCTACAAGAGTCTTCTTAATTTGCATGAAAACTTTTTTTGTAATTATGGAGTTTTTGGTGACTATAGAAAAGAGTTCATAGCTTTCATCAGATTCTGAAAGGTTAACAAATTCTTGAGGGAGACTGTGAGATTTTATTTTTGTTTATTTTATCACCCTTTAAGATTAAGCTGCTCACACAACCTTTATTTCATCAGGAACATGGCGCGATATTTATGAAGGTCCTAAAGGACTGTGCTTAGTGATAACGATAAGCAAATTCAGGAACTCTAGTAGTTGCTGTGAATTTGAATGAGGATTCAACTTGAATTTGAGTTTTCATTAAAGGGCAGAGACCTGGCCATGAACAGGTGAGGATTAAATTGCTGATAGAGGATGATGGGTGTAGACTTATTGCTAAGATATCTATGGTCCCGTGGGAATTCACGACTGTTGGAAATTAATGCAGAGTGACAGATTGATGCTTTGAGTGGATTATTTTTTTTCTCACACAAACAAGTCTCTAATTAAAGCATTTTATGTTTATATAGTTGTCACATCCAATAATTTAAAATTATCCTAATTTAAAATAGCATTTAGGAAACTCTAATTAGTCTGTTAATACTACGAATTTTCAAGTACTTATA
>NW_006442107.1:671127-782492 GCF_000325575.1 Pteropus alecto
CTAGCCAGCATCTGATTCTAGAGGTGATAGTTAACTTAAGGTGAGAATATGGTATAGGCATTCTGCAAAGGGGGGTAAATATCCTATATCCTTTCCTCAATGTCTCATTAAGTCAGGGAGAAAATTATTAATTTCCTCAAATAGTTTTGCTCATGTCATAAAATATGAGAAGAGTTTATCTTTAAGAGATTTACAAATATCAGTAGCTCCTCAAGTGTTACTGATTTCAAAATCTTGTTCCTCTTAAAAGAGTAAAGCAGGGGGGAGCAATAAACCAACAGAAAAAAGAATCAGGATTAATTTATTTCAATATTATGTTTTAAAATGAAAGTTGGAATAGATTTGATATCTGTGTATATGGAGAGGAAGGTCATATTTTTTTTCTTGATTACAACCCCGAAAAGAAATGCAGATAGCAGTCAAATTTCTTTCACTTTGACTTCACAAAAATTGTGCCAGTTGAAGATGTCTGAAGCTCTCCAAGCTCAGAATAATTCTGCTAGTACTTTTTCTTTAATTATTCTGAAGCATTAAATGTGAAAATAATCTTTTAGATTATCACGTGGCTGGAAAAACAAGAGCTCTACGAAAGAGCCAATGATAAACTGTGAAAAAACATAGTATTGTCACCTTCCTGATTCAGTCATGAGGCTGTATACCTGCAGGAAAGATTTTTCAGATAGAAAGTGAAGGGGAGGCATTCTCGTCCCCTAAAATTCAGCATTTTCGTTCTTCAGAATATACCCAAGAGAATCTCTCAAGCTTGTACTACTAGAGCTATATGCAAGATGGTTCACATTATCTTTCTTCATAGTGAAACCGCAGAAACAATCCAAATGCCCATCAATCAAAGACTGGATGAATAAATAGAGTATTTATACAATGACATGTTATGTGATAGTCAGAACAAATAAATTACAGGGTGACCCCAGAATATGTGTGGATCTTGGTGATGTATGATTAGGTGAAAAAAAAAAAAGGATCCAACATATTGTGGCATGATTTCCTTTTCATTAAGTTGAAAACTGCTAAAATGACTGAAAATAAACAGTATGAAAGAAAAGCAGGGGAACTATGGGTGTGGAGTTTAGGATATTGTTACTTTGGGTAGGTATTGGGAGAGAAAGGAGAGACATTAGTAGTAGATTATCTTCAAGGTCTTGTCATTTGTTTTGGGTGATGGGTTTGTAGGTGCTTATTAAAAATAACTAACTAAAGAAAGTGGTCCATGCATGAACCAGTGATGGATGTGTGTCTTGAATTAAAAGAACCAGTTCGGGGTGGGGGAACCTCAAAAGGATACTTTATAAACTTGCTGATTCTGAGGCTGTGGATGGATGACTTGGGAAAAAGACTGAGAAGAGTCTGTCAAGTTGCTATTGGTTTCTTTTTATGAGAAAACAAATTGATTCATTGAAATAAAGAAAATGAACCTTTACGAAATTCAGAGACTTGGGAAGAGAACAATGACCCAAGTTAAAAACATAAGATTTATTTTTCCCAGAAGAGAAATAGAGAATGAAAACTGGGGCCTATTCATTTGGGCCAACTCAAACTCTCACTTCTTTTATGCAGTCTTATTACTTCACAACTCTTATCATACAGAATTTGAAACATATACAAAGGAGAACAGTATAATAAACCCCTATAGGTACACATGTCCCAGGTTCAACAGTTATCATTTTATGAGCATACTGTACTTTTACTACATATCTCTCCCCTAGTTTATTGAAATAAATTCCAGATATAATCTTATTACATGGAAATATTACAGGACATGTCTTTAAAAGACAAGAACTCTCTTCCATAAACATAACCATAATACCATAATTATAACTCCTTAAAACAGCAATAATTCTTTAATAGCATTGAATAACAAGTCAGTGTCTATTATTTGCAGTTTGTTTGAAGCAGGACCAAAACGAGGTTTCTTAAGTATTTTTAAAACTGTGTTTCTCCTCCATTTTTTCTTTGCATTTTTATTTATATTTTGTTGAAGAAGCTAAGTCCTTCGTCATATAGTTTTCTAATAACGTGTGCATTGTGTCCATGTCGTGTAGTGTAACATGTAATCAGTTCTTTGTCCTCTGTATTTCTTGAAAATTGATCATTCAATCTGGAGGGTTAATCAATCAGATTAAGGGTTAATTTCTTTTGGCAAGATGACTTCAGAGATGGTTCTGTGTGCTTCCATCAGGAGGAACATAATGTCTGCTTGTTTCTCTTTTTGTAATGTTAGCAACTATTGATGATGATTAGTTCATTCATTAAGGGATGTAAAATAATAGTGTTCTAATTTGGTCATCCTGTCTTTGTTTATTATTCTTAAATAAATAATTGGAATTGTAAACTGGCATCATTCAATAATGAGAAAAATTCCTTCATTGATTATGGTTACCTTGAGGTATTTTCTAAGAATTCTCTAAACAAAATGAATAAGCTTTTTAGTATCATCATGAACTCATGGATTTAAACATACTTGATGTGGTTCAATCCATTGGAATTGATATCCATATTATCATTCAAACTGTTTTGTCTTTGGCCAATAGGAACACATTTAAACTGGCCCTTGAGTTCTTTTGGTATCATTCTAGCAATCTTTGACAGTTTGCTTGTTTTCTGGCATAATGCTTTCTTCTAGGTTAATCATGAACATTTCCTGCTCCAGACTCAGAATAAGCCATTTCTTCGAGAAGCATTGATTTTTTTTAAGTGAGAAATGATATTTAAAGAACATAGTTTAGGCACTAGAGGTGCTCATTGCTACTGAGTTGGCCATTTTTATAAGCCTGTTTAGGGGAGAATAACATGATACAGTTTTTAAAAAGAAATGCATTATGAGTTTATACTGAAACTTTCAATTCTAATTAAAGATTAGAGAGTTTTTATTTAACCTCATTGAGCCACATCTTTATCTTCTTCCAGCCTCGACTAAATTCCCATTTCTCAATGTTAGCAACATCATTTGGTTTGTCTCACACTGCATAGTCATAACAGTTTCAGGAAAATCAATATCAGTCCTGTCAACAGTGATTAATGACAACTGTTGAAGATGTCTTATAGTTCTTTTTGTCCTTAGAGTTTATACACTGGGGGTGGGGAAATAGTCAAATTACTTGTTTTTTATTTTTGATATAATTTCTCTCTCTGTTTTTTTTTTTTACCTAATAGATTCATAGATAGGTTCATTTATTTCAATTTAATTTTGAGCTAAAATCATTTGTATTTTATAATGGTTTGTTCTCATTTTGGAGTTCATGGGGGATATCTTGTCACTAGTTTTGTTATAGATGGCATTTTTCTTTTAAAATAATAGTTGCTCTGTTGACAGTATCTACTAAAGCTGAATATGTGCTCACACTATGATCTAGCAATTTTACTCTCAATTATACATCCAACAGAAAGGCATGCATATGTTCATCAAAGATCCATACTAAAATGTTCATAGCCAAAAACTCATAATTAGCACAACGACCATCAAACAGTAGAATGAATAAATAAGTTGTGATATGTTTGCACCATGTATTACTATACAGCAACAAGAATAAATGATCTACCGCTACATACAGTAATTTAGGAAAATCACATAAACATAATTTTGAGAAACGAAAACAAACACAAAAGAGTACATGTTATATGGTTCTACCTATATAAAATATGTAAATAAGATAAACTAATCTATATTAGAGGTTAGGATACCTCTTGGCGAGTAGTGTGTGGAAGGAGACAAAGGGGGAGCATCTCTGGGTGTTGGTAGTATCTATTTCTTAATATGGGTGCTGGTTACATTAGCATGATCAATAT
Source organism: Pteropus alecto (assembly GCF_000325575.1). Taxonomy (NCBI): domain Eukaryota; kingdom Metazoa; phylum Chordata; class Mammalia; order Chiroptera; family Pteropodidae; genus Pteropus; species Pteropus alecto. Next base: position 674,932 of record NW_006442107.1, read on the forward strand.
GTAAATATTTATCAATCTGGACACTTATGTGAATTTCATAAATGTACATTAAATGCAATTAAAAATAGTTGTTTTATAGCTATCTTCATAGATTATCATGTAAATATACTTTTTTCCTAATTTGAGCATCAAAAAGAATACTACTAATAAAATGGATTATGAAACATTAAATAAAAATAATGTGTCCATAGTGATATTTAAAATAAGGAATCTTGGGAAAATTCTTCTTTAAAGGATAATTCCAGCTAATAAATGAAAAAAAGAGTAATAGGTTTGAAAAGCACTATTTTACAGCCGCCAGTGTAATAATCGATATACATAAGGATAATCGATATACATAAGGATAATCGATATACATAAGGATAAGATCATCAGTGGTCACTAAAACCAGTGGCTAAAATATCCACCAGCCTCCCTCCTATCCTTACAGATTACTTAGCACTGTCTAAGGTAGAAAAGGTACCTTTACAATAGAGAGATCTATTAGATACTACCTATTAAAGGGATCAAACTTACATAGAATTTGATATTGATATTTGTCTCAATAATGGGATGAATTGATATGTGGCACCAGATGTGGTGCACTGGGATTTAAACAACTTTACTGATGTAGCATTTTTAACATGTTTAACCTGCATCAAATCCAGACTTTTGCACATGCTAGAAGATAACTAGCCTAGTCTCTTCAAATGTCAATGTCATGGAATGAAAAAAAAAAAAAAAGGCGAATGAAATGTTGAGATTACAAGCTAACCAAATTTGATGCATGATCCATTACTGAAAGAAAATCACTATTTTCTGTCTCTATAAATTTGCCTATTCTGGACATTTAAAAAAAAATACGTAATGCTGATATGAGCATTTCCATACAAGCTTTTTGTGGACATACGTTCTTAATTCTCTTGGATAAATATTTAGGAACGGATTCTTAACCTTTTATTCTCATCATTTATTTTCAAATGTTACAGTTATTCATTATTTAAAAAAATCAAGAATTATACATAGTGAAGAGTGAAAGTGTCATTTCACTAGACGCCATGAACTCATTGCACTTAGGTAACCATTTTTAACAGTTTATTCTCTATCGGTCCAAAACTTTTTCTGTTGATTTATTTTTTAATACATGAGATCATACTATATATTTCTATACTATAATATATCATAGCTATATATATTTTCTCATTCACATATGCGTTTTGGTACAAAGAGAGCTACCTCTTTTATGACGGCTGCCTCGCTTTCCACAGTGTAGATTAGGACTCGCTAAACTACTGCCTGTGGGCTGAATCTTGCCTGCCACCTGTTTTTGTAGATAAAGTATTATTGGAACACAGCCATGCACATATGTTTACATATTGTCTATAGTTGTTTTTATGATACAATAGCAGAATTGAGTAGTTACAACAGGCGCCATCTGGCTTGCAAAACCTAAAGTAATGACCATTTGACCTTCCATATAGTTTGCTGACCCCTGTAGAAGAATCATATTTAATTTAAACATTCTACTTTAACATTTCAATTTTTCACTACTATAAACAATGCTTCAGTGAACATATTTGCACATAAATGATTGTATCAGTGGTCACGTATTTCTGTCAAATTCCTAGGAATAGAATCGCTATGTCAAAAATATGTACTTTTAACATTCTTAATAAACACTATGATTTTCTCTTTAAAAGGTTCACTGATTTCATTTTCAAAAACAGTGTGTAAAAATGTGTCTTTACATTCTCAACAATAGATGTTGCAATCCTTTCAGTCATTTTCCAAATTGAAGAGTGATTTAGTTTTTCCATGGCTTGCCTTCCTGTATCTATTGCCCATTTAAAAAATTACTCTTGGATCTATTAAATTACCAAGGCCTTCAAGTCTTTGTGACTTGTGTTGCAAATATTTTAGTCTGACTTTTAGGTACTTTTTAAAAAATTTTTGCTGTATAGAAGTTTAAAGATTTAAGTGGTCAATTTCTCAATATTTTCCTTCAGGAATTTTGAATTTCCTGAATGGCTTAGATTATAAAATTATCCCAAGATCATAAATTATTATATTTTAAAATTTTAGATATCTAATCATATATAATTCATTTTTATGTTAGGTATAAGAAAATGGCCAAATATAGATTTTCTAAGTAGAAAATTATGTCATTAAAGATTTAAGTGGTCAATTTGTCAATATTTTCCTTCAGGAATTTTGAATTTCCTGAATGGCTTAGATTATAAAATTATCCCAAGATCATAAATTATTATATTTTAAAATTTTAGATATCTAATCATATATAATTCATTTTTATGTTAGGTATAAGAAAATGGCCAAATATAGATTTTCTAAGTAGAAAATTATGTCATCTGCAAAGAAAGTTTTCTTTCTTTCTTTTTTTTTTTCAATAATTCATATCTCTTATTTCCTTTACATGTCTTATAGCATTGGCTGTGTCTTTCAGAACAATGTTGAATAATTCTGGTTATTCTGATCATGTTTGTTCTGACTTTAATAGAAATGCTTTTACAATTTCAGCATATGAAATTTACTGTAGAATGATAGCTTTTATTAAGAAAGTTATCTTCATTTTTTACCTCATTAAAGGATTTTTAAAAAATAAGAAATATTGAATTTTATCAAATATTTTTCTACCATCTGTTGAGAAGATGGTTTTTCTTCTTAATTCTGTGTTAGAAATAATATTAATAAATTCCCTAATGTTGAATTATTCCTGCACTCCTAGAACAAAATCTACTTGCTTGAGCTTTATCATACTTTTAATGCAAATAATTTACTATTTTATTTAGAACCAGTTATCTATATTATTATATAAGATGGCTCTGTACTCTTGTTCTGCTATTCTTTTATTTTGGTTTCAGGAAACTGTTAGCCTTCAGAATTCCTTGGAAAAGTGTCTATCTTTTTTTTTTTTATGTTCTGTAAAAAATTAAGTAGCATATAATCAGCCTTAAAATCATCTATGCCTGATGTCATTTTGGAGGTCAAAGTATGTCCCAAATATGTTTGAACTCATTGTTCAAACACGTTGCTCTTTCTCTACTTATAATTTCCCACCCAATATTTAGTATTTCTCCAAATTTTTCCAAAGGCAATTACACTGAGAATAAGTTTGCATTTAGCAACTCCTCCAGGTATTAGGACCCGCCTTCTGCAGAAGGAAGTGGGGAATTATAAGTAACAAAAACTGTTTTTTCTGTAACATAGTGAAATTTAAACCAAGGCATTTATTCATGCATCACACAAGAGTAAACATGTGTTTGAATGCAATTTACCTTTAGCATATACAGAGTCACATCTGGAATCTGGAGTTAAATAGCACCATATTTCCAGTCTGTTACAGGGAGATGTGAGCCTTCCTTTAGAGATTAATGCTCTAGCCAGCTTCCTAGCTAATACACGCATTAACTTGTCTCTGTTGAGAATAGATCTTTGTCTCTATTTATTTATCTAGTTTCTTACCTCTTCTGAGAGAAAAAAGAGGTCATTTCTTTCTTTCTTTTTTTGTTTGGTTGGAGAATGGGGCTATATAATTTTCTTTTCATTTTGGATTAATCTATATACAATTTTATTTATTATTCCATGGATAGTTGAAAAATGAACAAGGCTTGTTTATACTAGCCAGCTATGTGTGTATGACTTATCATCGTGATTTCAGCAACTTTAAGGGAGAGTCTGGTGACTAAAGACGCCATGTCTCATTCCAGTACGGCATTTTCTTAGGGATCCACAGGCCTCCGGATAGGATTCTCCTGTTTTTTCCTACTGAGCCTGTTATCCAGCTGTCCACTGGACCTTGCTTCCCTCTGCGACTCTCCCCCACTGCTATCTTGTTATCAGCACCATGTTTATCGGTATTCTTCAGAATTCTTATCACCGATTGAACAGTCAAATTTATCTGTGTGTATACCTATTAATTATCTGTCTCTCCATTGAAATGTAAGTGCCACAAAACCAAGGACTTTGTCAATCTTATACTCCACTGTATTCTCAATGCCCAAATCAATGCAGCACGTGATAAAAAAAATAGAGGGCAAATGGAAGGATCTGGAGGCCCAGCACCAGCTGTCCCCCAGAGGGGCCCTCATAAGGCAGCAGGGTCCCGAGATCTGTCGCTTGACAAGGCAGATCATTAACTCCTCCAAGCCTTGCCTGGTGATGGTGCTATGGGACTCCCCAGGTAAAATATGGGGGATGTTACCTGCCAAAGTTCTTGAGGGTGAGTGGGAGCTTTCCTAAGGAGTTTACTCTAAAGAGGAAGAATGACATCTGCAGTCAGCCTACGGATCCTTGAAAAAGGGGCCTGCCTGTCATCTTTACCTATCTCTTCATTCACTGTGCTAAGCTTTTCATATATGAAAGTGTGGCTTAAGAGTGCAGGAATAGTTGTTGGTGTCATAGAACCAGAGGTGTGATTACGACAGGGAACATTCCATATCTGTCTTTGATTACTTGGGTTTGCTTAACCTCAATTAAGGAAATGGAGCATTAACCTGATGAATTCAAGGTGGGCAGATGGAGCTGCCACAGCTGTCTGGTATGCCAGGTGGAGGGAAGGAATTTAGACCTAAGTGAGAGCAACATCTTCTCAGTTAGTAAATGTGCCATCTGCTCCTCTATGACTGTTTAAAAGGAGGCATTTTAACTCTTTCGGGAACTGCTTTCCAGGACAGCCACTGGTAGGCAAGTCACATGAAGGAGTGTGAACAAATTTAAAGGGGACAGTTGACTCTCTTTACACTGACAAGAGCAAGAAAAGAACATGGCTCAGTGTGTGCGTATGGAACATTATCCAGGCTCGCTTGACACCTGTGAAGAGGCAGTAAGAGTTGTCTCATTTTGAGATGGGAAGCTAAGGCAGCTAAGCCAACGACGTAGGCTATGTGATGCAAGACAGAATGTTGGGGAGGGAGGGAAAAAATAACCAGGTGGTTTCAGTTAACCATGAAGAATCTTAATGAACACATAGTAGTATAATTTTCATTTTGCTCTGTTGCTGTGTGTTGCTGCTCAGTCGTGTAGAGTGGAATTTTCCACCTGAACCAATAGATGAACACATGTTTGTTCAGCTAATCCATTTTGCTTTTTTTTTTCTCTGTGTGTCACCTGCTATTCCATTTAACACACTGTTTATTTAAATAAAGCTTTGTGCCAGGTACTATACAGGTTACAAGGACAAATAAGATGAAGTTCCTGTTTATCACATGTTTAACCTAGTGGAGGAATCAGATACATGCATAAATAATTCTAATACACAGGTAGATTTTGGTAAATTCTATGAGAAGTCCTGCTCTTCATGTGCTTTCGGGTTGTCTGAATCTGGGCTAAAGAGTGAGGTGTGAACTCTATCCTTTCCTCATTTAACTTATTTCTGCCAATCCATATTCAATTCTTTAACAGACTTCAACTTAAACTCCCAAATTCTTTGCTTTAACATCTAGAAGAGAAAACAGGAAAATTCTAGGAGAAAGGAAGATGGTTGGCTTTGTTGGCGGGGAAGGGAGGAACAAATTGGGAAGAGGGGGAGCTGCTTATATAGAAAGATCTGCTAATATAAATGAAGAAAAGGGAATTTAAAGCCATTTAGTCCTCAAGTAGATTCTGAGGGAACAATGATGATTGTGCTATGGAGGAGACATACGGGGCGAGCCAGGAGGTGTGTGGCTCAGAGAGATGATGAGTCACAGAGAAGAGTCGGGGAACTCTGATCAGCTCTCTGTCTGGGCACAGGGTCTGGCTCATTTTAATCTCTATTTCTGTCTACTGGCTCACAAAGTAGTGTAGAGTTGACCAATATATGCACTAAAGTCTGATGAGCTCCGCTTTGAAATTTGGGAAGGGCAGTGGGCATGGTGAGTCCTGTTCCTTGGTGATCACTGCCCATAGGAAATCCAGTAACACATTATACTGTAAAGGGTTCTGTCACCAGCCTTCCTTCCCCAGGCAGGATCTTCTGTTCCAGTTGTACAGTCCTCACGTTCTGTCCATGTTTGCTGTGTTTGCTTTGTGCTCTGTGTGTGTTATGGCCTTTGCTTTGGTCATGGAGGTAGTTTTTAAAAACTTGTTTGTGTTGTCAGACTGAAGTCTGAGCTGAAAATGAATCCCCCTTTAGGCTTATATGTGGATGCCATGTTACCTTCTATGTGGCATTTCTACGTCATTCTCTTGTCAACAACTGATCCAGAGTTTACTATTTATCCTATTTTCTTGCCGCTGTCATCAGAGCCACATTTTAAAATGTTTATAGATACAGGAGAGAGGCAATAATAGCAGAGATCTACACTCACTTTCCCCATTGTTATAACTATGCTTCGTACTCAGTTTCTGATGTGGAAAGCTCCAGAGAACAATGATGACATAGATACAACCCACGTGACTGGTTAAGCTGTAGTGTACCAGGGTGTATGTGTTAGCGTCTCAGGATTGTGTCTCTTGAAACATGGGGCTAGGTCCCCCTTAGCCCTTACCTTGCTCATCAGAGTGTGGCTGATTGGTTGTTCTGAGCTGGACAGCTGGCCAAAGTTCAGGAAATATGAACCTTTGTCTTGGAAACCAAAGTTTATAATCTAAGAGAGGATTATTGTTAACAGATGAGTAATCTTTACAGTTCCTGGGGAAGTCCAAGAAATCCTGCTCCCGAGGTCCCATAGGGGACAGATGATTGAGGGGATGAATGATAAAGAAGGGAAGGAAAGGAAGAGGGGAAAATAGAAAAGGAAAAAGAGATCCGAGCTTCTGTTTTTGTTTCCTCTTTCTCCTTCCTCCTCTGCCACCTCTTTTGTAGTCATCTTTCCCCTCTCACCTCTTTCTTTTTAGATGACTTCCTCAGCTTCGATCATATACATACCTTTGGCTTCTCCTGACGTCTCCAGTTTGCCAGCTCTGCCAAACCGAAGTAGACTGCGCTCTCAGCATGATCTCCCAGTCCTCTTCGTCTGGTTCTTTGCTCTTCTTCCTTTCCCTTTGTACTCCAGCCCAAAGCCTGGAAATTAAATTTCTCAAGCTTCTAATCAGCAAGATTCCAGTTAGAAGCTGCAAACGAGAGTCATTTTGGTGTGGTCTGGAAGGCAGACGGAAGAGACAAGCCATTCTCCCTAGCACCTGCTGTGGAAAGGTGTGTGAGTGTCAGCAGATGTGGGGTATGGTGAGTCGTTTCTGGGGTCCTCCTTCAGGACTGCAGGCAGCCGACATCATTATTGGCAGCGTCCAGCTGCTTCTAGGCATGCTCCCGAGGTCCAGCTTTTGGAGCTCCAGGCGGCTGAAACTGTTGGCAGCAGCTCCCCTCTGACTCCTGACTTTTCTGATTTCCTGGAAGCCAGCAGCCCTCCCAGTGTTTACCCAAGCCTCCAACTTCTTGCATTTAATCTCTTCTTAATCCAGATACCTAGAGTGGCTTCTGTTTTTCTGACAAAACCCTGATGGAATCAATTTAGTTTGAATCATGGTATGGAGACTCAGTTACTTACAGAGAGACCAAGAAAGATTGATTACATGGTAATAGTCAAAATTATCATCCTTTAACTCTGAAAATTGTGAAGCCACTACTGTCTCTTTTACTGATAGAGTGAAAGTTTTTATTAAATCCAATCCACTCTGAGAGGCCGTGAGGGGAAATGATGTGTTCCATCATATACTCAGAAGACTAAGCCTCTTTAGAAGGAGGTCTTATTCTGAGTGTCACATGTCCGGAACTCATTGTGCTTGTCTACCGAATTCTAGTTGCAAAGGAAGGAGTAAGAGGGCTTTTGGCTGAAATTGCTATTTAAAAAGACAGTGCTCCAGCTCTGGAAATTTGATTGGTCCAATTGCTTAGAAAAGTGGAATCTTCTGGCTTGTCTTGGTTTTCCTGAATCTTGCCCTTGAATGTCATAACATGGCGTTGCCATCTCCTGGTTATTTCTAGAGTATTTAGTCAGAGTACGTTGTATTCTGTGGTGCCACATAGCTCCAAAATCTCAGGAGCTTAGTTTTTCACAGCTGCTCCTGATCTACTTTTGCCTAGGTAGCTCGCCTGGGCAGTGTTCCTTCAAGCAGTGGCGTGAGGATCAAGGCTTTCCGTGATGTGATGATGTCACTCTCAAAGCTTCCACGGTCAGTGCAGAGGGGCAAGAGAGGGCCGGCATCACACAAATCACACAGTGGGTTTGTTTTCAGGCCTGGATGTCGCAAATACCCTGAAATCTACATTATGTTGGCTTCACACCAGTCATTAGTTCCCACACTAACCTGAAGGAAGGCCTGGAAGTATGGCCTTCCTGTTATTAGCAAGCATCTAGCTATCTCCAGCCAGATTCTGCCAGTCATCACCTTTTGTGTTACGTTTTGCTCTCTTTCTCACAAACTTGACCATACCGTAACATTTTTTTTTGTTCTCCAAAGGGTTCTTTCACTTATGTTTTTTTCTCTATCTAGATCAACTGCACCCACATTTTTCTTATTTGAATGATGTCAGAATGGACCCAGACCATGTGTTTTAATGCTTATTCATGCTGATTATAACAATTAGTGATTTAGGTCCTTTGATCATTTTAACTTTAATTGTATTGTGAGAATAGGAAATCTGATTCTGATGCCTTCTTGTACCTACTGTGTGTGAGATTTTATGACACCTAGTATTAGAGGGCATCAGGTATATTTTAAAAAAACATAGTTTCTATATTTATTTTTTGATTCCTGTATCATGTTAGTGGGCAATCAGGTCATACTTATTAATTGTTTGGTGTAAGCCAAAACAATTGACTCCTACTGTCTCATAAACAATAAACTTTAAATAATAAATGATTGTCAGAATGAGCATAGACCATGGATAAACATGGTGATTGGGACTAATTATGAAAACCTGTGATATAATCTTTTGACCTCTTGCATTGTCTTGTGAGAATAGACAGTCTTACCCTCTGTCACATTAACATCATTCTTAAGCAATTTAATAAACATGGCATGTAAATTGTTCAATTTCATGTCCTTGGACATCTTCAGTCAAAGGTATCTCAAAAGCATTATAGGTAATTAGATTTGGCTCTTAATTAAAAGACATTTTGACTTTACATAGATATTAAAGGAAGAAAACTGCATGCCCTCCAGACTACATTTCAATAACTAGATAAAGAGGCTCTGATATTTTAATTCTACCTTGATACTTCTTGCTCAAAGGTGAATTTTACTCAAGGGTATTGATTCTATTTTATTTCAATGTTCAGTATGTTTGCCATAGAATATTTTGGCTCCACAAAGGACTCATGAGTTGGAAGTCATGTAATAATGTTCTACAACAATGTCAGCTACCTAGAAACAATTATTGTTCTGGTAACATTTCAGGTTTGGGTTCAGTTTTTTGAAATATTTTACAACTATTTTCTTATAAAATTTGGAGTTTTCTTCATGTCAATATTAAAAAATCAAATCTTATTTTCAGTATGGGTAGATAATGAATGTAATAATCTAAAAATGATTTTAAGTTCTTTCAAAAACATTTTTCAAGATGAGGCGTGAAACTTTTCGTATTTACACAATAAAATCATTCTGCTCTTATCTGAGACAGAGTAAGTACCACTCTGTTCTTACTGTGTTTTTCCTCTGACCCCCCATTTTTTTTCATGTTTAACGTGTTCAAACACATTTCTGGTTCAAGTTGTAAAGAAATATCCGGAGTTGCTGGGAACATGTCATGGGAAGAAACTTTCTATTTAATTTTATTCCACTTTCATTTTTAGCTCAGTGGAGGAACCGCTTCTGGCTCTTTCTTCAGCAGTGCAATATTTCCCTCCACCCCCACCCCCCTTCAAATGGGGACTGCTTTTTGATCTTCTAGAGCTCTACAAGGGAATAAATATGCATGGAGATAAAAGGGAATATATGGATAAAATATATTCAGACTTCCTAAAACCTTTGACAATATTTGCATAAAAAGCTTATTAGAAGTTGAGTCACTGTAGCATTGCCTGTATTATTTTTGTCAGTGGTATTAACCAGTTTAAAGTATAGAAAGAAAATAGACTAATAATGAGGTACTTCTCTGAGAGAGAGTGAATTCATAGGAATCAATTCTAGGATAAATTAAAATAATCTCAAAATTAAGTGTAAGCTTTAAAAGTAACACGTTGCTCTTACAGATTCCAAGTTGGTTTGGGTATTTTGAGGCTACGTGAATACTAAGTAAAATTGGCAAATGAGTATGTGTGGATACTTATAAGGGAATATGTTTGGGGCTAAATTCTCACATCTCATTCTGAGGAAATCCTTAGTTAAATGAAATTAAATTGATGTCTATTTTATAGAGTCTTGTGAATATCTGAGTATGGATGGAGTATGCTATGTTTCCCAAATTTATTTGAGCATGGAACTCTTTTGCTTCTGAGCACTTCTAACAATTCAAGGGACGCTAGCAATCTATAGGTCAGAGTTTTGAAAATGCCGATCTAAGTCATTGCCATTGGGTGATCATGATTCTTAGGAGTCATTATAGTAGGTTAATTAAAACAGTTGTCTTGAGCATCTCAACTAGTGTCGAGAGGATATTAAAAGCAAAGTAGTAATTATTATATATTATATGTAACTAAAAATCATGTTTTTTCTGTATCTACTATATCAGGCAAAAGACTTCTAATGGCCATTACTTCCTTAGATTTAATCTTTTTTCCCCCTCCAAGAACTTTGGTTCTTCAGTTTTCTCCTTTCTCCCCATCATTGATCTTGTGCTCACTAGAGGACTATTACCATCTTTATATAGCTGAAACATATGGAAAAAAACCTTCTGTGTCACCAGAGCATCTTCCAGTGGCCTCAACTTTTGATTCCTTTCATATTATATTCAAACTTTTCAAAATACTTGTCTACATAAGCTGACTTAGTTTTCTCACTTTCTATTTATACTTCTCTCAAGAATCCATCTCTAGCCCTAATTGAAACTGCTTTTTTCAAAGTTGCCAGTGAACTACTGACAATGAAAAGAAGCACTATTTATAATCCCGCATGGGTAGCAGGTTACCTGCACTACTCTACTGCTGTCCATCAATCAGTGACTGAGGGCTACTCCCAGAGATGTTGATTCCCTAGAACTTCTGGTCTACCTTGCTCAATTCATGAAAGCCTTAGGTTGCTGGAGTTTGCACTTGGGAACCTGTGTTAGATGTACACAGAACGGTGAGTTCAGAAGTCATGTGGATGGGCATCAACAACATTTGTGACAGCCATGCATCAGGATAAGCCTGCATAATCTTACAATATGAATGACTTTGAACTTCTTGCTTTTAGTCAACTCTCGTTTGCTCAGAAATTAAGTCACACTAATGACTGAACATGATCTGGCTATAGAGACTCAATGAATGCATCTGAGGAAGAAGTTGGAAAATCCTAAAATTTTAAAATGCTTGGATGCCTTTAAATAAGGCACATGACTATAGCATGGTAAATCCTGATGGGGAGAGAAGTTTATATGAGGTTCAAGATAGAACCATCATAATAGTACCAGCATCTGACTGGCTGATTATAATGGGGAATTTAATGTACAAGGTGGTACTGGATATAGCCACTGTAGGCACTAGTACCTGGGTGTGGTTGCCAACATCTCCTCTATCTATTGTCAGAAAAAATTCTACATGGCTGTTTTTTTCTAATTAATGATGTGGAGCAAGTGCTCTGATTGGTGGAGCCTAGGTTAAATGGCCAGGCCCTTGCCGTGAAGGAGTCTGAGAAAGTGATATCTTGCTGCTGCTGCTTCTGAAAGGGGAGGAGGGCTTCGCCTTCCACCAAGACTCAGTAGATAATTTTCCAAATGGAGAAGTAGTTCAGATGTTAGAAAAATGACAGAATGTTCAGAAAATATTCAGAAAGAATGACAATTATCCACTTCTCATTCCATATCGCGACAGGAACTATTTACCATGAAGCAAAAACTGTCCTTCTGCCACTGAATTTTATTCTCTTTGCATGCAACCATTAGAATGTCAGAAATAGGAATTCTGAGGAGAAATAATTTTCCATTTTGTCTATTGCATGTCTATTTTTTAGTTGTTTAAAAAATGTTAGGTCAATCAAAATATGCACCAACATTTTTCTTATAAAACTGAAATCTTATAGGAAATAAGGTGCAGTCTCTGCAGTTATGACTGCAAATATTATATTCATTAAGAGGACGTGGTCAATGATTAAGCAATTAAATAACTTAAAATCTGACAAGGAAGATCATTTTGTGCTTATGGGATGTGGATCCTCTGAAAAAATATCACCGAGACTATCCTTTGGTAAATGTGGAATAAGGAAGGTTTTAGGGCCCTCATTTTCCATTTCCTTCACCTCTATGATAATCACTCTCAGGAAATGATTTCATGAAACTTAATTTATACTAAGCAGACATTTATGTAAATGACCGTTAAAACATAATGGGTACCTTTTAGTCTTTTATGTCTGATTCTGTCCCTAAAGGAGAACAGAACGTTACGAGGAACCATTACTGGTTCTTGACAGTGTGGCTGTGGGAAGTAGATCATGTTGAGTGGGAGAGAACAGGTGACATTATCTGTAGGTACTAAAGAAAGTGAGCTCTGTGTGTCAGACAAATAACTGAATCGCTATGAGTTTTAAAAATGCCTAAAATATGCTACTCTCTTTCATAGTGATGTGTTATAATCCCTATTTTATAGATAAAGAAACCAAGTCTCAGTGGGATTAGATAACTCGTTCTAGGGTATTGTGTTAGACAAAATAATGGCCTCTCAAAGATGTCCACTTCCTAATCGCTACAACCTGTGAGTGTGTTATGTTACATGGCAAAGGAGAATTTGGGTTGTGGATGGAATTATGGTTGCCAATCAACTGATCTTAAAAAAAGAAGGTTATCTTGGGTTATCTGGGTGGACACAAGGTCCCTAGGGTTCTTTAAAGAGGAAGAAGAAGACAGAGAGGGTATGTCAGAGTAACAGAGAGATTTGAAGCTGCTGTGCTGCTGGCTTTGAAGATGGAGGAAGAGGCCATGAACCAAAAAATGCAGGTGGCCCCTAGAAGGTGGGAAAGGAAAATTAATGGATCCTTCTCTAGACCATCCAGAAGGAATCAGCCCTGCTGACACCTTGGTTTTCATTTAGTGAGACCCATTTTGGACTATTGACCTTTAGAACTGAAAGTTAGTAGATTTGTGCTGTTTTCAGCCATGAATGTGTGGTAATTCGTTAAAGCAGCAAGAGAAAACTAATACAGCAACACAACAATTAAATGGATTCAAAGTCCAAATCCTGAATTCTTTTGTTATAATTCGCAGACAAATATTTAAAAGGCACTGTTAAAAGAGGCTCCAGTTTAGTTAAAAAGTCAGTAAAAGAGGCCAAGAACAAGGTGGAAGGGGTCTGAAGAGGTGGAGAATGAAAATCATGATGAGATTATTAGGGTGCTATTAGAAGATTGTATTGAAAGATATTTGGTTCAGAAGCCCTGGGCTAACTGAACCTTGCTTTTGACCTCTCTTTTTAGGGAGTGAACCAAGGTAAAGCAAGCAGACATGCACTACTATGAGCAAGAACATGAGGTCCAGGAAGGCAAGACCTCTGCCTTATTCCCTACTACACCCTAAGAACCAACAATGGGGCCAGAAACAAAATACATGCACAGTGAACGTGGACTATTAATGATTAAGTGAATGGTGCTTTGACCTCAAGCCCTCATATCCAGTGAGATGACCTGGGTGATCTGGATAGGAAATGCTAGGAAAGCCCTAAGCAGCTTTGGATCCTTTCAGGCCATAAGGCCTGCTCTATTTTCATCCAAAAGACCAAGATTGAATTTCATAATAATGTTGGTAGCGAATAGTTAAATCTCATTTGATGTATATTGGCACAGTTTAAAGGGATTTACATTTATTAATTCACATATTATGTATTCATATTTTCATTCATAACCACCATATAATTTAAGTACTATGTTATCCTTGCTCTACAGATGAGGAAAATTTAGGCACAGAAAGTTTAGGATCTTATTCGGAGCTGGGTCTGAATCCCGGCAGCCTGGCTCCAATTTCCTGCTCTTAACTACTTTGCAATGAAATAGGAAAGAGCTGGCTGGCCACTGGGATCAGGTAGGTGAGCGCTGAGCTCTCATATGCCTCCTGGTGATTTTACCTGGCTGTGTGGAGGGGACAGAGCAAAGTGTTGTGGGGGAGGGGGTGACATTCCCTAGAATTGTGCAAGGATTGTCCTCCTACCATTTGACCAAGGGCAGTAAAGAGGAGAAGGATGGTGGTAGAGTAGAGGCAGGATGTAGGTCACATCCCGCCTGGAGTGTGTGTGTGTGTGTGTATGTATTGAGAGAGAGAGAGAGAGAGAGAGAGAGAGAGAGAGAGATGTGGGGGAGAGCAGTAAGAGAATACAAACGAGGGGGCCCACACAAAGGAGAGAGAGCCAGCTGTGCAGAGATGGGCCGGAGAGAGAGCTTCCCATGACTGGAGCAGTGTCTGGCTTTTAAACAACCCTGGCCTCGGGGAGGCAGGAGGGAACCGAAGACTAAAACCTTAGGATCTTGACCTTGCAACATGCAGTCAAAGCTTCGCTCATGAAGGGAGCCGCAACTACCCTTCTAGCGAGCGAATCACAGAAACAAGGCTGGCCTTCACCGGTAGGCCTGGGGAAGGTGCAGATGGAAGCCTCTTCATTTCTCTCACCCCTCCAGCCCCATCCTGCACTCCAAGCGACCCCTGCCTGGGCACGTGGGCAGTGCCACTCCCGAGTCCTTGCTTCACTCTCACCTTCTCAAAGAGCTGCCCCAAGGTCATCCTTCTAGTGGCCTTGCCAGCCTCAGAAGAATGGACTAGGACAGAGGTCTTTGCAGGTCGTGGAAGTGGACATTTGGGCATGGATTTTTCTCTGTCCCAGGAGGGGGAGTGGGTATTGGGAACTCGACCCGGAAGCAGGGCACAGACTCCAAGTGGGCACTTCCCTCTACTCCGTGGACTTGGCCTTTTGTGGGGAGGGGCATGGTCACAGTTGTCTCATAAAGAAATGCTTTCCACACTGAATATGTACACACACTACCTGGAACTTGTTAAAACGAGATTCCTAGGCTCACCAGGAGATGTGGACATTCATTACTAGGAGATATGAGTATGCAGTTATAATAAGCACCCAGGAAATGTGATGCCGCAGGTGCGGCATGCCTGCAGTTTGAAGAGGAAAGCCAAGGACAGGAGCCCTGGATGCCTAGGTCTAAGGACTGCACAGAAATCGCACTAATCTCTGGCCTCAGAGTGGTCCTCTATCTTAGGTCAGCAGTCTAGCTGTAATTTTAGCAAGGAGTCTAGGGCACTTGATGGACTCTTGAAAAATATGTTGGGGTAGACACTCAGCTGTATGTACTGGGCAAAAGGTCACACTTGGAATTAGCCACACAGGTGACTTCATGCTGAATTTTATAGTGAAGGGACCAAGGTGACCAAATGAAACCTGCTTCTTGAGGATCACTGCTGGCTTTGGGAGTGGAAAGGGAGCAAGGTGGAGACCAGAGCTGGCCCTGGTTTTGTGTAGAAGAGATGATGGAAAAGTCTAGAGCAAGATGGCATGTGATGTTTAGAGATACATCTAGATTGTAATAAAGAAAGATCCCTAGAGCTAAAGCCAAAGGAAAGAAGCATTAACTGTTAATTTTGTGGAATTAATCAAGATGAGAAGAGAAACATTTGGGAAAAATTGAGGGCAGGGCAGTGCAGTCCTAGACAGTTGCCATCTGCTTCCATATGGTTGAAACTAGTCGTTCTGGACACTGTAAGAAGTTGCTAAAAAGATTTGTTTGTTTGCCTAAAGACTGACATGTAGCTAAAAGCTGCCACATGGAAGAACTCATATCCGTAGTTATATGTTTTATTCTCTTTAGAAAAATATTAAGAACAAGTAACGCTTTCTCCCCAAAGGAATCACCACTTGAGCTCTGGGTGAGATGGGTTTCCTAGGAAACCCATCTCACGCATAATTCTAGGGCTCAGTTACTTATCTCCTGAAAATGAGTCAGTGGAGCATTTCATCATGGCAACTCCTCCATCCATGCCATTCTCAATTAAGCATGTGCTAAGAATTTGAAAGAAACATTTACTAGTTTATCACAACTTAGAAAGCCTTCGCTTATTAGGAATCTGGCCATAATATGAGGCCAGGAGAATTTTTTCCCAAGCTCCTTTGATCTTACAAGATAGCATATTGATTAAACCTATTGATTCACTTCTAGGATAAATTAAATCTATTGATCAAGATTTCCCTGGATCTTTTACGCTTTTAAAATGGTATTATGATATTATACATATGTATAAAAAGATAACGCTAAAATTAATTTGGCTATGAGAATACTTGGAGGATTTTGGACATCTCTTAACAAGTGCAAAGCAGTATTTTCAGTGGCTCCTTTTTTTAAAATGAACTTTTAAAATGCATAAACCACAAATGTACATATTAATAAATTATTGTAAAATAAACATCTATGTACTTGCCATACGAGTCAACGATATAACCTCCGAAGCCAGCCTCCATTTTTGTTTGGTTTTAGTCAGCATTAAGATATAATTACATAAAGTAAAATTGGCCCATTTTAGGTATATAACGAGTTTTGACAAGTGTACAACAATCATGATATAAAACAAATCTACCATTGCAAAATGTTCCTTTTAATTCCTGAAGCATGTTTTCACTAGATATGGAATTTTGAGTTGACAGGATTTTTCTTTCAGTTCTTGAAAACATATGTTACTTCTTTTTGGCTTCATGGTTTCTGATCAGAAATATAGCTTTTCCTTTATAGATGAAGTTTCATTTTTCCCTGGCTGCTTTCCAGATTATTTTTCTTTATCTTTAATTTTCATGCATTTGACTATGATGTATCTTGATGAATATTTTTTAAGATTTATTCTATTTGGGGTTTGCTTAGCTTATTGAATCTTTAGGTTTATTATTTTTCCAAATTTGTGGAGTTTTTAGCTATCGTTTCTTTGGATCCATTTTTTAATCCTGCCCTCTTTCTCCTTTTCTTTTGAGACTTTGATGATACAAATGTTAGGATCTGTTCATTTTTTCCCCAATCTGTTTTCTCTCTTGTTTATATTGAGTAATTTCTAGTGTTTTATTTTCAAGTCCACTGGTTCTTTCCTCTGTTCCCTCCATTCTGTAGTTGAGCCCATCTATTGAGTTTTTTTAAATTTGTTATCGTATTTTTTAGTTCTAAAACTTCCATTTTGTTCTTCTTTATATTATCTATGTCTTTGCTGAGATTTTCTATTTGTTCATTTGTTTCATGTGTGTTTGTAATTTTCGCCAAGGCATTTTTATGATGACTACTTGTTAATTTTTGTCAATTCTAATATTGCTATTATTTTGGTGTCGGCATCTATTGATTATCTTTTTTTTTTTTTAATTCAAAGTGAGACTTTTCTGGTTCTTGGTATGACAAATTATTTTCAGTTGAAACCTGAACATTTTGGGTATCACATTTTGAGACTCTTGAACTTATTTAAACCTTTTGTTTTACCTGGCTTCTCTTGGCACTGCTCCAGTGGGATAATAGGGGGGTGGGTGGGTACCACCTTGTTAATGGCAATGGCAGGTGGATGTAGAACTCCAAGATTGCCACTTGACTCTTGTTGATAGCAAGTGGTAATATGGGCTTTTGTACTGCCAGGCAGGCATGAGCATTCCATTTCACCACTAGGTCTCTGCTGATACCACCCTGGCTGACTAGGGCAGGAGTACCTCATCACTGCTCCCCCTCGTGGCCCCCAGGGAGTGGTCTCATCACCGCTGGATAGTGGTGAAAGTCCAGGGTCTTTATTCAGCCTCCTCTAGCATTGCCCAGCAGGAGGGGGAGAAGTGCTTTGTTATTAACCAGCCACAGTGAAAGTTGCAGCTTCCTACTCACCTTTTCTGACATCACTCACATGGGGAAAGAGGATGAGGGGGAATTGGAACATGGCATTATAATCTGATGAGTGTTGAAGTCTAGGTTCCCTACTCAGCCTTTGTTGACATGAGTTGGAGAAAGGCCATGATTTTTTTCCCCCCCGTAGTAGTATTTGGCTGCAGTAAGTGGTTATAGCCTAAAAGGGTTTCTTTTCTTTCTTTTTTTTCTTATCGCTAGACTGTCCTCCTGTCCTTTGGCTAAAGAGAGTAAGTAAGCTTTTGTTGCCTTTCTCTGTCTATATTTGACATTTCTAGGTTGCTGGCTTCCTCAGCTCCAAGTCTGGAATGTATGAGGCAAAAAAGAAAGTCCTGGCCACTTGCCCTTATGTCATTCCTTGGGTCCTAAGTTTCCTTACTTGTTTGCTGTCTTCTCTCTACTTTTTAGAATCTTCTCATGTTTTATATATAATATCCATGGCTTTTGGTTGTACTCTGTAGAAAGAATAGGAAAAAGTACCTATACTATATCTTCCAGGAGCAAAAGTCCTGCAGCTGATCTTCATATATTGATTTTGTATCATATAACCTTGCAGAATTGACTTATTAGTTTTAGCAGCTTTTTGTATATTCCTTAGGTTTTTTCCACAAACAATCATATTACTTGTGAATAAAGACAGTTTTTCTTATACACCTGCCTTTATATTGCTTTTCTTACTGCACTTATTGGAGCCTCCACTAGCAAACAGACATCCTAGACTTGTTCCAGACCTTAGGATAAAACATTTTGACCTTACTATTAAACATTATTTTAGTGCTGGGTTTTTCAAAGATATCCTCCATCGGGTTGAGGAAATTTCCTTTTATTCATAGTTTTCTGAAAGTTTTTTTTTGTTGTTGTTACTGATATACATTAAATTTTCTCAAAGGCTTTTCTCAACATCTCTTGAGATGATCATGTTCTTTCCTCTCTGTTAGTGTTAATGTTGTTAATTCCATTGATTGACTTTTAACGGTAAACAAACCTTGCATTCCTGGGATAAATCTTGCTCAGTCTTGATAGATTATCTCACAAACACACGCTCACACACACACATTGCTGGATACAATCCTAAATTTGTTAAAAAATTTTTGCATCTAGTTTCAAGAAGAATTCTTATGTGTAATTTCTTTTAATATCTATTCACTCTGTGAGTTTCCCTTTGACTTATGTTATTTGAAGTTTGTCGTTTTAATTTCCAAATACTTAGAGATTTTCTATATGTGTTTTTAATTTTGATTTTTAAGTAAATTCTATTGGGAGGTCACAGAACATACTGTTTATAATTTTAATTATTTTTAATCTAAATTTTTGGCCCAGAATGAATACTAGTTGTGTAAAATTTTGTGTGCCTTTGAAAATGTGCATTCTGCTGTTATTAACATTGATTGATAATCTTTTTTTTTGTATTGTCTATGTTCTCACTCATTTTCTGTCTACTTGATCTATCAATTATTAAGAGAGGGGAGTTAAAATTTCTAGCTATAACTGTGGATTTGTTTACTTCTCTTTTTGGTTCTATTTTTACTTTGTGTACTTTAAAGCTGTTAGTACATACACATTAAAGATGGTTATGCCTCTTAAAATTGACTTCTTTATCTTTGCAAAATAATCCTGTTTATTTGTTGATATTTTTATCTTTGCAAAATAATCCTGTTTATTTGTCCCTGACCCTAGGGTCAGCCAACTGGTTTTGCCTTCCAAAGCCTCAGCTTTTGCCCTTCAGCTGTCTTCCAAAGCCTCAAGGCATGAGCAAGAGCCCTTTCAGATGGTATGGGAACAAGAGCAGTGGTAAACACAGGAGTATCAGAACTTCGGTGCTGTCCTCTTTACCTTTCATCGTTTGACAAATATCATTCCAAATATCCTTCTTTTTCTGCATGGGCATATGTCCTGGGCCAGAAATGGTTCGGGCTTTCTTCTCTGAGCTCTAATCTTTTCCTTTTTCTAGACTAGTTATTTTATCTTTATCTATTAGATATCTGACGCTTTCCAGTATAGCTTTTTGACTTTTGCCTAGCTTTTATAAATTATTTTATTTTATTTTTAGTTGTGGTAAAATATGCCTAACACAAATTTGTATCAACCATAGTTAAGTATGCAGTTCAGTGGTATAAGTACATTTACAGTGTTGTGCAACCAATCTCTAGAACTCTTTTTATCTTGCAAACCTAAAACTCTATATAAATTAAACAACTCCCCAATTTCCTCCTCCCTCAGACCCCGTTAGCCACCATCCTACTAAATGTCTATGAATTTGATTACTCTAGTTACTTCATGCAGGTGGGATCATGCAATATTAGTCTTTTGTGACTCATTTCTTTTACTTAGCATACTATCCTCATGTTTCATCAGTGTTGTAGCAAGAGTAAGAATTTCCTTTCTTTTTATGTACAAATACTATTTCGTTGTATATATATATATACCACATTTTGTTCATCCGTTCCTCTATTGATGGACACTTGGATTGCTTCTACCTTTTGGCTATTGCGAATAGTGCTGCCATGAACATGGGTATTGGTTTTTTTCCCTGACACCAAACACATTGTGTCTTTTCCAACACCTATTGTCCAACTACTCTATTTTCTCACACTAACTGGATGACCAACAATTCAATTCAATCTGACACTAACTACCCAAAGTTTAGTGCAGATCTCACAAATTAACTAGCTCAGTCCTACAAGAATGTTCCCACTGCAGATGCAGCCACAACTAGGGTGCCCAGTCTACGCACATTTTGCTTGGCCAAATACACACTCAGGAGTTCTTGCAACCCATTCTTTGCTAGATCGACTCACAGAGCTCAGGAAAACACTCTACTTAGATATACTGACATTTACCAGTGTATTTATAAT
The DNA here is from genome assembly GCF_000325575.1 of Pteropus alecto. Taxonomy (NCBI): domain Eukaryota; kingdom Metazoa; phylum Chordata; class Mammalia; order Chiroptera; family Pteropodidae; genus Pteropus; species Pteropus alecto. The sequence continues at coordinate 695,679 of NW_006442107.1, forward strand.
ATACAATTCAAGATATAATTCAGGGGCACAGACCTTCTACGCCCTCTTTGGTTGCACCCTCCTCCCAGCATCTTGATGTGTTCAGAAATTCCCTGAACCCCTTTGTTTAGGGTCTTTTATGGAAGTTTCATTATATAGGCACAGGTGATTGAATCACTGGCCATTGGCGAGTGAACTCAATCTCCAGCCCTTTTCCCCTAGCTGGAGGTGGGGAAGCAGTATGGCTGAAAGTTCCAGCCCTCTAATCATTGCTTGGTCTTTCTGGCCTCCATCTTGAAACTATCTAGGGGGTCCTATTTTGTGTCATCTCATTATATACACAGGAGATTCTTATCACAAATTCTTAGGGTGTTTGAGGTTCTGTGCCAGAAACCAGGGACAAAGATCAAATATATATCTCTTATTCTACCACAGGTGTACAAATATCTCTTCAAGATCTTGCTTTCAATTCTCTTGGATGCATGCGCAGAAGTGAAATTGCTGCATAATGTCGTAATTTTATTTTTAATAGTTTGAGGTCTGGCCATACTGTTTTTCACAGTGGCTGCACCACTAGTGCACAGGGGCTTTTGTTGTTGCTGTTGTTGTTGTTGTTTCTTTACTTGCCTTCAGTGGGATGGTTGGTCCTGACCACCTGGTCAGTCATAACTAGAAGCCATTTTGATATTTTTTCCAAATGACATACACAAGTTACTAACCTGAGAATGTTGGTTCAATTGGCTTCTGAAACAGCAAGAGTGTATTTGAATGTTTTGAAATATTTTATAAGGATATAAAATCTTATTATCAGTAGATAATTAAAGGAATAAAGGACTCCAGTCTTTATCTAGTTTGACTTCTCTACTTTAAAGAGGAGTAAAAAACTTCACAAAGAAATTTAGGTTTTATGTGATTGCCAATTCTCTTTATTAAGAAGTGGTACAGGTGAAATTGGCTTATAGTTTTCATTTGCTGGCTCTATTTGTTAGTCTTAGACAATAACTAAACACTGTACAAGCTCTGAGCTAGAGGGAACATAATCTATAAACCAGAACATTTTGATTCTGCTAACATGCATAAAAAGTAGTAAAGCTTATGAACCAGGCCAAGCCTGAGATAAAATATTTCCACTTCCAACACAAGCTCCAAAATAAAGACTATTTGGCAAAAGGTTTTAATATACTTTGTGACATTCTGCAAAGTCTTAAAAAGAGACTAAAAATAGTCTCTTGATCATTTCCCTTTCTGATGGATACTTTGGTATCCACAATCTACTAATGTGTTTAGATACAAAATCTTAAAACCAAGAAGATCTCATTCTTGTCTATTCTAGATAGGAACTGAGTTCCATTTAGTGCATATCCTAATGTTACAGATGAGGAAATTGAGCACGTGAAAGAGGACACAGAATGGATACCAAAGCAGGATTGAAAGCATTACAGTGAAGTTAGGTTGAGTTGACTTTGAATTACCTACCTTCTATAATACTTTCTGTTAAAAAAAAATCTTCTGGAATTTATTTTGTATTTACCAAGAAACTCTGAAATTTTTCAGTATATTCTTCCTATGGGTAAACAACAGCAACACACAAAAAGATTTAGAAATCACTCCTTCTTTTCCATATTTCCCCTAAATAGATTGTCTACTTCCCTGAAAGTTCCAGTTACTTGGTAAACACTAACAATTATTAAACAACATGATAGTATTGATCACATTCTCAGGATATTCACAGGTAGAAGAGATAACATTGATATCTGGTGTACTTTCTCATAAACTAGAAAACTATCTGAATGAAAATAATTTATAGAACTAAAAAGTCTCAAGGATACTGTATATGTGCACACATATGTGTGATGTTTATATATATGATTAAAACAACTCCAAAGTTGGGGAAAGCTTAAAATTTCTTTCCTTCAAAGAGATATGAGGAGTAAATTACTCAAGTAATTTTTCCCTGGTAAAGCTCCCCTATGTATTTATTAAGGAAAATTGCTAAGCAACGTGAAATCATCATGGTACATTTATGCTGTCCTGTACTGAGGTGCCATGGTTATCCTGAGGGAAGGATATGGGCAATTCCCACAAGATCAGGGCACTTAACCAGTGCTTTTGAACTTCACATAAGCCCTAGGAAGTCAGTTTTTGACCCAAAACATCTCAAGTGTGCATCACCTTGTTCTCGAAGGGCTTGGTGTGCATGCTGCCCATTTTACAGCAGCACTTACCACGTACATGCCATTTTAGGAAGCAGACAGAAAAGTTTTCTGGAATAAATATAAATGCTCCAGAGTCTGGCTAAAATGACCCATGATTAATTTTAGTGCCATTCTCACAGAAAACTCCAAACCCTAAGGAAAGAACATAAATAGTTCAGTGTAAAATTATTCAGCTTTTTAAAGCCACGGTTGGGTGATCAGCACAGGCTCTCTATAATGGTGTGTTAGAATGAAAAAGTCAGAGACTATTTCCCAAGATATTTTCTTTACAGTAAAATGAAATAGAATAGAGAAGATATTATGGGTCTATAATAATGTACACTATCCTAATGGGAAACAGAAAAATGTAGTACTTTCCAACCCCCTTTTACATCTTGACTTACATCAAAATTTCAAACTATTTTAATTGTATACCTGGTTCCTTCTGGCCAGAGGTGATTTTCCTGCATCCCTGATGGCCACCCCAAAACCTAAGGGATCAGTATCTCAGAGATTATCACAACTCCTTTCCAGTCCACCAGAATCCCACAGCTCTGGTATGGTTCATTGGGAAGATCTCATCAGAGTTAATACTGTATAATACTTCCTATGTGCCAAGCATTGGTTTAGGAGCTTTAAATATCTTAACTCATTTAATTTTACAAACCCATGATACATATAATATTATTATCATTCCCATTTAGCTAAAACATAAAGAAACTAAAGAATTACCCAAATTGCTGGTAAGTGATAGAGCTGGGATTTGAACTCAAGCAGTCTAGCTCCAAAGTTTGTGTTCTTAACCATTGTTTTAGATCTAGAAGAGATTAAGAAAGACCTCAATGAGCTATAATTGGGCTCTCACCAGTCATAGAGGGGCCAATACTTCTCGAGCCCAAAAGTACTTGGATATATGTAGTGAACTACACATCAGTTCTGACAGCATTGCTCAGTGTGGGTGTTAGGACTATAAGGAAAAGGGTGCTTTGGGGTAAAGTATTCAGTAAAGTAGTAATGACAGAGGAAGTAAGGGTTCAAAAGAAAAGGATCTACAAACAGGAAAAGTTTACTATAAAATTTGTTGCCACTAAAATAGGTTTAAAATTTTAAGAGAATTTCTGAAAGTTGGTGACTTTCAGCCAGGTATATTGTTTGTATTTATGGTAGCTTCCTATCTGAATCTGCTCAGAGCAGCGTTACCTCTTTAGTTCCACCATTTCTGGCTTAGATCACTAAGCATTGAGGTTAAAAAGAACAGACTTCCAGTTTCTAGTCTGGCATGGAAAAAGCTTATAAGCTGCCATTCTGTTCTAACAATGAGTAAAAACCTGAACAAACTGAAAAATCAACAACTCCTCTTAGCTCTGTCGAAAAGTGAGGTCATGGGGTACACCACTGTTTCCTAAACTGGAGAGACTGGCAAGTGAATATAGAGTCAAAGCTCACCAGAGTAGAAACATCTGCAAGAACCATTACTGGAAGGAAAACTTGAAATATAATTGACAAATTGAAGGGGCTCAGAGTAGACGACTCTGAGAGTTAAAAACTCCAGGGGACCCGGCATAGGCAGTGGCCACACTTTTGTGAGTTTTACATTCAGAAGCTCTACCAGGTCCTTACCTTGTCAGAAGACTGACACTACTCATTTCGAGACTTGCTACAAAACTACAGTAATCCAAACAGTGTGATAATGGTGAAAGAAAAAACAAATAGATTAATGGAATAGAATTGAGAACCTAGAAATAGACCTGCATAAATATAGTCCAGTAATCTTTAACAAAGGAGCAAAGGCAACACAATGGAACAAAAATAGCCTTTACAACTAGATATTCACATGCAAAAAAAAAATATATCTAGAAACAGTCTTTTCATCCTTCACTAAAATTTACTCAAAATGGATTATAGACCTAAATGTCAAATGCAAAACAATAAATCTTCTAGACTATAACGTAAGAGAAAATGTAACTACCTTGAGTATGGTGATGACTTTTTAAGTACAACACCAAAAAGTACAATTTATGAAAAAATAATTTGTAAGCTAAACATTAAAATGAAAAACATCTGCACCATGCAAGACAATGTTGAGAGAATGAGAAGATAATCCATCAAGTGGAAGAAAATATTTGCAAAAGACACATCTGATAATGGACTATTGACCAAAGTACACAAAGAACTCTAAATACTCAAAAATTAGAAAACAAAATGATTTAAAAAAAATGAGCAAATGACCTGAACAGCGACATCACTAAAGAAGATATATGGATAGCAATTAAGCATATGAAAAGATATTCTATATCATATGTCATTAAAAAATGCAAAGTAAAATAACAATGAGATACGGTTAAGTACCTATTAGGATGGCCAAAATCCAAAACACTGACAATGCCAAATGCACACGAGGATGTAGAACAACAGAAACTCTAATTCATGGTTGTTGGGAATGTAAATGTCACAGCTACTTTGGAACACAGTGTGGTGGTTTCTTAACTAAACATACTAACGCCATACAATCCAGCAATTTGTGTTCCTTGGCATTTACTCAAATGAACTGAAAATGTATGGTCACACAAAAACCTGCACATGAATACTTATAGTAGCTTTATTCACAGTTGCCAAAACTTGAGTAGGAGAATGGATAAACTGGGATACATCTAGACAATAGAATATTATCCAGCACTGACGAGAAATGAGCTATCAAACCATGAAAAGTCATGGTGCAGGCTTAAATGATTATTACTAAGTGAAAGAAGCTGATCTGAAAAAGCTACATATAGTATGATTCCATCTATATGACGTTTTGGAAAAGGCAAAACTAAAGGAACAGCAAAAAAATTAGTGGTTGACAAAGTTAGGGGGAGGGAAGAATGAATAGGCTGAGCACAGAGATTTTTAGGGCAGTGAAACTCTTGTATGATGCTAATATTGTGGATATGTGTTACTATATATTGGTCAAAACCCATAGAAACCAAGAGTGAACTTTTATATAAACTATGGACTTTGAGTGATAATGATGTATCAATGTATATGTATCATTTTTAACAAAACATATCACTGTGGTGCAGGTTGTCCATAATGGGGGAGGTATTATGTGGGGGAAGTGACAGTTTATGGGGATGCTCTATACTTTCCACTCAGTTTTGCTGGAACCAAAAACTGCACTAAAAATAAATTTCATTAAAAACAACAACAGCAACAAAACAAAAAACTTATCAAATCCTTATATTGCTTTTCCAGAAAAGCAGAACTCCTCATTAAAGTAGTAAATATGTGCTGTTTTCATCATCCATATTTGCTTATTTTCATCAATAGCTCCCCAAATTTGTTCTCTTTGAAACAAAATTAAAGCAATATGGCCCCTAGGCATAAATTAAAAATCTCCTTTTTAATTTTTACAGCAGAGATGGCAAATGAATTTTCTCTTTAGGACTAACTCTGCTGGACTCAGCGTGGTAGCAGGAGGACTTTTAAAGCTATGCCTAGGCTCAGCAGAAGAAAAATGCAGGAACTAGTATCTGTTATGGAACAGAGGAACGATGGTATCAGTACTTTTCATGGTGAATGTAATCTCTAAGTAAACATTTTGTTATTGTCAGAGGCCTCCGGTAGCCAATAGACCATTTACAACTACTCTCCTTCTAGACTGCTAATGTTGTGAAGCTTCTAAACTCCTTTGCTCTAGGTCACTTGCTCCAGAATTTAGGATATCAAGTGACAAATTTCCTTCCTCTATTTGTCTTTTTGTAGAAATGATATTTGTATTTCTGTAATTACAATGATCTCTTGGAAATTACAATTTTTCTAAAACGATCTTGACTTCCAACTTGATTTCTAAATAGCTTGTTTTATCGTTGCCTTATCCTTTTATTTCAGTGAGAAGTTAAGGGAAAATTCACTTTGGACACTTTTCCTACAGGGAGAAAAGTGAATAAATAGACAGTATGAAATCTGCCATGTTGATGGACTCTCTGGTTAGTTCCTGACTCTGCTCTCCCTTTTGTGCTTATCATGTGTATGAAAAATATTCAGAACACAGTAAAACAATTTACTTATTTATTTGTCTCTGAATTTTTACTAGGTTTTCTCAACTGAAACTTAGATTTATGAATAGACTTTGTCCCTTTCCTTTTTCTAAACGGTTTATCAGTGTGTATGTTTATCTATCTATCTATCTATCTATCTATCTATCTATCTATCTATCTATCTATCTATCTGTTACTCTTACCTTTTCATTCCTCACCAATATTTGCCTGACAACAGCCCAGAAGAGGGAAAACAGAAAACGCTTTTGTGCTTTTGATGCAGTAAAGTGTGAAAGTATTGGACAGTCTTCTTATGGACAGCATGAAACTTTTTATCTTGCTTCTAGGATATTTCAATTCGGTTTCATTAAAATGTTTTTCTATACTTGTACCATTTTCAGTAACTCAGAAATGCTTTATGGAAACAATTAATATAAGCATATTAGATAAAACCCAGTTTTAGCCACATTCTCAGCTATTGGCTTTCCTTTAAATGCTCATTTTAAAAATATATTATTTGTTCAGCCACAGATGTTAGAAAAAGATTTTGAATATACTTTGCTCGGACCACCTGAACCTTACCATTTCCTCAGGATGAAAGCAGGAGAATTCCAAGGTCAACCCCGACAGCCCTTTGTTATGGAGGATGCACTGTGCTCAGAGAATATCAGCTATGAGTTTGCACTTCTCAGTGCACAGATATGGTCTCTATGGGATTTTGCATGGTCTTAGTAGGGCTATCTTTATTCTGTCTTCACCTTTCATTCATTATCTTTGAAAAAGTGATCCTGAAATCTCTCTTAGACAAATTAACACCTTGACTGCTGGTGTGTACACAATTGCTCTCAAGGGTATTTGCTTTGGAAAGCAACAATTTTCAATGTTCTGCAGAATTAGAAAAAACACTTTAAGATGTAAAACATTTTGGTTATATCATTTAGATGCAAAATGAATATATGTATCTCCTATATAGTTCACATTCCTATACATTTTTATAGATGTGTGTATGTATGACATTATATATATATATGTACACACATACATACATATATATACATACACGCATATGTTCTAAGTGTCTCATCTCAGCTGGTGATCTTTTACCCCAAGTATATTTATTGAATGTAATATGTAAATCAGAGGTGATCTGTTCCAACTTATTTCTTTTAATTTAGACCAGGACATGGGGTAAAGCTGAGTTCCGATTAATAGATTTTGGATTAACAAGCACCAATCATAGAGTTTATTCCATTCTTTTTTATCCAAGGTTCTGTTTTGACAGTCTGTTTTAAAGTCAATATCATTGTCTTTGTCTCCGTCTCTCTTCTATATCTTTGACATGCATGAAGTGTTCTGCTTTATACCACCTCCCACCCCACTTATTCTTTGACCAGTTTCTATCTGTTATCTCAGATTTTGGCTTTGATACCAATAGTCTCCCCAGAGGGCCCACCTCAGCATGGGATGAGTGCTCCTTCTACAGGTTCTCATGGCATCTCCCATTCTCCTTTATCCTGGCACTTACCATACCACACCACATTGAAATTCTCAGTTTATTTCTATATCTCCCTTTATTAGAATATTAGCTCCTTCGGAACAAACACAGTGACTTGTTCATTATTTTAGCCCACAAATCCATCAGTGTTCCCCATCTATTCAGTGCCTAATATATATTTGTTAAATTAATGAAAGAAGAATCTGGTTTTGATTAGGTTCATCCTAATTTTTTTTTGCCCTATCATCAAGTCAGCAATACAGATGGCACAGTTTACTTTAGAAATGCAAGCCAACTGATTCAGAATTGTGATTTTAGCCACGTTGGTTTTGAGATAATTGAAAGTGTTATCTGTTATTTTTGCCTATTGATATTCATGTGTCGCTTTCATAAAAACCTAAAAGAAACTGTACTAATATTTGGAATGCTTATTCCTGTCTGTTCTCAAAACCATATGCCTTGATATCGGTTACTATCTCTCCCATCTGTTCACAGACAAGGCTGTTTCTGATGAAGAGAGAACAAAATAGTTTCTGAGGGCAGAGTCTGCACTGAACCAAAATCAGACAGACCAGAATGTCCCCTTCAGGGACAAACCCCTGACAATATTGATGATGGAAATGTACCAGCAGTCAGAATCATGCCCCACCTCCAACCCTATGTCATATTTATACCTATAATCTAGCTTGTTTCTCAAAGACTAGATTCATGTTTACTTTAAAAGGAAAAGTACTTGATTCTTTTAATGGCAACGAATTGTTTATTAAAGGAAAAACAGGTTTGATGAAACCATCAATGTAATTGAACAAGGAAGCTGTTAGACTGAGATGGCTCCAACGCTTTGGCAGCCTACGAAAGCAAACTCAAACCCGGGCCAGAGTCGATGCTCTTGTATCTGAGGAGATTAAACTTAAGAACAACCAGTCACAAATAGCCAACTAGACTTTTTCAAATAAGACAACTGCCTAAGCCATAGCCACTTAAATAATTTCCTTGCTTTGCTTTTTTGTTTTTCTCTATAAACTCTTCTTCCCTAGCTCCCATGGGTGGGGTCTTCCTAACTGCATTCAGTTTAGTGTAGCTGAATTCAAATCATTGTATACTCTAAGAAACTCTTGAAAATTTCAACGTGCCACAGTTTATCTTTTAACAGAACTAAGCCTAGCTTTCTTTTAAATTAAAAATTGGGCGAATATGGGCAGACACCATTCCAAGGGTGTGACCCCAAGATGTGACTCTAGAAACACTTGTCTATGACTGTGAACAGAAGTAATGATCACGAATGGTGAGTGCGTTAACGGATAATAATAAATCCCCTTGCCTCAAAGTTTCAAAGATATAAAAGGCTCGAAGGAGTTATGAAAATAAAAACTCTATACCTTGGACATAAAGTATTTAGTGAGAGTAAAACAGGATGTGATTGGTCATTCACCTTCGCAGAGTTTAGCTGATTAGAACAGCTGGGCATTCTTGTAATAGTGTCTTCTTGCAATGAAACATCAAAGGTGTAGGTTTTGATTGGGTTGGGAGATACAGTGAGGAAGGCTAATAGTTCTTGGGCCCCTGAGCCCTGGGTATTTAGAAGAAGTGGAGGGTGGGGGGCTGCTATTAAAAAGGCAGATTTGAGCACCAGGAAGGAAAGTAGGGGATGAAGAGGGGCTTCTATTGGTGGCTTGGGATTGGATAGGCCAGCCTGCGTGCTTAAAATAATGTTACAGCCCAATAGGATAAAGTTCTAGTCTCTTGGCAACAAGTACAAAGACCTCTGTGAATAATTCTATTATTTTTAAAGCATCTCTGGACATTGTTATTAAAATGGAAAAAAAAATTAAAGGAAACACTGACCTTCTGCATTGCACCCTATATAAGCTTGAAGCAGAGATAATGTTTTGCATTTTCTCTTTCTGATTAGACTTTAGTTTTGTGGATATGCTTTCCAGTTCTTTGTACAGTGTTGCCTTTTATGAAACATGCAGGATAGAATTAAAGATAGTCATATCTCATAGCCTCACCTCTCCACGGTTACAGAAGTGTGACCACACAGAATAGATGTGCAGACATTTTGAAGTGCACAAATTCTGTCTTGTCAACATCCCAACCTCTCCCAAGGCTCCTGCCAAGAAAATGCATCTAAGCGAGAAGGGTGGACCCACAGGCCAGCTAAATGCTGTCACTGGTCCAGTTTAATCAGACATCTTGCTGCTAATTTACATTTGGAGATTTTTTTTTTAGCTCATTAAGTAAATTGGAATAAAAACCTGGCTTGTCATTCTGTGTTTCTGCGTAACTACTTGAAGTGAAATGTAGCTTTGCAAACAAGAATTATTTAAGTTTTTATTATTCACAAGTGTGTATGTACGTGTTTTTAAAAGATTAGTTTATTATTTCTATTTTTCTGAGCCAGGGCTGAAGATATATCGCATGTGTGTGTATTGGGTGTGCTATTTGTGCATGTGTGTTCGAGTGACTGTCTCAGATTATGAGGTGAGGGAAAAAGATAGGAAAATGGTTTGTCCAGGAGACCACTTGGAGAACTTTCTATGTGTCCCATTGGTCTTGGGCCAAAAGTATTGAACTGCTATGGCAGCTGAACAAAGAGCAGCACTGTCCAAAAGAGGGGCTTTGTGGGCCAGATAGACCCCAAGTATAGAGAGCTGGCTTAGATCCTAAGAGGGCCACCCACTGGGGTGAGGGGACCATGACAGAACAGATATGGACAGTCTTTTGAAAGAGTAAGATATTAGCTGGAATACAGAAGCATCCTCTCGCACCAAGGGCATGCTGGGTAAGAGAATCCCAGACACTGAGGCATGAGGAGAGCCTCGGGGGAGCTATAAGGGCCCTAACACTGTGGTGTCACTAGATATAGCAAATAAAAATACAAAAAAAAAAAAAAAAATCCCCAACAACCCCACAACGCCCAATTAAATTTGATTTCAGACAAACAATGAATGTTTTCCTGAAGTTCAAATTTAACTGGGTGTCCTGTGTTTCATCTGATAATTCTGCTTCTGAGAAAAAGTCAGTTCAAAATCTGTCAGGCTGAGAGAGCACCTCGCTGGCTCAAGACAGTATTCTTCAAGTAAGAAATTTACTGCCGTGCTTCTGTCCTTTGTGACCTGGAAGGACCAGAAGCTGAGTTAGAAAGAAAAGCGAAATAAAACACACAAGGAAAAAGAGAAAATCAGCCAACTGCTCTCTCCCCCTCACCCCCAAGGTGGCATATTTGAGTTGGGAAAGGAGGGCAACTAAGAAGAATTTTGATTACTTCTCTGTGATGGATCCATTAATTACAGATGTGAGGATCTTTAATTTCTGAAGAAGAAAAGTCATAGCACTGCTCACACTTTTACGCAGGGCTAGGGGAAGACAAGGACCTGCGAAACACTAAGGGACCATAGAAGAGGGAAAAAAAGTTGTTTTGTTAAATTTAACAATACTGTATTGTACATTTGAAAGTTCCTAAGAGAGTAGATCATAAAAGTTCTCATCGTAGGAAAATAATTGCAAATATGAGGGAATGGCAGTTAGCGAAACTTGTGTGGCAAACATTTCTTAATATATATGTATATATTATATGTCAAATCATTATGCTATACACTTAAATTAATGCATGGGTATAAGTCAATTCCATCTCAAATTAGTTGGGGGGAAAAGTTACTTTGCGATTATTTCTCCATGAGTCCTTCATGTTTATTATGATGGTTACATTATTATTGTTGTCATAATTGTCGGTGCCCATGGAACAGGATATTAAGTTAACTATTTCTAGAGTTTTAGAGCACTGGAAACCCAAAGATAAAAACTATAGGTTACAAATTTTCCACATTCTGAAGAGAGGGGCTGCACGTAAGAGGTGGCCCCAAACTTTCACCCGTCTCTAGGACATACAAGAGAATACCAAGAATTCACTGAGAGACAGAGTGAGAATTTCTTTGAAAACAATTGTGAGAATGCTGCGTTTCGCCTTCCCCTGCCTCAAACTGTGAAAGGATCTTTTAAGAGAACCACTCTTACCTGGGAGAGCTTAGCAAGCCCAGCAGAGAGAGGCCTTATGCACTGTACCTTTGGAACTGCAGGCTGAAAGGGGTGTCGTAGGGGATCAGATGGAGAGAATAACATTTGCCTCAGGGATAGGGACCATGTAGAGTCCCTACTGGGAAAGAATCAGACCCATCAGCCAAAGAATTAGCATCAGGGCATCTGTCACCAATAGGTCATTGAGAATAGATTATAGTCAAGATGATTATCGCCCCCTTACTTCTCTTACCCTGACTCTGGAGGAATGAAGCAGAAAGTGCCTATTTTAAAATAAGGCCCAACATTCTTTGATACACTCCCAAGCAAAAAATGGAGTCTGTGTTGCTTTTCTGGGCTCTGCAACTGCTTGACATTAATATGGTGGAAGTGACATTGGTTCAGTTTCTGGGTGCAGGTGTTCAGTGACTGGCAGCTACCACTTCCTTTCTTATAGATACTTGCTCTTGGAACCCAGCCACCAATTCCACGGGAAAGCCAAGCAGCCACATGGAGAGGGCTTGTGTAGGTGTCAAAGCTATAGGATAGCTGTGGTCCCAGCCAATGGCCAGTGTTAACCTCCAGATATCTGAGTGAGACAACCTCCAGACGATTCCAGCACCAATCTTGAAATTGTCCCCAGCCTTTGAGTCACCCTGGCTGGTGTCACATGGAGGAGAGATGACATATTTGTAAGTGAAATAAATGACTGCTATGTTAAGCCTCTAAATTTGGGGTGATTTGTTACACAGCAATAGATAACCAGAATGAGAAGCCAGAATGAGCAACTAATGAGGTTGAACAGGAAGAGAAAAAAACTGGTCCCTTCCTTCCTGGAAGGGAGGCCTTAGGATGTAAGAAGAGTATTTTGGCTTTGATTTGGTGAACTTTTTAAAAATTGACAAGCAAACTGCCCCAAATCCTGAAAGGGACAGAAAAAGCTAAGGAATTTGCTTGAGAGACTTTCTTCAGTGTCCGGGAAAGGATTTGGGAATTTGTTCTTTTGGGACTCTTTCTGTTCAAGTGTATAACTAAGATTTAATTATATTTTTCAATTTTAGAAAAGAAATAACCCATCAAATAAAGAGTAAGAGCTTGTATTGTGGGGTAAAATACTGTTATGGAATTAATATAAGAAATGGCATTCTAATTGCTTTCTCTTTCAAAGTAGTTAAATAGGCTATTTCTTGAACATAGTCATATTAAAAGTAACTGTCAGAACTTTATTGAAATTAAGATTTAGCATGGGCGGGGTCACTTTGTATTCACTACTTCATACTAAACATTTATAAGTAGCTATAATAAAATGAGTATAAATGATATTGTATTTTATTTCTATGCAGTAGCATATTTATGAGAAATAGACATAACAACAATAATAATTAATATAACATTAATTGAGTCTTAATATATTTGAAGAGCACTTTAGAGACTTACGAAATTTCTTTCACTATATTTTCTCAGTTGTCCCTCTCAACAAGACCATTGGACAGAAGGAATAGGAATCATCATACTTAACTGAAAGATGCAGAAATTGAGATGAGGGCAAGTTAAGTGATTCGCCAATATCATAAAGCTGGGAAATAGTGAAATTTGAACCAGAATTCTCGTCTTTTGATCAGGCTGATGTTTTCTCTCTCTCTCTCTCTCATGTCATGTGATTGCAGAATATCCCTAAATAGAAGAAGATTATGTGAAAAATTGAAGTGATAAAGAGTATTTAAAGCAAAAATAAACCATTAGGTTTTGACAGGCTATTTCTGGTTCTAAAATCCAAATTATCTCTGTGATACTGTGACTTGGGATCTGAGAAACATGAGTGACTTTAAAAGTCATGAAGAGCAATTCCCTTATTGAGAGAATGAATTAATAAATGACATTTAAAGAGCATAGTAATATGCTGGGTTCTGGAGTACGAGGAATAATGAGTTAAGGTCACTGACTTTGCAGGCTGTGAGGAGCTCGTGATGTGGCTGAAACCAGCTTGACTTCTCAGGGAAGAGGATTCTGAGTTAAATCTTCAGTGATGAGTCTAGGCAAGAGAGGAGAAGACCAGTGGGAAGGGCCTCTCAGGTGGAGAGAACAAAGAAGACTAATGTCCAGAGTATTTAAATGACTTTCCAAAGATCATACAGTTAGCGACACATTATGACCTGAATTCAATATGGCTTTCTAAGTAGACCACTTATCTATCTCTCTTCTCCAGTTCACTTTGCAAATGTACAAATAATTTTGTTCACGTATAATATCTGCAGATATTATAAGGATGTCCATCAGAGAGGCTATTCTTTAATATTACTCTTAAAGTTTTAGCAAGTGCAGTAAGACTAAATGAAAGAATAACCAATACAGAGGAACCTTCTTAAATAAGTATTTAAGTTATGTGAATTCAGCTCTATGTGCTCAGAAAAAAAGAGAGAGTAACAACTGGAATACTGCTGTGTATTTCATCTAATGTCAAGAGTTTGAGTCGAGAGACAGAGCCTACTTCTTTGCTCAGTTTCATTTACTGCATTCCTATTAACTTTCCCTGATGACTGTGATTCTAACATCTAAAGACAAATACTTTTTGAATAGTGCAACCGCAGTTTACATGGGCTGTGGTCAGATTTTCCTTCTTTGTTAAAACAATTGTCATTTCCAAAGGAAACAATTATCTTGCTTGTAGTGGCCCATGTTGTGAAATTCATCTGGAAAATGGTTGAGAATAGTTAAGAAAATATTGACAAAGAATAATGAGGTGGGAATACTTGAGTGGCTAGATATAGAAGAGTCACATCAATAAATGGAATAGAATAAAGATATAAATATCAACAAAAATTTGCAAATGAAAAAATTATCATTTCAACTCAGTGGAGAATGAATGGATTTTTCAACAAATATAATGGTATAACTAGCTAAATATGTGAAAATAATGAATTTTCATTGGCTAAAGACAAAATGGATAGGTATGACCATATCAAAACTTAAAACTTTTTACTGTCAAGAGTATTGGAATGTAAAGTAAATTAAAATGGACTAAGAAAGATATTTGCAACATGTATGAGAACCATAGAGCATATAGGATGTTTATCAGTTTATTTGTGTCTCTGCATACATCTCTGAAAATTAAATAAACAGGCAGAGGTTGTATGAACTTCTTATGACCCCCATCACTCCCCGTCCCAACTCCCTTGCCATGACTAATTTAACAAGAGATGTGCATCTAGCTCAAAGCAAGACAATCCAAGAGTCAGGTTTTCAGTAATACTGTAATTTTTAGCCTATGAAGTTAACCAAGACTTTTTTTTTTTAAGGAGTCAATATTGAGAAAGAATGGAGAAAATAGGTATTTCTGTACTACTGCTTGTACGAGCATAAATTGGCTGAACTTTTCTAAAAGTAAATTTTACATACGTTTGATAGAGTCCCTCTACTTCTTGACCCTAAGACTAAGCACTGATTAAGTTACAATGATATAGGTAGAATGATATAAAACTTATAAAAATTTTATGATGACTTTCTTTTCATATAGTGGTTATCTATTACTACATAAAATGTATGGGTGATTGCTCAAAAGTAGAAAACATAAGAAAGTAAAATTAGAAAGTAAACAATATTCATAGTGCTACTGCTCAGAGATTTTCACTCTTGATATATAAGATCAAAGATAGTTCATGTTATTGAGGTAGCTATCTAGTAGATAAATCCAAAGACCTTTTCCTTGGATTCTTACCCTGATCTGGATCACCTAGCAGTGTGTGTCACATTGACCAAGTTCTTGGCTGCTGTGCCCTATTTATCTCCTGGATTCCTTCTAAATTTTAGGATTTTCTTTCTCGTTCTCACTGACAACTAACTTTTCTTTTGCCATTTAAAAATATTTGGTTTAAGTGGACTAACTTGTATTTATCCTGATTGTCTCATTTTTGAAATAATTTCCTTTACTTTTTTTTTTTTTTCTGATTTCCTCTCCTGTCATCAGTTCTAGGCTCAATCACCACTGAGCTGAATGCTTCTTGGACATGTCATGCTTTCTCTCACCTTGGGGCTTTTCGAAGGCTGGTCTCTCTTCCTAGAAATCTTTTTAATTATCTTCATTTTCTTTTCATTGACATCGCCATGGAAAGTTATTATAGCAATAATGTATAAAGCCTGTGTCCATATTCTTGCAATGTAATACTGCTATTCCTCTCATCAAGAGATAGAATCCATATTTCCAGCTCCTTGAATCTTGGATGGTCTTATGGCTTGCTTTGATCAGTAGAGTATGGTGGGAGAGCTGTTCTGTGAGCTCCAGAACATAAGAGTTGAAAGCTGTAAAACTTCTGCTTTCAACCTCTCAAAATACTGAGATGCCATGCTATGAAGCCTGGTTTAAATTACTGGAGGATAAGAGGCCACATGAAGAACTGGGGTAATCCTACAAATGGCCAGCATTATTTGGCCATTTGTAGGATTACCCCAGTTCTTCATGTGACCTCTTATCACATCAATGAGGTCATCTGGATCTCCCAGTAGGGAGGTTGGATTAGCATAGTCACATGTGTGCTTTCAGGATAAATCAGCAAAAGGACTGCTGGAATTGCCAACCTACAGAAAAAGAAATCTTAGTCGTTTTAAGCCATAGAATTTTGGAATGGTGTCTTAGGCAGCAATAGATGACGATATAATCATTTTCCTTAAGGAAAGTGTCTTTGAGTACACTCCCTATTCCCCAGCCTTTAACTACCTATTAATAATAAATAAATATATTTATTATGTTTAGTTAGCTTTGTTTTGCTTCTTGACAACTCTACTACCCCATCGACAAGTCTTATACTATATAGTTATTGCCTGTTTACTTGTTTGTGTCCTTGACTAAAGTGACGCCCCAGGAGGGACAAAAAATGGTTGTGCCCATAACACCTGGTAGAATGCCTAACAAATAATACAGACTTAAATCATTTTTTGAAATATATAAACATGTATTCTTGAGCCATATTATATTTTGTAATCTGCTTTTATATTAAACAGTGGAGCAAGAACATATTTCCAGGGCAATCAGTAGTCTCTGCAACATTATTTTTAATAACACTAGGCTACCCCTTTGTTGAGATGTATCATAATTCATTCAAACAAATACCCTAGTTTTGTCATGTAGGTTGTTATCAATTTTTTTTTACTGTTATAAAAAATACTTTGGTGGACATTCTGTAAATCTTTGCATATCCTTAATTATTTTTTTATAATAAATTACTAAAAGTGAAATTGCATTGTCAAAGGTTGTAGGTATAAAATATTCATAGCTTGTTCATGATCATTTTAAAAGAAAAAAAAATTTAAGTGAGCAAAAAGGAAAGATAAAAATCATTAGGATTATTGATGACTTTACAAACTTATTCATCTTTTCTTCTTTTTCTAAAATAAACAGCTATTACTTATGTATTTTGGGTAAAAAATATATAGAAAATTACAAAAAGGTATAAGGTAAAAAGTAATTCTTCTCTTATGCCTGTTCTTTACCCTCCTGATTCTTTTCTCCAAGGCATTTGCTGTTACAAGCTTCTTGTGTACCATCCAAATATTCTACACACACATCGGTTTTCATGCATGTCTGTCCTCCCCTTTCTTCCTCTCACCATCTCTTTCTTTCACCCTCCTTCTTTTTCTTCCTTCGTTTCCTTCCTTCTTCACAATGGAAGCATTTTATATACATTTCCCACCCTTTTTTCACTTAATATATCTTGGGAGATTGTTTTATATCAATATATAAAGAGCAGCTTTATTCTTCATCTTTAATCAACCAAGCCAGATTTATGTTATCACTCCATATAATTCTGTGTATTTTCCTTATTTTGTGTCTTTTGTTTTAATTGTTTTTAAAGAGAGTAATATATACTCAAGGTTTAACAATCAAAAGAGCACACAACAGGTTGGTTAGTGAATAAGCTTGCTCCTGTTCCCCATCACTTCCTAAAGCACTTAGTTTGGTTTCTTATGTATTTTCCAATATTTCTTTATGTAAATGTGAGCAAATAATAATCAATTAATTTTCTGTTATTCTTATATAAAAAAGAGTATACTACATAAGTCAGAATTCTTGTAGAAAACAGAATTCTACTATGATAATTCAACTGAACAGAAATACTGAGACAAATGCAGACATCGATAGTGTTAAGGGAGCAGAAATGGAGGCCGAGAACCCCCAGAGGACATTGGGAGACTTCACTTGCCTGAGACCTGAAGGGGCAAAGTGTCTAGACAGTTAACAGAGCCAAGTGTGAGCCAGAACCGCAGAGGAGGCTTGCCTTGCAGTCAGGTGTTATAGTTACGGGGAGATGCAGCTGCCCTAAGTTTGATAGCAAGGTGGAGAGGAAGTGGGAAAGAAACACCCTGGCCTCTTTCTCCTCTCACCCACCTATCTGTGGCTCCTACTGGCCAAAGTGAGACAGCAAGGGGGCCTTTTGATGCAATTCCTGTGCTCAGGCTCCCAGGGCCCAGAGCATGACAGAGAAGCATGTAGTGTAAGTTATATAGATCTGGTTACAGATAAAAGGGAAATAACCAGATATATACTGTAGGCACTGTTGAGAACCTTGTTCCTTTCTATTTCTTATCTCTTAAAGATCTCTCCATATTAGGACATAGGGAACTTTCTCTTTCCTTTTACAGATGCTGAGTATTCCATTTTTATCAATTTACCATAATGTATTTAGGCTGTCCTCATAATAAACACTTAATTTTTTGCCAACTTTCGGAATGGTGCAACAAAATATAAAATATAAAAGTGCTTGTTCCCCTGTAGCCTCAGACAGTGTTGGTGAATTTTGGCATATTTGACAAAAATGATAGGTGAATAGTATAATCTCAGAATAAACTTTTTTGCATTTCTCTTATTCTGAGTGAAATTCAATATTCTTTTTGTGTAAGTGATGCTATATTTCTCTTCATAGGAACTGTTTGTTTGTGAGATTTGCCTGTTTTTTGACTGAATTATCATTTTGTTTTTAAGAACTCCTTTATCCATTAGGGGCATTAGTCCTGAGTAGTATTAGGTGAAGATATATATATGTTTTTCTTCTTTCACTTTGCTTCTTTTAAAATACAGATTTGATTTTGTCTTTATTGTTGACATCACATTTATCAATTTTTTTTTGCCTTCTATATTTTTGAATATGGTTAAAAGGCCTCCTATACTCTAAGGTTATAAATAAAATTGCCGCAGCTTTTTTGCCAAGTGTTTTTTTATGATTTCATTGATTACATTTCAGTTAAATTTCTTTTTGCAGTTTATCCTATCCACCCTTCCCCCACTGATTCGTCTCCTCACATACCAGAACCAAACTGTTTTAATTATACTGACTTTAACATGTTTTAATACATGATAAGACAAGTCTCACATCATTGATTTTTTTTTTTTTCAGAATTTCCTTGGCTATCTTTGTTTGTTTATTCTTCTATGATAATTTTATAATCAATTGGCTTATAAAAGGCCCATCTTTGTGCTTTTTTACCTGAATCTCATTTCACCTGAAATTAATATCCTCATTCCTTATTCATCCTGTTTATATTTTCTTGAAATGCCTTTTCCTATCCTTTCTTTTTCATTTCTGAATCACTTTGCTTTGGGCATATCTCTTGTATATAACACAGAATTGGGTTTTCATATGTGATCTACTTAGAAAATCTGTTTTTTAAAAGATGAGTTATGCTCATTTTATTTACTGATATGGGAGATGTATTCAGTATGAATTCTATGTGCTTATTATTTCTATGTAATGTAAGGGTCTTACACTATATAGTTCATTTTATTTACTTTTGACGCTTGTAATTTTTCTGGGGTAATTTTTGGGGTAATTTTTTTTTTGTTTTTGTTTAAAAATAAACCTCAGTATAATGTCCTTAGTTCTTTCTTTCTTTAAACAAATTCAGTTCCTTATTATGAGCAAAATTTAACTGGCTTACATAATTTTTCTTTGGCTATATTTCCTCTTCTTTATCACCCAGTTTTAGTCAATAGGATGGTTTAAGTTTAACATTCACCTTTGTATTTTGAAATATGCATATTCTTCCAAACGGTGAGCTGATTTTACCACTTCTTTTTCCCCTCTCTTTTATTTTTTTCTAAGTTATATCATTCCTGCATTGTCAGATTATTTTATGACCCTTCCTCCCGCCTTTGTTTCTGTCTTAGTTTTGCACTTAAATATGTTCAGTTTCACTGCCAACCCTTCTGTCAAAGTTTTGCCTGCCATTTTGCTTGGCTAAAATTTTCCATCTATTGATAGTTTTCTCAAGAAGGGCTCATGTTAGCAATAGTCTCTGATTTATTACATGATTGAAACTGTCGGCAGCTTTTATGCTTCACAAACTAGAAGGTGAAAGTAAAATCTTTGTCTCATATTTTCAGAGATATAAAATCCTTGGTGGTCTATAAATTCCTTCATTCATGCTTTCTTTCCTCAAGTATCTTGTAAGTTTTCCTTCCCTGACTTGTGGTATTGAATTTGCTGAGTAGAAGCTTAATGCTCGCTTAATTTTCTTTTTCTTATACATATAACTTGAAATGTTTGCCTGGTTGCCCAAAGGATTTTTTTTTTTTTTTTTATAGTTAAACTACTTTATTATGATAACCTCTTTACTAGCATGCATTTTTGTGTTGACTGACCTAAGTCAGTTTTCACTGATATATGGTATTCGTTTTTAATCTATAGTTTAAAGTCTTCTTTTATTCCAGGAAAATTTTCTTGTACTTTAAAATTTGTGCTCTGCATTCAATTGGTTTTCATCTTTTAGAAAATCTAAATATGCCTATGTTAGAACTCTATTTTTTATTTACTATATATGATTTTCTTATCAATCATTTTTATTTTTTAAAAAGTCTGCTTTATTTTGTTAATTTTATAATTCCATTTTGTATGTCTTTTAATGTTTCATCCACAGCATTCCTTGTTTCTGGTTCACTTTCTAATTTCGTCTTTAAACCTATAATGATTTTCCCTTTTTCTTCTATTTTTTCTGATGTCTGTTTATTCCTTTTCCATTTCCTCCTGTTATCTGGCTGTCATCTCCTTTTGTGATCTTTCTTTATAGCTATAATTGCTTCATTAAATGTTTAAAAATGTATGGTAAAGTTTTTTTTTTTTTTTACAATTTTGTTTCCTTTTATGACAACGCTTTTTTCCTGGTGAGCTCTCATCACTAACAGGAAAGTTTTGATGCATATTTATGCATATTTTTCTTTCTGTATGGATTCTATGTGTATATGGTCTTTGCAATGCTGGCCAAAGCCCAACCTACACTCTGAAAGAATTAAATTTAAGAAAGGTTACCTAGTATGAGAGACCTCCTGAGAACCAGGGATATGTAATAATATGTATACTGCATTTCAAATATTTCAGGCAGAGAGAACTAATGGACAGGGTATTAATGAGAACCTAATCCTTCATTTATAATTTTACATATTTGATAACTTCGGGCTTCACACATTTCAAGCATCTTTGTCTTCTATTTACACATTTCTATTCAAATCATGAAATGATATTACATGAAGGTAAGTATAATAAAATGAAGTTGGACTAGAAAGAAATTTGGTCTTAATACACTAAAGTTAAAATATCTTACTTTTATAAATTTCACAAAGCCATATAATCATATATACACATTGCTAGATGTGTTCCTTGGGCCTTGGAATAGTCCCATAACAGTGAAGATCTCTAAAGCTTAAGCTTCATTAGCTTCATGGTAAAACCACATCTGCTTCAGAGAGAAACAACTTTCTAGAATGACAGTGATGTCAAACATCTGAGCTTGTAGATCCATAAACTAACAACGGGTTGTATGGGTTCAATTATTTGAAAGGGATACATTTCTAACATTCACGATCATTCTTTTTTGATGATGTAATTATTAACTTTAAATGGAAAGGGTAGAGTACAGCACAGGGAATATAGTAATATTATAATAACTATATATGGTGTCAGATAGGTACTAGACTTATTGGGGGAATCACTTCATAAGTTGTATAAATGTCTAAACTATGTTGTATACCTGAAACTAATATTGTATGTCAACTGTAATTGAAAAATTAAAAAAATTTTAAAAACGATATTAATTTTAGTTTCTGCTTCTACTGACTTTGAAAGTCTTGAGAGAAGGTAGAAAGATCCCCGCCCCTTCCAATTCAGAGAAGCCATCAGCACTTATCATGCAACTGATTTCTATTCTGGTGCAATCAGTCTAGCTAATGTCAAGTACCACTGACAAGAGCGTTCGTTACTCTGTCACCTGGAGGCTTTTGAAGGGTTGGTGCAATGACTTGGTTTGGAAAAAACAAA
Organism: Pteropus alecto; assembly: GCF_000325575.1. NCBI lineage: Eukaryota > Metazoa > Chordata > Mammalia > Chiroptera > Pteropodidae > Pteropus > Pteropus alecto. The sequence continues at coordinate 717,682 of NW_006442107.1, forward strand.
ACAAACAAAAATAAACTCCTCTAGTCTGAACTTTCCTGTAACTTGAATGACCTCTTGGGACTGTAACTCAGTGACACAGACAGTGAGGCCCTTCGTATTTGAAGGTGACATCACCGACTGACCTACAGGGAGTGGGTAGGAGTGAACCCTGCCTGGCTGGAGATGAACACTGTTGCTTTCTGTTTTTAGCACCAGAATGGTAGACTTGACCCTATGGGGCTAGTTATCTGTTCATCGTCTACCTCCACTCTCCTCTCGCCCCTCACCTCTGAATTGCTGGACTGAACTTCCCTCGAGGGTATTACTGTGTCTGTCTTCTTCACTGGCTTTCCCCTGTCACCTAACATGTGGATGTCTTGCTAGTAGAAGACCTCACTGCATAGTTAATGATAGCCTACAACACGAGGCTAAATTCTTTAAGGGCTTACTTGAAAGTTTGCTATCAGACTTCATGGCATTAAAAGGCCTCTAATAATATTGTGGTCCATAGGACAAAAAGTGCTGTATCACTGTTGTGTCCAGGAATCATTGGAAATGAGGAAGATCCATTTATAACTGTTTCCTGACTTCAGATAGCAACAGAAGATTGTGCAAAAGAACATGAAGGATAAAAGTACATAATTTCCCTCTTACTTTATTATCTATTCTTGTTTTACAGTGCCCCGACTACTGCTCCTCAGGCTTTTATCTCTTCCATCTTATGTCTTCGTTGCTGGCTATGAAGTTCTTTCACCCAGGCCCTGCTACCTTCCAAATCATGCCTTGTCTAGGTTTGTTATCATTTCTTAGGAACCCAGAGTGAGAGAGGAAAATGTAGACAGCCCAGGATCTAGTTTAACATTTCTCTGCTGCCATCATTCTCTTATTCTATCTTTGTATATCTGTGTCTATGAAAAGAGCACTAAAACCTCATCTTGGCATAGTAACCTCATTCTAAAGTTAAAATATCTTACTGAAGATTAGTTTTTTTTTTCTCTAAATTTCACAAACTCTCACTGATTGAATGAAGAGATACACATATTGAGCAGAGAGTATTGTTTCCTTTGATACTCCTTGGCTTCACATTTCCTTGGTATTCTATCAGGAATTTTTAGCAACAAACCCATTGTTGTGTGAAATGACATTTGCAGAGACCTCTCTACTTGAAAGACTATGTATCTGACACATTTTGACCAATTACTGATTCTTCTCTTCACCTGGCTGTGCTGAAGAAGCTGTTGGACAGAGCACATCTTGTAATTAGGTAAATTTGAGTGGGTTTGTCTGAAAGTAGCCTAATAAATGACACTCTGCTTGTCATGGTGAAATCTCCTTTAAGCATGGGAGGCAGGGGCTTGTATTTACTTGTCCTGTTAATCAGAAGCAGTATGGGTATGCTTAATTTGACCTTTAAGCAGACATAGCTCAGGCTCAACTGTCTTTCTTTGTATAACTATTTGGCAAACTTTTTTTCTCTTTTAGCCAGTACTGATTCCTGATCCCCTAACAGACTCAATCTTTAAGCAGTGGTGAAATTTTAGGATGTCAAAGCTATGTAACATTTAATGAGTACCAACCATGGAGAAGAAACAGGGTCAATTGAAACTATAATTTTCTAGAACCTTATTTCTAACTCCAGGACAGCCATTTTACAAGTGAATTTGGCCACTGTGTGCACAGCATGATTTCATAATGTTCTCAGGAGAGCCCTCCCTGATTTAGCTCTCCTTCTGCAAGCCTCTTTTATGTGCTGGCTGCCAGACGAAATTTTATTTCAGCTGCTGGCACAGGTATCTCTGGGAAGGATTGTGCAAAGATATTCTCAGATTTTGCTTTCTCAGAGCAAAAGGTCAAAGAGCAGATTTTAGGAGGTTTAGGGAAAAAAAAATATGGAGCAATATGAGACACATAAGCATGAGGCAGAAATGGATCATGGGGACAGTTTTTACTAGAGTCAGTCCTAGCAAACACAACATAAAATCTAGTTTTTCTATATGCCTCCATGGGACAGTGATGATGAGACTCTGTCACAGAAAGTCATACCAGGTCAAGAGTATCTTCTGTACTCTCAACATTGTCCCACTCTATGCAGGTAGAATGAATATGCATGAGACCTAGATGGAAATGATCTCTGAACACCGTCTGAGCAGCACTGATAGCATAGCCTTTGGTTTCCAGACTATTGAATGCGCTGCGATATTTGGGTAAAGTAAACTCTGTTTAAATATCTACTGATAGCAACATCTGGTCGATGATCTATAATGTTGTGCGGGGTTAGTTCTTCTCTTTTCTGCATAGCATTCTTGGCAATGCTTCTGTTGGAGCAATGTTTTATCCTTCACACTATTTAGAGAGAAAAGTGCCTTTTTAATTGGTATACAGGATAGAATTGATATTACCTTGAGCAGGATGAATGAGGCAGTGACACTTTTAATATTAAACATCTCCCTCTGAGAGCAGTTAAGGGTGTTACTCATTAATCATTTACTTTCCAGAATCACACAGAGCTTAAGTTCAGATTAACGCTGTGCTTTGAGCAATAAAGAAGAATAGAAGTTATCATACGAATTTCTATCTCAGGTTGATGGAATATCTATGGATGTCAGAAGTAGGGCTCTTGTGATCTTAAAGGGATCTTGACAATTTACCAAAAGGTCTTTCTTGCTTCATGCTACCTGAAACAATGGGTTAAAATCTGCTTGTCTGCAAATACGTTTTTTTTTAATCTTAAGTAAATAACCAAATTATCTCCATAAATTTTAAGTTCTTTTATTAAGTACAAATAAAGAAATACTTATAGAACACATTCGGCTATATTTGTCTGTACCTAACCTAACTCAAATATCATAATATTTTATGATATCTGTATTGGATCATGGAGGGGTGTTTTCTTCATTCTTTATTGGATTGGGCCTACTAGAAGTGGCTAGAATTGATCAATTCTTTTAGGACCATCATTTAACTGCTGTGCTGACATCAAGGGGGCTGGAAATAGCTCTCGAAAGATATTTCTTTTATGGAGCGACTCCAGGGATGAACCAAGATATTTCTTTAAGACAGTTGTGCAGAGATAAGTGAAGTTGGTCAGCACATCAAGGCAAAAAGATCTTAAGAAGGGGACTTCAAAGTTATTGCTTTGAATTCTTCAAGAAAGTTGATAATGAAGAACTGGCAATTTTATAAAAGATCATCTGAGTCTCTTGCCGCTTGATAAGTCTCTATATTATTTTACCCTATCGATGTCATTATCATTTTCATAATTTAACATTTGTGCCCTGGAAAGACAAATCAGTGTGCAAATCAGTGCTGCTTTTACTGCACTGTGAACTTCCTGAAGATTAGTTTTTTTTTTCTGTTGTAATTTACTGTTGTAATTTACTGTTGTAATTTTACCATGTAGTTCAGTGCCTAAGACACAGTTACTGCTTAGTAAGTGGTTGTCAAAGGAATTAAAGTTGGAAAGAAGTTATGATTTAGTTATGGAGCAAGTCAAATTAACACTACAAAAAACGTGAGCAAGTGTCCAGTGAGATTCATAGAATAGAAAGGTTAGCGGTTCGGAAGAGAAAAAGATGTGGGGGACTTAAAAGGAATTCGTGAAGGAAGTGTAACTTGAGCTAAGCCTTGAATATAGTTAGAATTAAGGCTGTAATGCGTGGAACAGACTCTTTCTGTGTCCTTTTGCCTGCTTTTGTGGTGGCTTCCTTTTCTTGGTGGACAGTATTGATCTGAATGAGAATCTAAGGGAGAAATTTATGGTTTAGGAAAAGCAATGGTATCAAGTTTGGTAGTAGAAATACTGAGGTCAGTAAATTTGGGGGAACATATACAAGTCACTAATACATTTTTGGAAGACAGACAAGAGAGAGATTAGCATTCTTTTGACATTTTAGTAATGGGAACCAAGAAAATGGTTAAATTTGAGGTAAGTTAGAATTTTAATAGAGGTTGAATTGTATATGTTCCCAACTAGGTTGCACTGGCAATCAGGTTCCCAACCTTATAATAATGACCATTTAATGGGGGGAAAATCCTATATGCTCATTAAATCTATTGTAATTAGAGACAGAGTAATATGTGGTCTAATTAGCTCCACTTTTGGATATGGTTTAGAGAGGAGTTTGGGGTGGTTGATGAGCTAAATAATTTGTGTATGTACAAAAGAGTTAAGTTAAGCCTGCTTACCTGAAATAGCCTTTGAGTTACTGTAGACCTGGTTTATATCAATGGTTTAATCACAAACAATTAAATCATAAGTCATATAATTATATGTCTACCAGCATTGCTATCTGGAAAGATCGTTAGATGAAAGCTGATTTTTTGATAACTGGAATAAATTGGTTTAGAATTCGTGCACAGGGATGAGGGTAAAAGGTTATCTGCAGGTTTTGGCCATAGAGAAATCAACAGAATGCTAGAGAACCCCCAACAAATCATCACAGAGTTGTCACTCACACCTATTCTGATAATAGGAGTGAAATGGCAGCTGTCTTCTGGGAGTGGGCTACTACCACATTGAAGATAGAAAAAAGAAAGGAGTTCTGCTTTTTTTTTTTTTCCTATTCCCCAAAGGAAAAACTGTCCTGAGGATGTGGAGACTATGTCGAGGATTTTAGACAAATAGATATAATAGTTGAAATCTGCATCATATCATATAAGAAAATGCTTTAAGAGTCATTGATATATTGGGCTGGTTGCAAGTCAAAGGTTTTAACAATGAATACATTGGTTTCAAAGTAAATACATTACATCTCTTTTCTTGTAGGCTACAGAACCAAAGTGAAGTTTCTAAAGCAAACCACTCCTATGGAGCAGTTTAGGCTCCCACACTCTGATTCCTAGGCCAAGCATTTTCATTTGCTCTAGGATAGGTGGCAAGTTGTGCCCCTATACCTTCCAGGTGTCTGGAGGGTAGGGTGTGCCCAAACAGAAGTAGTAAGAATAGAACAGAGAATCAACAATCATCTTCTGTCGTCTACACAAATACATTCCCAGGAAAAGACCTGACATCTGGCTTTATACCTCCATGTAATTTGAAGACATCGTGTTCTAATAGTCCCCATTAATTGCCAAACACTCTACTAAAAAATTACCCCATTTAATCATTTTCAAAGTCCTTGAGATAGTATTCTATACTCACCCTCTTAACTCCTACTTAGTTACTATAATGTAGTGTCAGCCTCCACCACTACATTGAAATAATTATTCATGTCCTTCTTTGCAAATTTAATGGTTCATCTTTCATGTAATTGCCAACTATTGCCTTTTTATTGATCTTTATTCTTCTTTGACTTTGTGCTAAGTGGTTCTTCTTGTTTGTTTTTTGGTATTATTTCTCAGGCTTTTCTGTTAGTTTCTATTACACTTTAAATGTTGGTATTCTTTAAGTTTCTGTCATAATCCTATCAGTATAGTTTCATCTAACTATTTGCCTTAAATAATTTCAACATTCTTGTGGTTTTATCTTGTATCTACACCTTGAAATCATTATTTCGGGGATAGACATCTCCTACCAACTTGATAATTGTACATCTAATAGATCACCAGATATTTCTTTTTGCATGATATATAAGCACCTCAACTCATTATGACCCCAAATGAACTAAACATCTTTCCTCTAAAACTCACTTAAAAATTTCTTTTTCGTGGTGGCTTCACCATTCATTTAGTTATCTTAGATACAAACCTGTGAGTCATTCATAAACGGTGTGTTCCACGTGACTCGCTAACAAGTACAAAGATGTCAAAAGTATAGTAATTCTCCAAGTATAGACCATTCTCCAGTTGCTTTAAGCAGGAAAGTCATTCATCCTAGTTCTTTCCCTGAGCAATGATTCCCGCTAGGTGGGATTGATGAGGTGACCAGTCCCTACTTGACAGCTCTGCAGATCCTATGGTATGTTGTCTGTCACTTTAGCCCTTGTTTGCTCCATAGATTGCTCTCACTCTGCAACTCATCCCTCTCACTTATTCTGCTTCTTGACTGTTACTATTGACCATGTTCAGGACCACACCCTGAATTGCCACTGTCTCCCCAAACCTGCCCTGACAACTCATGTCCTGTGTTCTCCCTCTCTGGCCAGGGTGACTACCTTGTTGAGAGAGTTGTTTTATTTTAACTTTATTTGTTTTGTTTTTAATTGTTGGAGTTGTCTGGTGGTAGGAAGAGAGACTGTCTGGCTCAGGAGACGGCCAGGCAGAGTCTCACCCTTTACCTGGAGTCGCTCTCTGAGTCTGGGTACCCCGTATACAGTATGTTACTCAAGCCGATATATTTCGACAGAATTCTTACTGTCTCATGGTGATGGTCTCTCAGGGACTTCATTCTGTCTCAATCTGAAATGGACTCCTATGTGACACACCCAGTTCTAAAGAATCCATACAGTCTAATAAAATTGCTGCAGTCAAGTGATTTCTCACAGAGCTCTTGAGCCCCATGGCAATCAGTGGATGTGACTAAACATCCATATTCTCACCTTAGTTCATTGTCAACTGGAGACAGGAACAAATAGACGGTACCCCTGCCTAAACACCCAGGACCCATTCTCTTATCTCTGTCTCAGCGAAATATGGGCTTTACAGTTCTGAAGGTAAAAGAGCTCTAAAAACTGAAAGGTTTCCATAATCCACTTGGCAATGAAACATGACCTTGTCTGAGTTCATCTGAGGTGACAAAATTGAGCTGAAACTATCTCACTTTATTGATCCCATTTATTATGAATATTCATATACTTCCCTGAAGAAATATTAATATGTTGGCATGTGGCATGGGTACAGACCTCCCTGCTTGTGTTCTGCAATACATGGCATATATATCACATTATTATTATTAAATCTGAAAATTTCCACATCCTTAAGCACTTCTGTCCACATGAGTTTCAGATAAAGTGATTGTGGCTATGTACGCTAATAATGATTTCTGATTTCTAGCTTTTGACACCTTCCACATTAATCCGTCATCAAGTTCTGACAATTTTATCTTTATTTCTAGAATCTATCTCTTTGCTTCTATTTCTATTCTCACTGATCTAGCCAGAGACCTGGACTTCTGGTGGCTATAATATCAGTCTCTCTTCTATTGGCCAGAATAACCTAGCCCTACCCCAAATTTTGTGTCCCCACTTAGCAAAATAAAAGCCCTGCACTTGACTGAACCTGCACTCTTTATATAAAGTATGACCCTGTGGGAGTTGGACAGTCTTTCCTTTCACTCAAGTTGTCACATCAAAGAATTCCTTCTAAGCACATATACTTGTGCTCCCAAAAGGAGCTTGAAAAATACCAAATGGTGTACTGAACTACACATCCTGTGTATTTTAATGCCTAATAGTGTGTCTGATTGACTTACCCTTTATTTGCAATGATCCTAGTACAGCTTTTCCCTATCTCATTCCCCAGGACTACTGAAAGTTTTCAAACTGGCCTTTCTGCTCATGTTTTATTCCCTTTAAATCCACCTCTCATGGCTGCTAGACAGCACAGATTTGACCACAGCTGGACTTGAAATCTTTAAGTATCTCTCCTCTACCATTAGGTTGATGTCTAAAGTTTTTTACAGGACATGCATTGTTGGCCTTTGCTGATCGAGCCTCTGCCTATCTCTCTTTTTCCATTTCCTTCCTTGAGTTTTAGTCTTCAGCAATTTAAAACTCTGCTGTTTTTATATCTTCTCTCTTGTACTTGTTTCTATTTTTTTCTGAAATGATAAATTCTCCCCACCCCCAATCTTCTGCCACCAATTGCCTGGCTAAATCTACTCATAGTTAAAGACTTAAGGGGTTATTTGTGGACTTTTTTCCCCCCTGGAATTTGTAAGAAGCAAGCTGAATGAATTGCTAAATGTGAAGATATGAGAAAAAAGCCCTTGTTTTAAAAAATTGTCAATTATTTTATTGTGCGTGTGTCTTTATCTTGGACTCTGTATCTGGGAGCATCTTATGAAGTCAAGGATTGAAGTGCTCTTGTGATATTCAAGAGGCATCTCTGAGCGTGCTGCTGCTGGATTGGTGCAGTGAAAATTTCATGATTTCCTGGTGCATTTTGGCGGAGATTACAGTGGACATGCTTGAGCTGAACATGTTTCTTTTTTTCAGAGGAAAGTGGAGAAATTTTCCTTTCTTCTAAGCAAGATTTTTTAGTTTTGATACTTGGGCAGAGTGGCAGAAATCTGTTATTTGCTAACAAATTTCACACTGGATTACACCTGACTCTTATGTCCTTTTTTTCTCATCATTCTAAAATAACATTTACTATTTTTTTTTTCACGTTTCCAATGGTAAAAAAATGGATATGTCACACATTCGGTTTAGCATGATTCAGGGTAGTGAGAGGCCAGGTTCGCACCCATTATAATGGAGACTGCTATTCAGCTCTTCATTTAAACTTAGACTTCCCCATAGTATGGAATTTTAAAGTTGGTTAGATATGTTTTCCAATTTCTACATTTTGCAGAAAATAGAACATTTCTATTGAGTTCAGGGGCTAACACATTCCTTTACTTTATATTTAAATTGGCTATCCATTTAAAGAGATTTCTATAGATTTACTCTTTAGGTAGCTGTAAGAGATTGGAAAACTTTTATTCTACATTAAACACTGCCTTTCAGTAACTATATATAAAACCCACAAATCTCTGTTCCTATGAATATCAAAACTAAACATTAGGATCACCAAAATTATATATCTCAGTGATAGTCTGTAGTGAAGATCATATTTGCAATAGCTCAGACTAATAATTTTGTAAGGTTATTTACAAAAATAAATTAATAAAAATAAAACCCAAAGATATGCAAAATACAAGCCCATTTAAAAATGATATTAAATTCAACAGATGTAGAATTACTCTGTCAAATAGTATAAAAGTTTCTTAAGATACCCTCAGTTTCTGTACTTGTCATGGACCAGTGACTGTTTACAGCCTGATGTCATCTGTGCATCATACAGAGGATAGCAGTACTCAATGAGTTTTATCCCTTAGCTTTTGCCTGGTTTTACAGACCAGGTCAATAATTGCATCTCTATAATTCTGTTCCTTTCTGCTTTACACTAACCTCAAAGCTCTACCCACTCTGAGAATCCTATACAGCGCTGTCCAACAGAAATATAACACTAGCCACATATATAATATTAAATTAGTCACATTAAAAAAAAAAACAGGTAAAATTAATTTTAATAATACATTTTACTTAACCGAATATATCTAAAATATTAACATTTCAACATGTAATCAATATGAAATATTATTGCTGAGATATATTATTTTTTTTTCCTAATAAGAAGTCTTTGGAACCCAGTGTGCAGTTTTTACCTACAGCACATTTCGACTTGAATTAGCCGCATGTTAAGTGCTCGATAGCCACGTGTCTACTACCCAGTAGACAGTGCAGCTGTGGAGACTTCCTCTGAGCTGTCCCAGAGCAAGTGAGACACATCTACTACATCATGTCTTAGAAGGAAGCTGCCTCCATGAGAAGAAAATTTTAAACTCTTTCTGGGGAAAGAAAAGTGTGCTGGATACATTTAGAGAAAAATCCATGGCAAAGGAACTGTTATTTTCTCATTTGTCTATGGTAAAGTCATCTTGAAGTAACTTCAGCTCAGCAATTCTGGAATCTCAGTTTCAAATATACTGATTTCTTGTCCTGAAGTTTTCAGCTCTGTTACATTAAGCACACAGGGTCATGTGCTCTTCCTATTCCAAGTAAGGATAATAGTTTGTATTTTACATATCTTAGTTATTTGAAAACCACAAAAGAGATTTGGAAAGTTATCAGTATGTTTTTAAAGTATTCTTGTTGGCTGTGTCTCACTCTTTGTCTTCTCTCTACTTCAGATTTTTTTTTTTATTAAAGCGTAGTTGACATATAATATTATATTAGTTTCAGGTCTACAACATAGTCATTTGATATTTATATACGTTATGAAGTGATCAACATGATAAGTCTAGTAGCCATCTGTTACCATACAAAGTTATTAAAATATTATTAACTATATTCCCTATGCTGTACATTACATTCCCATGACTTATTTATTTTATAACTGGAAATCCATACTTCTTAATCCCCTTTACCTTTTTGGTCCATCCCCCCACCCCTACCTCCTTCAGTTTTGTCCTATAGGGATAATGTCCTCAAAACCTGCCACTTCCATATTAATTGTTGTTGTTGTTTTGAGATAATGATGGCCAAACTGTCTGATATGGCAGTGAATTACGTGGGGAGAACATCTCTGCTGCCCGGCAGAACTGCATTTACGTGCACTTAATCTCCTTAATGACATTCACAGAGACAGTTTCAGCTCAGACCCCTCATCATCGCTGCAGGCTCATCAATCCTCTTGACTCTGTTTCAAGTTATGTCCATGCGGGAAGAGAAATACTTCTAATCACACATTCATAATATTTTGAGCTGTCAAATATTTATAGTTAACCTCTTGTTAGCTTTTCCTGTACAGTAAAACACAGACACCCACAAGTATTTGTTCTGTATTATTCCAATTTAGTTCCACTCTAGAGTAAAAAAGACAGAACCAAATTATACTTGATCAAAGAGAGGGATGATATACACTTGGTCAGAGAGAAGGATAATAGGTTAATTAGATGATACACCTTTATTTCATGGGCTCTGAAAGGAGAGCAAGATGCTGGATACTATGGCTAGATTTATTTATATCCTCTTTCTTCAACCTCGGTCTATTTTTAATATCTCTCTGGATCATATTGTCATAGGATGGGGTCTTTAGAAGAAGATAAATTTTGCCAGTGCTAAATAGAGAGGTGTCTAATTTTAGGATTTTGGTTTGATAAGAATGAAGTTTCAGTGAGAACTCAGGACAAAATCAAATCTCAGTTTGTTAAGGAAACCCAATGTTTGAACTTGGGAGACCAAGTACACAGCCTAAGTGTAAAGGCTCGTGGAGAATGGGGTCTCGTGTGAGTAATAAGGAAGGTAAAATGGTGGTCTTAGGTGATTGTCACAGACACTAGAGGGTGTTATGGTTCATCTTTATGAAGGATGGTATCTGGTTCAAGGGCAGGTCTACCGACTGAGGCAAGTAGAGTCTGAGGCAAAGCTGATCTCTCTCCTCTATGGGCCTTTCTTCTAAGCAAAGAAGAGTTAAAGTCTCTTGGGGTTCTACGGTGGGGGGCTCTGGCTTTTGTGGGATGTTATTGAGGTTGGAGAGACACTTCCAGGATTATTTCTCCATCCAGCAGCATCCACTGTGTCAGAGCTTGATATTGGCATGGTGTCTTTGAAACATTTGTCCTTTCAACTCCCCATCTCAGGGAAATATATAGTATTTAGAATGAGAAAGTTCTCTCTATCTACGTGACCTAGGTAGGATACTTAGAGAAGCAATTTTATGGAGTTCTTTAAGGGTTTGATTTTGTTCCACAAGAAATAAAAAAGATTAATATTGTTTGCAAACTATAAGTCATTGTTCTTGGAATATGCCAGGCATATAGCCAGGGCTGGGAAAAATAATAAAATGTGAGAAACACAGACCCAACTTTGAGAAACTTATAGATAAGAAGAGGGGAAAATACATATAAATATCTGCATATCTATCTGTAATAGGTGCTACTATAAAAATATCTAGAAGACATAGCAGGGACATAAAGGATGGTGGTCATTATTTTACTTGTGGCAGAAAGTGACACTGGAGCAGGGTGGTCATGGTGGCATGTGAGCACCAGCATGCTCTTTTGGGAAATACTGAGTAGTTTATTATGACTGCAGTGTAGAATATAAGGCATGGAGAATGGTGAGATACTTACTACCTCCAAATACCTCACATCCACCTTCTGTCATCTCCAGTGCCACCACTGTAAATGAAGGTATTTTTTACTGTCACATGTACTACTCCAAGAGCTTCCTACCTAGTGTTCTCATATCTACATGCTTTCCCCAGCAAGTCTCCACAGAGAAGCCAGGATGGTTTCTTAAATACACTGTCTACCCTCAGCTCCCATTTTTAAAAAATTCTTTAAAAGCCTATACCCAATTTATACTACGTTTCTACCGAAGGTTACATTGTCTTTCTATCTGGCCCTCATCTACTCCAAACTCTTTCTTGACTCAGGATATTTGCATATGGTGTTCTTTTTCTCTGAACTTCTTTTTTTGTTTATTAAAAGACACCCTCAATGGAGTGCCTAAGAAAACAGAAAATGAGGGAAGATATTTGTTTAAATGTAACAGACAAAACCCTCATATCTAAAATACATAAAGAACTCTTCCAAACAATGCCAAAGAAGTGAGTAAATAATTTGAGCAGCCAATTTACAAAAGGGAATATTTCAATGGCTGATTAAAACATATAATATCTTAAAATTTCATACACTTCCCATTTCACTGGTAAAAAAAATAGTTCGACAATGTCAGGATGAAAAGATAGTGGACTTAGAACCACATTACTAATGGGAGTGTAAATTTGTGTAACCATTTGTGAAAAGTTTGGTATTTTCTCTTAAATTTGGCATTTTTTCCTAAATTTATTTATAAACTCTGTGATTCAGCAATTCTTTTCTAGGTATATCCCCAAAAGACAATCTTACATATGTACAGGAGGAGATATTTTTAAAGCCTTTTATAGCAGCCTTGTTTACAGTAGCAAAAATATGAAAATAAATCAAACGTCACCCATCAGAATAAAGATGAATATATTGTGGATATGCCCACAGTGGAATATCATAGTATATTAATGAACTATAGTGGTAGGAAGCATGAGAGATTTATGTTAGCAATATAATATTTGTTGACTCTTAGCTGCATAACTTAATTTAAAAAGGAACTCTTAACATGCAAGACAGCTTTTTAATAAAGTTTAAAATAGCTAAAATCACACATATACTACAGAAACACACTTTTTAGTTACTCATATAAATGCAATAAATATTCACCCTAAATAACCTAAAAAAGAAATTATAGGCAAGGGGATGATGAAACCAGAATTCAGAATAATAATTATTTCTGGTGCTGGTGGGGAGCCAGGAGGATGGATTGTGGGGGGAACCACATGGTAAATTGTTATTCATTATAAATATTTAACTTCGGTTTTGGGTCGTGGTGATTTTTACATTATTGAAAAATAATTAAATAAACTAAATAAAAGTCATTCATACGTAAGAATGAGAATGTTTCATGAAGGATGGATTATAGTTAATCTAATTTTGTGCCCCTGAAGTCCAAAAGATAATAAAATTAGAAGAAATGTACTGCAAGAAAACAGTGATTTTTTCCCCCATAATCTTTGATTAAGCAAAAAAGATAGAAGTAATGTAGAAAAAGGTTGATAAACCTAACTAAATAAAAATGAAAAACTTTTGTTCAACAAAATATATATAATATCAAAAGACCTAACAAACTAGAGGAAATATTTACAACATATTTGACAGAGAAAAGACAAATTTTCTTAATATTAAAAAAAAGTTCTTGAAAATCAATTAAAAAGAACAATGACTCAGTGGATAAATGGAGTAAGTACATGAGCATGCAGTTCACAAAATATACATGGCTTATAAACATCTGTAAAGATGCTGATTTCACTGGATATAAGGAAGACACAAAATACTATATTTTAGGTTATCTAATTGACTGAGATTGAAAAGTTTGAAAATAAAGGGTGAAACATAAATCTTCTACCTTTGGAAAGCAATTTGGCACCAAAATTCAAAACTTTAAATATATATACTATCAGGCCAAAAAATTCACACCAAATGTGTATACTCACACTTGTGAGAAATAATATATTTTAAATGATAGAGTAAAAGATGGAAAGCTTCTGAAATGTGGCTGCTGAAAACCGAGTCATATCTTCATTTGCTGCTATTGAAATCTTTGCAATAATTGAAAAAACTTAGGTGTAAAACAATGTGTAGAATTTGTTTCTTTATGTATGAAAGTCAAATGAAAAACACCCAGAACTACTCTATGTAATACAGTAGCCAATAATCACATCTGATGATTAAGTCCTTGAAATGCTGCTAGTCTGAATTGAGATATAATGTAACATACACACTGGATATAGAAAATTTAGTATAAAAAAGGTAAAATATCTTGCTAATGCTATTATATTGATTACATGTTATATTTTTGTAATAACATGTTATAATGTTATATTGATTACATGTTGAAATGCTAACATTTAAAATATATTGGGTTAAATAGAATATGCTATTGAAATTAACTTAATCTTCTTTCAATTTTTTAATGCCACTACTAAAACACTTAAAATTGCATATGTGGCTTACGTGGCATTTCAATTTAGATGGTAGTGATCTAACAAATACACAAGAAAGAAAATCAGTTACATCTGAGAACTGGGATTAGAAATTTAAGATGAGGTGAGGACTCACTTTTTATTGTTTACCCTTTTATACCTTGTGATTTTTTTAATTCCATAAATGAACTATTTTTGTAATAAACACATGTATATATAAGACATATTTGCTAAGAAGTTGAATAAAAGATCTAGTTGCAGCCTTGGTTTTCATGGGTTACATAGTCCTTGGTCTGCTATTTGCTGGATTATTTAAACAAATAAATATAAACGATGGTGGCTTTTTAAATGGCCATCTCATACTATCTTGGCACTTTAAAAATTAAGTAGGGTTTGCAACAGTGGTCTTTAAGATTAGCCTGAGAGAGAACTGTTGCTCCTTCCCCCTGAACTATTCTTACACTTCAATTTATCCTTGTCCAGACTGACCAGAAGAGAAATGAGAAAGGCAGAGGGACGGGAAAGGACAATGAAAAAGAAAATCAGTACATATACTATTTCTGACACTCTGAGAAGGTTAATAATACAAGAGATTTACAATCTCACCAAAATAAAGGTCGAGCAGACTTTCATGTCCATCCTTAATACCCCTAAAATCTGGATGTAAGCTTATCTCTCTGAGTGTGAGTTTATCTGAGAAAGACCAAGAAAATGTAGAAAGTGTGAAAAACCATAATTTCCCCAGGTCCCTCATGGACCACATAAGAGATGTTTCTGAGATTTGAAAAAAGCCATGCGTCTGCCATTTAAAAGTCACATCTAAATATACTTGCTACCTTCTAAGTAATCTTTTATTTTTAATTATAATATTATTTATGAGTTTTCACTCACTAGGAATTCTATGTCACTTTAAAAGCGATGGTATGAAACACAATACATCAGGAGAAAGACAGGTACTGATGAAATACGGTCCTGAATGTCATCATCCTGGTGATGTATATTAAAATAGGGATGGAAGAGTGAAGTTGAGAGGAGTCTGTGTGCTGTGCATTCTTGAATAATCCCCACGAAAACCGTGATTGAATTATTATCCATGTTCGACATCACATAACCAGAAAGTATTTGCCTGCAGAGGGAAGCATTTTGCAAGGTAAATAGGACTATACCTCCAACACACTGGATCACATCCATTTTAAAGGACAAATATCAAAGAAAGCATAAGAAAAAATCAAATAGATTGCATTGGAGTAAAAATAATCCAAGTCCCATCATCATAACTCAAGTAATTTTTAACTACTTAGATATAATGGGCTGGTACAGATAGGCTGTGTGTATGGTACCAATTATTTAGAAAGTTCTGTAGGTGAAGTTGAATTTTTTTTTTAGCTCTGAGAATGCTGGCTATATGTTTCTGTAATTATATAGTAGATTTCTCACACATTTTCATATTAATGATCACCTGGTATTTAACTTTCAACAGTGACATTATTAAATCTGAGGTGACAGCCCTTCACTTGTGACATTTAATTTACTTTTCAATTTTCCTTCTCTTCTTGGTCCTTTAAATGGTTCTTAAAGGCAAACAACTGAGGAGGCAGTGTCAACCCCACAGGCACGATGATTTTTCTTGATAAATATCTTCAAAATAAAATATCCAAATCCAAGTTTCAGTTAATACCTTCTCGAGCAGTATACAGTTATTTTGAAGTGGTGTCCTCTACACACAAAATAGCAGTGATCGGATGCTGAATTATCTTTTTATGAGTTGCTTAAGAGAGAGTGCTTTAGAATATGCTTGCTGTTAGTCATGCCAAAGGCTATTATTTACACAGCAAATCTCCTTGCTGTCTGCTTTTTCCTGTTGGTAAAGTTACAAAAGGTTACCTTTTTACATGAAGGTGAGCTGAAAAACAAATCTCATTTACTTATTTACTTTTCTGCAGATAAATCTTTTTTTTTCCAGCCCTTTGCATACACTTTAGAATTAAAAAGAATACCCATGATTTTTTTCACTTAAGAATTAAAAAGAATACTCACAATGTTTTTCAAATAATGAAGAAAATATTTTTAAAAGAAACATGTAAAATGAGTAACGGAATATAATTTATGGGATTTTGGGACTTTCAAATCAGAGAATTTTATTTTGGGGGTCATTAAATTCTAGTGAAATCAAAACTGGATATAGAAACCAATAAGCATATTCTCATGATTTTATAAAGTATATACTACATTCAGTGGTAAACGTTTTTGATGATCGCTCAGCTAATATCTTTTACATGAACAATAGCCCTCCATGAGGCCCTGTAAAAATTGTTTTCTTTTTGCCACAAAGGTTATAAATGTTCATGTATTTGGCACGACTCCTTTAATTAACATATTGTTCATAAGCCACTTATCTGTTATTGTATAGAACTCATTCTAAAGGTAGGAGAAGAAGAATATTAGTTTGGGGACTCAATGCCAATGACTTTTATTTTTCTGCTGGTTAATAGAATATTGTTGAAAGGACAATTAGAGGGCATGTTTCTAATATGAAAGGTAATGGAAGGATCCATTTTGCAGTATTAACTCATAATTCACTTGGCTTTCGGAATATTGCTCTCTCTTTTCTTTCCCCCCCATATTTCTAACCATTCTATCCTGGGGTAGAGGCTGTTGCCTTGCCCATAATCCATCCATTTGGTGTGCTCTAGCCCAGCGATCCTCAACCTTTTTGGCACCAGGGACCAGTACTCTAATGAGAATCTATTGCCTGATCATCTGAGGTGGAGCTGAGTCGGTGATGCTGGGGAGAGGCTGCAAATACAGATGAAGCCTCTCTTGCTGGCCCGCCTGCCACTCACCTCCTGCTGTGCGGCTCGGTGCCTAACAGGCCATTGACCTGTACTGGTCCTCTGCCTGGGGGTTGGGAACCCCTGCTAGCTTGGTCCTCTGCCTGGGGGTTGGAGTTTTCTCTGGCTGCTGGAGACCACTCAGCCCACAATCATAGAAGGCTAAAAGTATCAAGGAATAACTGCCTCCTCAGAGTGGCTCCCAGCTAAAGGTTGATGGTAGCTGGTTTCTTAGGCTCACCAGTCAAATACCTGCTTCTGGGGAAACTCAAACTAAAGCACATCTCTATCATCTTTTCTTGATCCTGATCTTCCGGACATCTAAATGTTAGAATAGCCAAGGGCTTAGTCCTTGGACTACTTTTCCTCACTGAACTTATTTCCTAAGTAAATTCAGTCAAACCCAGGATTTCAAACATCGTCCAAAATTACACCTCAAGTTCTGCCTTCACACTTATAGACTGATCACACTCTTCCTATAAATAGGCCAGTTTTCATTGTTTCTCTCATAATATGACAACTAGAATTAAATCTGGTATTTCTGATATGGTTTAACCAATGTGGGACCTCTGTCTCTGTCTCTGCCTCTGTCTCTGTCTCTGTCTCTGCCTCTGCCTCTGCCTCTGTCTGTCTGTCTGTCTCTCTCTCTCTCTCACACACACACACACATACACAATTTTATCAGGATGTATGCATTGCTTGCAAGTACTTGTATCGAACTTCTTTGAATATGTCAGCAATGTTATTGTTTTGTTGTTATTTTTAATAAAACTGGACAATCATAACTAGAGAAAAATCAAACATTTTGACAGATTTTCACAGAAGGTCTTGTTTTTTAAGTGTAATTTTAAGATACTTTCTGAATTCAGGAAAGGGCATTGTGAGAGGATCAAAAAAGTAATATAAATTTGTATAAAGACAAAGAATGCCATGGTGTTTATTTTGAGTAGTTTCTCTTTGTGACATTCATCTCAGTGGCCTATTGCCCTGTTCATCCTTTCTCTAGAGGAATCTACAAGTCTGAGTGAGGTGTGAAACAGATTTACTTTTATTCGTTAGAACGGAAAAGCTTTTTATTCCCCTGTCAACTAGACCTAGGTAAGCAACAGTTGTTCTTTTTGCTTATGAAGATGGATTTGCTTTGCTTTAGGAATTGTCAGGCCTTAACAGGGGACAATTAATTCAGTTCAACTGAGAGAGCAAGAGACATGAGCATGAGGAGGACATGCTCTAAGTACAATTGTTCACATAATAAGATCAACCATTTCCTGGGTGCAAGTGAAAACGACAATAATTTTGAGCTCTTATGTATGTATGGCATTTACAGTTTTCAAAGCAATTTTGCAAACCATCTCCTCCTTCCCTCCTTCCCTCCTTCCCTCTCTCCTTTCTTTCCTTCCTTCCTTTTTTTCCTTTCTTCCTTCCTTCTTTCCTTCCTTTTTATCAAGTACTTAATATGTACTAGGAACTATGCTAGATACAAAATAAGACATTTTCCTTTACTGTCAGTAGGAGCAAATCAAAATTATAGAGCCTGCTTTTTTTACTGCCCTGTTCACATGGTCATGTTCACTTGTAAGGTGACCGCTATAAACCCTATAAGAACCTACCCCTTTTCCAGAACAAGGTTGGTTTTATTGATACCCCTCTGCAAGTCAATAGGTATATACCCAATTTTGTGTGCATTTTGGATATAAGCCAATTATTTCTCAATTGTCTAGCAGAAGATGACCTAAAACAAAGATTTTCATCAAAATTAGAATCAGAAACACAATATAAAAACTAAACTAAACTCAGAGCACACAGTGCAGAAGGTTACCTGTGTTGCAAAATTGAAACTGGTGTTTTAAACAAAATTTCATTTATCAGTGAGAATTCAGCTGGAAGAGATTTTTATTTCGATGCTTAACATGAAAATATTACCCAACATAGTATATGACTAGCCATTAATTAGAAATTAGTTTGTAAAATTAGCTTTATAATGCAAAGAGTTTTAATGTGATGATATTGATAGAATATGAATATTGGTTATAATATTGGTTATAAAATTTCTAAAGATTTCTGAACTTCTTATAACCTATGCAATTCACTGACTTTAATTCTACGATGTGGTCTATTGAATATTGGATCTTCACCATTATTAATTTTAAACACAGAAGAATAAGATAAGTTTTTCATGTATATTTGAGGACTTTAACATTAAGATGACAAGAGCTAATATAACTTAATTTCAAGATTAATGAATGAGGCCACATTGAAATGAAGCTTTTCAGATTGAGTTGTGAACCCAACTGTTTCAGGGAACTGTTATTCTTATCTCAGCTTAACAAAAAAAAAGTGGAGGCATAATATCAGTAACCCAAGACCCACGGATGAGACCCCTCTCACACTAGTACATTCTGGGGTTTGCATTTATTTGGGCTTTAGGGGTCACTTAATGAGAAAAGGCCATTATTTTCAAATTCTAAGACCAATGAAATCTTTGAGTTTCTAAGGCTTATTTTGGGGTATGAACATTTATAACCTTTAACTGCAGAAATATGGGACTTAGCAGGGTCAGCATCATTTTAAGGAACTCATAGCTAAGCATTAGTGGCCAGATTTATTTTCCTCATCTAATGATGTGAGAATCTAAATGGGTTTTAATATCCTACTTTCACTGCTAACATGCTGCATTACCTGTTTCTGTAGGAAGTGTAGGAGAACACGATGCATCTATTTGATATATGATCAGTCTCTGGGAGCTTGGCTTATTAATTACTTGACAGGGAAGCTGTAGGAATAATTGAAATGTGTAGGGCTGCGGTGTTCTTTTGGTGGGTGATCAGGCTTCGTGATATTTTAAACCTTGAAAGAAATTGGATGGATTTTAGTCTGTTCATTATGCCTTTTTTGTGGTTTCTAAAGACTGGTCCCAAAACTATCGACCAATATGGATTTGTGGAGAGAAACATTGTTGAAAGCATTCAATATAAGTCAAATATTTTCTAATATTTTCTAAGCCCCACTATGTGCCATTTCCTGTATTAGCTATTTCGAATTGTGTAAACAAAAGCCTGAGTACCTACTATACATATTTCATTGACTTGAATTGGGAATATGGAAATAGTAAAATAATAATAATAATAATAATAAAAGTTTACTGTCAAAATAAAAATGTAGCAAGTGTTTTACGAAAGCAGACAGGTAATCAGAGAAGAATTTGTTGGTGTAATGTGACCTCCATCCAGGTACGGACCATCTGGCATGATTTTCAGAGCCCAGACGCTGGATTCTGACTGCCTGGACTTAGATCCATGGTCTGCATTCACCAGCTCTGTTGTCTTTGTCAAGTACCTAGTGGCTGGATGGCAACATTATATGGTTATGAGCATTAAATAGATGAATCGAAAGTGGTGTCATGCTAGCAGTTACCATTATGACATCCCATTCAGTGATGTTGCCTTGCAAATGGCTTGGTCTTTTTTATTTACTCTACTTTTGCAAAACATATCAAACTGCCATGTTTGGCCAGACAATATATGAAATCGAGCTTTGCTTTTTTGGAGGCTGGGGTGGGTGGGGACCATACCATATCTAATCCAAGAGCTTTCAAAGATAATATTTGTCTTTATAAATTTTTCTGAATGTCAAAGTCATGTTTTTTATTGAAAAATATTCAAACAATATAGAACTGTCCTAAGGCAGAGCTTTCTTTGTGGAAATACAAATACACCTGTGTTTGCACAAATCATTATACTGATCAGTAGTTTGCTTTTTTGAAAAAAGCAGCTTTATTAGGTTATTATTTGTATACTATCAAGTTCACAAAGTGAATTCAAAGATTTTTTAGTAAATTGATAGAGTTAACTGTACAGTCATCACCACAATTCAGTTTTAGAATTTTCCATCACCTCACAGAGATTCCTTATGTCCATTTGTGGATAACCTCTGTTTTCAGTCTGGCTCCAGGCAACCATTGATCTCTGTCTGTCTCTATAGATTTGCTTTTTCCAGAATATTTCATAAAAATGGAATCACATAATATGTTTAGCTATCTTTTTAAACTTAGTATAATGTTTCTGAAGTTCGAACATGTAGTATGTATTGCAGATTTGCTTTTATAATTTAATATGGCATCGACATCTGATTTTCTTTTATCTCTAGTATGAAAGTTTTATATCTTTTCCTTTCCTATACTTATTTAAAAAAACAGATTTTAATGCTTAGAGATAATTTTACAGTTTTTACACAACTCTCCCCAAATACTTCACTTCTTGCTTTATGTACACAGCCTAGTCTTATTCTTAAATCTCAGATTTTGTTCGCATCATTTGGAATTTTAGTGCATACTCGTTTAATTACCAGTATTTTCCAATTGTTGAATCTCTCCTTTTTTTGAGATTTGTTGTCATTAGTCTGGTTTATTTTTATTTTGGCTGCGGGTCTCCCATGAGTATTTTTTCCCACAGGAAATTAATTTTGTATCATATTATTTCTGAATATCTTACGCTTCAAAATATCATTCTTATACTCTAATAGGAATTAGCAAGTCTAAAGTCCCATGATGACCTTCTGCTCTGGGGAATCATAAAGTTTAGTGCTAGTGTGTAGCGAGGGAAAGCTGAGGAGAGGCAGGTGTGGACAGTCGTGTTTGGACACAGAGGACCTTACAATAGAGTTTGTGTTGCATTTCTTTGTCACCTGGGAGCCCCTTTCATAAGACCCTGTCAGTGTCCCCTACCCGCTGTTCCCTTGGACTCCACCACTTTGTGCTCTTTCACTCCCAATATCTAGCGCCGGTGTCTGTCGTCAAGGGTTGTCCCCGTGACCAGAGCCTGCCTGGACGGTTTGTTCTTAGAGCCTGAGAATATTTGTGTCCCTGGAGAAGCTCTTACCTAATGACCGACAGGTGTGGGAGTATAAATAGCCCTCTCTCCTGTCCTGACGGGGGTGACTCTGAGGAGGGACCAATACTGTCTCTAGCTTCCCTGTCGGGTTCAAAGAAAGTTACCTTTGGTGGGACTCACTTCATCTTCTGCCCTTGCATGGGCTTCCTTTTCCCCCCAGGCCCACTGTCCCACTCTTTCAACGTTTCCTGGGAATACATTCAAATAAATTTATTTCACATGAATTTTCATCTTGGAGTCTTAGGGACCCAACTCAAAACCCACTGAAGGATTTAAGCAGAGAACTGGAATATCTGTTATATTAGTTGAGCTGAGCCTCATAAATGCTTTTCTTTTTGTGTGTGTTTCAAAAATGCTTCCAATAGGATTTTCTTCCTTTGCTTAACTCTTTATTTTTAACAGACTTTATTTTTTAAAGCAGTTTTAGGTTCACAGCAAATGAAGCAGAAAGCACAGAGTTCCCATACATCCCCTACACCCCCTCCCATATGCACAGCCTCCTGCATTATCAATGTCCCCCACCAGAGTGGTATATTTATTACAGCTAATGAACCTACATTGATACATCATTATACACAATCCATAGTTTACATTAGATTTCACTCTTTGTGTTGTACATTCTGTGGGTTTAGACGAGTGTATAAATGACATGTATCTGCCACTATGGTACCATGAACAGTAGTTTCTGTGCTCTACCTAGTTATCCCTCCCTCCCCCATGCTCCTGGCAAGCACTAATCTTTTTGGTGTTGCCATAACTGCCTTTTATAGAATGTCGTATGATTGGAATCATACATATGTAGCCTTTCCAGGTTGGCTTCTTTCAGTTAATAATATGCATTTTGGGTTCCTCCATGTCTTTTCATGGCTCAATAGCTCTTTTTCCCCCCACTTTTCTTTCATGGTTATTTCTTTTGGATTGCCCATTTCTTTTTAACATCAAATAATATTCCATCGTCTGGATGTATCATAGTTCATTTATACATTTGCCTACTGGAGAACATATTGGTTCTAAGTTTTGGCATTTTTGAATAAAACTGCTATAAACATCAGTGTGCAGGTTTTTGTGTGAACATGAGTTTTCAACTCTTTCAGGTACAAACCCAAGAGTGAGATTGCTAGATCATATGGAAATAGTATGCTTAGTCTTATAAGCAACCACTAAACTGTCTTCCAAAGTGACTGCACCATTTTGTATTCCCAGCATTGTGTGAGAGTCCATTTGATCCAGTATTTAATGTCAGTGTTTTGGATTTTACTTACTCTAATCGATGTGTAGCTGTATTTCATTGATTTTTCCGTTTGTTTTTTCCTTTTCTTTATATATATATTTTTTCTTTTTCTTTTTGCTACCATGGCTTTCTTTAATAGCTTTGCATGTATACCTGCTTGAGATAATAAAGCTTGCTCGTTTCTGACAAACTAGAAATTTTTCTTAACCAGAAATGATGTTATCTTTACTGGAAAAGATAGTTTTGGTGATTAGTGGAATTGGTGAGAAGTGGTCAGATTCAGGATACATTTTGTTTTTTTAATTTGCTGCTGGATCTGTTTGATGAGAGAAAAAAATGGAATTACAAATAACGTAGAGTTTTTTATTTTGCAGTTAAGTGAATGGTGTTGCTGATTTGTGACAGAATGGATTTGGAACAGGCATTAAGGGTGAAAGAGATATAAAGACTTCTAGTTAGGCCTTGTTGTATTTGTGATGTCTATTACACATCCAAGCACATAGGTCAAATGGGCAGTTGGATCTGTACTTTATAGGATCTATAGGTCTAAGATGTAAATTTAGGAATCATTAAGATATGAATGAATTTTAGGCCACTGGAAATGATAAAATTATCTAGGGAGAGGTTGCAGATAGAAAAAAATGTAAGAGCAGAACCAAGTCTTAAATTTAAAGAAGAGAATGAGACCAGGATTCGGCAACTTTGTGGAACAAAAGAAATCAGACAAAAATTTCCCAGAATTAAAAAAGAATACAAATATTCAGATTGAAGGGCTCAGGTGGTGCTAAGCACAATGAATGTGTAAAGAGACACATAAAGAAACAATTAGTGACATTTTAGAACACCAAAGACAAGGAGAACATCCCAAAAAGTGGGTCATGGAAAGGTTAAACAAAAGTTGCCAAGGAGGAGTGAGATTACATTTCTGACCAACAGCACTGTATACTCAACGATAATAGCTGCTAAATCAAAGGGTGATAGCAGAATGACATAATTTTCAGACCCACTAAGAAGCTCAGGTATCCTTTCATAGAAAGTTTCTTGAGGATACGCTCCAGAAAAATAAGAGCAAATCAAGGCAAAAGATACAGGATGCAGAAAACAGAGGATCCAAACCAGAGTGCTGTGATGGGAAGTCTGTACGCTAGGCCTGGAAAGCAAGTAATTCATATTATGGAAAGGGAAGGAAGATTTTAAAAGGGAGATATCTGGAAGGCAAAGAAAGGACAAATAAAGGGATAGTAATATGATTATGAATCTAGAAATGTTTCAGAATATGCTAAAAGAAATTGGTTAATAGTCAAAAAGAAAAAGGGGAATCCAATTAAACTGATTGCAAGTACATTCTACTTTAAGTGGAGAATGTGACACTGGAAAAGGAAGTGGAGTCAGCAGCCTTTTATACAGCTCGTTATTGAAAGAGCCACAATAAATGTGTGAGGCAGTTAGGTAGACATGAGTGACGGGGAAATGCAGGCCCAACCTAGGACCACCCTGAAACACCTATTTTATGGTTAAAAATTACCATTATAAGGAAGTAAAACACCACAAAATAGCTACTGGTTTAGTCTGGCCACAGGTGATTGTGCAGTTAGTATACATACTGTCCATCCTTGACCTTAGCCTCTTATACCATCATTATAATATCATACCTATGCCCAGAAGTTCGTGAATATAATTATAGCAGACTGAATTCTGCATGCACAGTAAACGGGGGTTATATAACAGCAAAATGTCCATCAAAATGACCTCACGTGCCAATTATCTGGCACTGCCCCTGTTACCACTCATCACAGCCACAATATAAGGTTTACTTCCTGAATTCTACAGCGCTGCAGCCACCTCTGGCATACACTGTTTCTTGAAATGTACTTTAATAAATCTTACTTTTCCTCAATTTTGCTATCTATAATTCTTTACTGGATTAGCGGAAAGAACCAAGGTCACCTCAGTGCCACTGGGGCAACAACGGATTTAGATCGCCCCCAACGGTAACAAATGAAATATCACTTATTGACTTTCATCTTTTAGAATCAGCCTATAGACAAATCATAGGAAACTGTACTGAGATTCTAGAACAAATTGTAAACAGCATCAACTCTGCTATTAATACAAGTAAAGATAGAGCCGACAGACATAGGAGATAGAAGGAGGGAGGAGAGAAGGGTGAAAACTTTGGTGTTCTGTCATCTTATAAAGTGGGGAACCAAGACGCATTTTTTTTTTTTATAATTTATGGGCCAAGAAAGTGAGTTTTAACTAATTTTATTGTTATTTTTGTAGAGATCTTCAGAGCAGAAACTATGGCGATAAAACTATATATAGAGAGAGAAAGAGTTAAGGAAGTGGGGAATGGTATAAGTGAGGAAAGTCCTCATCTATCATAGCAGAGGCCAAGAGCCAGGAAATGGCGTATAAACATGTTAATTAAGTATTTGGAGGCGAGCCACAAAAAAACAAAGAGTAAGCAGTTAAAAGTGTTTGTGAACAGGAGGCTTGGAGTAGAGAATTGTTGGTTTTCTTTGTAAGCCCTTCTGTTTTTTTTTTTTCCCCTGGATCGTATTCATTAATAACTTTGAATAAAAAGAAAATTAAATGGAAATTTAAATTATAAATAGGAAATTGTTATAAAATAAGGATAATAATTGGGAAGATACTGAAAAGAAAATTTATAACCAAAAAATGCACAGAAGACCCGGGGTCTGTGTTTAAAAATACCACAATCGGAAGCTTAGACCTAGAAACATTCTTTGAACTGAAATCCTATAGGACTAATTTGCAACAAAGAAAAAAATTGTAAGAAAAAAAGTTTTTGAAAATGAAATGGAGAGGATGGAAATATTGCAAAGTTGCAGGGCAGAAATTAGGTCTATAGGCAGTCTCTTCCACACCCCATTTTCATTGTCAAAGTTTATAAAGTCCTTTGAAATGACTTCAGAACTGATATTAAAATATAATTAAAATATACAAAAACAAGTAAGCACCAAGGAATTATTGGAACTAAGTGAAGATGTGGATTAAAAGAAGATAATACTTTAGGTAAAGAGTTTCTTAGTTCTTTATGAAGAAGTGATTAAAGAGGTTCTCTTTGTCTTTTGAAGAAGCTAGATGAAAAGCACTGGATCAAATAGTAGCAAATAAAAAGGGAGATTCAGATCAGGGATGGAAATATTTGTCACAAGTGCTGCCAATTTCTCTTCTCTAGCCTCAGAAACAGCCTCAGAAACTTCCTCTACAGTTTTCCAGAAGAGCCACTGGAATCGGTATTCGAAATGAAAGCTATGATCTAGGTAAACCTAACTGAAAACTGGGTATAACTAATTCACTTAGCTTCCATTGAATTTATTTAAAATTTAGACCAAAACTTTACAGGTTTAAAAGAAAGAACATTTCATTGTTTGGGGCTGCACAAACAGGAAATATTTTCTAGTAGATGGAAAAAGTGCTCGGAACATTGGCGGAACTACAGACACTTCAGACAGGGCTATCCAATGACCTGTGTTCATTTAAGGTAACTAGATACTATAGTCAGTGGCTGAGATAGGAAAAAGCACTAATAACTCATTATACAGGATAAATTGAGGTTAAAGACATTAAGGGACATATCCGAGATCGGAAATCAAATTAATAGAAAAGTTGACCTTAGATCTCAGTTACCTAATGTCCTGGTCTAGAGTCCTCACACGAAATTATACAACATTCGCATCACAACATGTGAAATCTGTTTAAGATCCTAACACTAGTGGCATTAGATTTAAAGAGCCAGTTGAGGTAACTGGAAAATTTCTACATTGATCGCTGTTATCTTTACTTACATCTTGGTCTCTAAAGAACTGGTGGCCTTTATATTTTTCCTTCAGATGGCAGTACTACAAAATTAGACTATGTGGCAGAGATTTCTAAGTATCCTTTAATATTAAAATGAACATATGTCCTATTTTCCCTAGAAAAGTTCTGGTTTGTGCTTGTTGTCCAAGTGTAATTAATAATAACAGCCTGCGTCTCTCTTAATAGTGTCCTGTGTTGGGAGACAGTTCTCCATGGGTCTCTTGCATTTCCCTGCGTCCTATGAGTGAGGCAATGACTCCTTTATTCTGGATTATCTTTTTAAGGATGTTTATGTAATAAACAGATTTTGAAGATAGAGAATGTGCCTCTCTCTAGAGAAAAAGACAGACAGGTTATTGCCATTGTAAAAAAAATTGGGTTCCCTAAATTCAAAGTTTTTCTTTTGTAATGCAACCAACTATGTATGCAGGCATCCATCTGGGCCCAATCAGCATGGCCCCTAAGGGACTTGGGAAGGCAAGGTAAACTGATGCACATATGGTGATACTCATGCTACTTGTAGTGCCATGAATAAGAAACCTTTGTCCCAGACCCAGGAGTTTCATGTCTTTGTCAGTATCTATGAGACTGTGCGAGGTAAATTTGTTATCTTGCAAGTGGTATAAAATCTCAGACACTTCGGAGTTCTTACTAATCTAGTTAGTGCAATAAGTTATATGGTCTACTGAATTAAATGTTCTCCTTTCCTTCTTTAATGAGAGAGTACCTGAGCTTTGGCTGGACACCCTGGTAGAGACACACTTCCCATCTTCTTTTTCATGGCCATGTGATCAAGTTCTGGCCAATGAGATGTGAGCCAAAGAGCCACTTCCAGATCAAGTTATAAAAGCAATGAATATACATTGCCCTTGACCTTTCTTCCTTTCATCTGGCTGGGATACAGACTTAATGGTGGCAGCTTAAGAAGACACCGTAGACTCTGGGTAGAAGCCATCTGCTCAAAATGGCAAGACCATCCTATTAACCCTGGACTGTAAAGGAGATATAAACTTTTATTTAAGTCAATGTATTTTTGGCTCTCTTTAATCACAGCTTAAATGTACTCTAAGAAAAGTGGTGAATTTAGAGATCACTGTTATTACTTTTAATAAATGAAGAAATCAAGACCTAAAAAAAATCAATAAATAACTTAATAGCAATTACAGAGTTAATAAAATTAAAGCCCAAACTCTCAGTTGGTTCCCTGCTCCCCTGTTCCTCACTTACCCATAACCAGTATTAGCAGATATTATTGAATATACAAGCACAAGGTGTCCAGAGAAAGTAGGAATATGGGGAAATCTTTGCAGTGAGTAAAAAGTAAACATATGATAACTGATACCAGTTATCCAGATCCAGTTGAAGAAATGCATATAGAGAAATAATTTGAGCTTCATAGCTAACAATTGAGGTAAGAAATTGCCAGGATAAAAAGTACCTGGTGGAGGATAAATGATTTAGACTAAAGTGACGTAGTCAGCAGCTTCTTTCAATTTTCATTGTTATGTCCCTGAAGTCCAATTCATTGCCTTCTTGGAATGGCTTCATTAAGCAAGTGGAATTTGAAGAGGGATCTGAGAGAGTTGAAACAGTTCTCATGGAAAATGGTCAAGGGAAAAATGGCTAGGAACTGACTTCATAAATCAAGCAGTATCTCTATATAAGACACTTCATGAAACGCTTGTGGGTGTGGTGGAGATACAGTGATTTCTAAGGCAATGCGTGTAACCTAAAAGAACATGCTCTTTTTTAAGGCTTACAATACCAACATTAAAAATAGCAATAAAATTTTATAGGGAGGAAGGAAATAGGCAATTTCATGGTGAATATGGGGCTCGAGGTACACCTTGAAAAATAGAATGTTGGGAAGTTGAAGTCTTGTTAAGTGTTGAATAGTTGCCAAATTGTTTTTCATTTAATTGGAATGTCTTAATAACAAGTATTTTGTTATTGTTTTTTAATTTCTTTTTTGGAAGGGTTAGTAAAAATCCCTTCCTTAATTTTGTCTCCTTGGTATCTCATGGTTTAATAGATTGAGGTGGGGAGTGCCCTGAGGACATAAAATATCTGAAGATGAAATGGAAAAACTTTGATACATAGCATTGTTCTTGGGATAGACATTCAAAATTCTTAAGTGCCATATATAATACTGAAATGGGAAAGATTATTGTGGGCTATGATTTGTCAGATATGTTCCCCTGGAGCAAATGTGGAGTTAGGCAAGTCTTTAAAGAAATTGAGAATTAATGTAGCACAAAGAAGCCCTTGGGCTAGTTTTCTTAAAGTTTTCTGCACCTCTGCTACTACTCTTTTTTTTTTTTTTAAATTTAGTTGTGTAAAATACACATAACAAAATTTACTATCTTAACCATTTTTAAATGTATAGTTCAGTAGTGTTAAATTCATATCGTTGTATGAACAAGCTCCAGAATTTTGTCATCTTGCAAAACTGAAATCCTATATCCATTAAACAATAGCTCCTCATTAACCCCTCGCTTATCCCTGGCAGCTACCATTCTGCTTTCTTTCTATAAATTTGACTACTCTAGATATTTCATAAAAGTGGAATCATAAAACATTTGTCTTTTTTTTTTTTTGGCGTTTTCTTTTTGTGACTGATTTATTTCACTTAGCATCGTTTTCTCAAGGTTCATCCATGTTATAGCATATGTCAAAATTCCTTTTCTTTTTAAGTCTGAATAATATTCCATTGTATGTATATACTACATTTGTTTATTCATTCATCAATCAATGGACTCTTGGCTATTATGAATAAATGCTGCTATGAACATGGATATGCAAAAATCTTGTTGGAGTCCTGCTTTCTATTCTTTTGAATATATATTCAGAAGTAGAATTGCTGAATCATATGCTAATTTTATGTTTAATTTTTTGAGAAAATGCCATATTGTTTTTCACAGCAGCTGCACCATTTTACATTCCTACTAACAGTGCAAAAAGGTTTTACTTCTCCACATCTCCATCAACACTCATTATTTTCTTTTTGTTTATTTGTTTGTTAGCCTTTCTATTATGCCTGTGAGGTGACATCGTGCTTTTGATTTGCATTTCCCACATGACCAGTGATGTTGAACATTTTTTTATATGCATGTTGACCATTTGTATCCCTTCTTTGAAGAAATGTCTATTCAAGCTCTTTGCTCATTTTTTAAATTGAGATATTTGGGAGTTTTTTGTCATTGTTATTGAGTTGTAGATGTTCTTTAGGTATTCTGGATTTTAACCCTTTAACATATATGTGATTTACGAATATTTTTCCCATTCCATAGGTTGGTTTTTCTCTCTGTTGTGTCCTTTGATGCACAGTTTTTAATTATGATGCAGTTCAGTTTAGCTATTTTTAGTTTTTTTTTAATTGTGCTCTTAGTGTCACATTTAAGAAATCAATGGCAAATCATAATAAAGTTTTCCTCTTTGTTTTCTTTTAATAATTTCATAGTTTAAGGCTTATGTTTATGTCTTTGATCCATTATGAGTTAATTTTTATATGGCCTAAGATAAGGATGTAACCATTGTCTTGCATGTGGATGTCCAGTTTCCTCAGCACCATATGTTGAAAAGACTATCCTCTTCCCATGAATGGTTTTGGTATCCTTGTCAAAAGTAATTTTACCATATACGTGAACACTTATTTCTGGCATCTCTATTCTATTTCCCTTGTTCTATATGTCTGTCTTCATGCCAGTACCACACTGTTTTGATTATTGTAGCTTTGTAATAAGTTTTGAAATCAGGAAGTGTGAACCCTCTAACTTTGTTTTTCTTTTTAAAGATTTTTTTGGCTATTTGGAGTCCTTTGATATTCCACATTAATTATAGGGTAGATTTTTCTATTTCTGCAAATATTGTCCTTGGGATTTTGATAGGGGTTGCATTAAATCTTTAGATCATTTTGCATAGTATTGCCATCTTAACAATATAAAATCTTTCAATCTATCTTTCCACTTATTTGTGTCTTTAATTTTTTTCAGCGATGTTTTGAAGTTTTTAGTATACAAGTCTTTCACCTACTTGGTTAACTTTATTCCTAAGTATTTTATTTTCTGATGTTCTTATAAATGAAATTCTTTTCAAAATTTTCTTTTTCAGATTGTTCATTGTTGCGTATATAACACAACTGATATTTGCATTTTGATTTTCTATCCTGCAACTTTGCTGAATTCATTTATTATTTCTAACAGATTTTTAAAGATGATCTTTAGGGCTTTTTATATATTAGATTATATTGTCTGCAACCAGAGGCAATTTAACATATTTTTTTCTAATTTGTATATCTTTTATTTCTTTGTTTTGTTATTCTGTCTAGGACTTCCAGTACTATGTTTAACAGAAATGGCAAAAGCAGGCATTCCTATCTTATTCCCGATCCTGTTCTTATTACCCACATATGTAAAAGGGCTTGTTAAATATTCAGCTATAGTAGAATTATCATTGCTCTTTCAGTAAATGTGTTGTTCAAGTGAACACTGATGTTTTGCTCAAACTTTAGCCTTACACTGGATTCTATAAGAGTGATTTTATATGAGATTCTAGTCCTACAAGATAAAAGATGTATGGGGATGGATAATGGTGATGGATACAAAATAATGTTAATATATTTAATACCACTGAATCGTACACTTAAAAAATGATTATGATGACAAATTTAATGTAATGTGTATTTTACCAATATGAAAAAAAAAAACAAAAACCCACATGTTGACCCTGACCCTTTGTCTAATTTTCTCCCTTCCAGCCAGCAGCAGAAAAGGGCCAAGAAATGTCATTTGTCTTTTTTAGGGAAAAATGCTGAGGCACAAACACACAGAGTTAAGGGAGGTCAGGATATTATAATAAGCATATGAACAAAATACTCTGCAATAAAAAGCATTTGAAAGAAAAACATGCCATTTTCATACTCCAGGCTGTTTTGATAGAAAATAAATAACAACTATAACAAATTGCATTTATTCAGCACCCATTTCTTAGGAAGGACCAGAAATCTCTGCCACAGGCTGGTTTGTTTGAAAGGAGAGTTTTTCTGCTGTATTCAGATATGGAAAGGTCAGAAGAACATCCTAAACAGCTATTTCTAACAATTGAGATCTAGGCTACTCTGAGAATTTTATTTTATTTTATTTTTGCTTGAGAAGGGAAAAATGGTAATGGGGGAGATTTCTCTTTGCTAGTTTTCAAATTTATTATGAGTTGAGGACCATAAAACAGGAAGTTCTCTTACTTCTTATTGGAGGAACAAATATGAAAGATGGAGATTTATTAGCTTACGGCCGTATTGTGAGAGGCAAGAAGATTTCAAATTTCTAAGAGATCCAAATTTCTTTGCCCCAAACGTGCTCTCTGTGCTTTATATTCAGTAGTAAAATATGTGAGCGGTGTGCTGCGGAAGACGCACAATTTCCTGTCCATCTGTGCTATGCTAACAATCATCGCCCACAAGATCAGAGTGTGTCACCCTCAAAGAATAATAGTGTTTCATCTGAAAAAGGCAGCTACAGCACTGTAGCATGTGGTTATTTGAATAAGAACAGAGTGATAAGATTGTAATTGAGAAAAGGGGCTGGGGAATCAGTTTTATAGACTGCGTAGGTAGAAAACAGAAGAAAACTCTCTGGGATTCCCAAGTAATTTTAACCAGCAGCCCAATTTAATATATTGAGCCATCAGAATTATCTAGAAACCACCCAGCCCTCTTTATTTCACCAGCTCTCTTTTCTGCTATTGTGAGACTATGTGTACTTTATTATGATGTGGTCTAAGTTTCTGCAGTTTCCCAGAGAGAAAAGAGTGTTGCTCTCTTCCAACATGTTGAAGAATGATGGCCCCATGGAGCTGTAAGTGCACTGATGTAATTGAGGTATCTTAATTTATGGTAAAATCAAGGATCAATGGAAATGTCATATTACAAGATTACAAGATTACAAGAACATGGGTTTTAATAAAGACAATTTAGGTTTCTTGGGCTATAGAAGTTGCTTTTGCTAATCTAGAGAGTGACTGTATTTGTTCTTGTTCTTTCTCACGCTCATCCCTGCCCTTTCATACCTTGAGGTCATGGGTCTCAGTTAGGAGCCACCAGGAATGGTACATTCTAGCTTACCAAGGATGAGCCTTCCTTTCTTCATGGGGTTCAGAAAAAAACTGAGATCAGACAGGTAGTATTTTTCCTTGAGCAGCCAGCCTTCTCTGAACCAGCTTCTTGGACTGGAACTGAAAGGTTAAGACACTATCAGAAGGGATTTATAAAAATATTATACTTTACAGCTGTTACAATGCAACAACTTATAATTTAACGCATCTGGTGGTTGAAATTTCAGCTAATCTGGGTGGTTTGTTTTGTTCGATAAAAGTAAATAAAGCCTCTTCAAGATTCAAGCTTTCCTAAGAGGGTCTTTGGGGATGCACCCTCCACTGGTGAATTAACTCCCAGAATCATGTTCTCCGCATGCACCCTCTTCTTCAAATCACTCAAATGACGCTTCTCTTTCTCTGGAAAAGTCCACCTGTACATAGATGGAGTTTCCAGGCTCCTCTCTGAATATTCATGTCAAGTGCAGCCCTGGATTTTCATCACATAAGTCTTGAGATCTCTAAACACTTCCTGGAATCCAGTCCAGGAGTAATGGTACATTTGGATCCTCAAATTCTTTTCACACCTTCCTACCAGCTGTAGGAGAGAGACTGTTGTTTATCTTTTAGAGAAACTGACAAATAACCATGCCACTGGAAACATTCATTTTTCTCAAAAGCTATATTGCCTAATCCCATGTTATTCAAAGAATATTTCTCCTACTAGCAGGGTTACAACACCACCTTATAGGACAATGCCTTTTCATTGTTGTGATAAGGACAGTTGGTTTGTTTTCGCTCTAGCTGAGGTCTATGGCGCCAGAAATCAAACGCTCACTGTCTTTTACTGGCTATTTCATTTGTTTCTCAAGGCATGATTCCAATGCCTATTAGCTTGTTTGGATTCAGAGTCTCCTTCTGGAGGAGGTTTTAGTCACTAGCATTTCCAAATAGTCTTGTCTCTTAACAACCAAACTATCTGCCAAATACTCATTGTGTTATTTCTCTGTTGGAGTCAATCTTTTAAAGACCTCTTTAAGAGATTTAATGCTTTCCTGGAGTTTTAGAGCATCTCTGAGGCAATATCTAGTCCCACCGTTTGAAGGGGATTCCAGCTTTCTTAACTTTAAGTGGAAAATCTGGAAGAAATGGTTAGGTGGCCTCTCCTCAGACACGGTGAGAGGCTGCCAGTCAGGGACCAAGCGGCAAGTGTAAGATAGTGGTGTTTGTACTCCGTATGCTTCCGTAGTTTAAAAATAAGTTTACGACGGCCACAGTGACACTTCTGCTGGCAGTCACGCTGAGCTATGGGTGACAAGAGACTTGTTCCTCCAAGCAGCCTGGCCTTGGTGCAAGGTGAGCTATCTCTCACCCTCTCTGAACAGCTCAGCACCCCCATGAACAGCCCTGAGAAGTCAGTGGCAGCCGTAAGCACACCCGATTTCCAACAACCTTAAACCTACCTCTTGTATTGGGCAAGATGTGGATGTGGGAACATGTCCTCTCAGTTTGGTCTGAGTTCCAGGCCTCAATAGTCCATATATCGCACAATGAGACACTGGAGTACTCTGGCCTGGGCGAGACCTGACCCCGTCCCCTTATCCACTTATGACTAGAGATCGATTAACATGTGGAGGCAGAAATTGGCTGAAGGTTGGAGAATTTTAGTCCTTTGTGCCTTTCTTGCACCTCAAGGCTAATTAGATGGGCTTCAAGGATATATGCAATGGGCTTCAGGGAAACTACTTGTAGAGTTTTGTGAGTCCTGTGCCCTGGGGTGTGACAGACGGTGGTCTGATCTTGCATGAGGAATCTAAAGGGAAAAGTGAGCTGTGGCCGTGGCCACAATGCAGAATCTGAGATCGCGGAGCACACTACAGTCCCCCAAACCTGGGTTACGGATGTGTTTCCTAGGGACCAGGGTAGTCATGGAGAGCCAGCCTGCCAGGGTCTAGAGGCATCCTGCAGGGACTCTTCCTGGAGGGGAATGAGACCCCCAAAGAAAGAATCTGGCGGGGAGGAGAGGCACAGAGAACCAGGAGCCTGCAAGTGGTAAGAAGGGCCGGGGGAGGGGGGCGGCTCGCGTTGCTGTGGCGGGGAAGACAGATGGGCGACCGCAGCAATGAGGGCTCCGCAGAAACACCCAACGGCCTTCGTGGGAGAGACAGGTTGAAAGCCGTAGCCAGACAGACACAGCTCCAGAGGATCCCAGACGTTCTCTGATTCTTAGCTTTCCACTTCCTTCTTTCCATTCCCTGTAGCAGAATTTTCAGACACTTCAGTTAGAAAGAACTCCAACTCCCTTCCCATTGCTTTTGGCGGCAGCCGTTTTGAGATAAACTTGGAATCAGATTTGGAGTTTCGATACGGCATTGCACCAGAATTCCTATTACTCAACTGCGACAGTTTTAGGAACAAAGTAAAGGACAGAAATATCAGAATGTATGCATGTAAGTCGTAGACCTTGCCTGGGTTTTCGTGCAGGGGGAGGGGAAGAACAAGTCTTATGGATTGGGGTTTGAAACGGTCATAAAAAAAGAATAAAAGAGTTTTATTGTATTATAAGTCTAACTTGTTCGATGTAATAATAGTTATATAAGGGTATGAACTAAGTAAAAATTGTGAGCTTGCAGCTTCTGCCCCGCCACCTCCTATGCTGCCTCTGTCTACCTTACATTCCTTCTAAAAGTGAACATCTGATTGCCTCTGGCCCCCTCCCATGCCCCTTCCTCACTGCAGGTTATATACCTAAAATGAAGAACTCTTTGATGTCAAATCTGGGAAGTGACAAGAAGTAACGTTACTGCTGTTGGGGAGATGGCCAAAATGTTCCTGTCCATTTCTAAGCGTTGCTTCTTTATTCCTCACCTTCGAGCTCTTATTCTGGTCACTGCTTGTTTCTCAGGATCTGATCTTGCTGGTCTCAGTCAACTGATCCTTCACCCCAGCCAGTGCCTCAGGTTCTGTTACCCATGGGGTAGCAGATCTGAGCGCTAACCCCCTTTCTTCCTTGACACCTAAGAACAGTGAAAACTGAGGGATTGCAATGAACTGTCCTCTCTTTACAAGTCCAGTCACTGTGACCCTTTGCTCTTCCTCTGACCACTGGTCATCAGCACTTATCCTGACCATGATCAGGGATCACTCTCCTACTTGGAGATGATACATCAGTGGCCTGGTTGAAACTATTGTCAGAACCTACCAGTTCTGCCACAGGGGGCTGTTGCCAGCTTTCTCTTAGGAATAAAATTATCTTATATGAAAAAATAAGCCTAGACGAATTCAACTCAACGTTCCGTACCAACTTCATTTTCCAATGACAATGGACTTTTAAATGGACCCTAAAGATGATCTTGAGGCTGAAAGTGAGGTTTAATGTTTTAATAGATTTCACTTGCTGATATAAAACAGCTATTTCTTTTCCAATGGCCAATATGCTCCAGATAGTTTGCTAATACTTTCCATATATTACTTTTTGGATACCTGCAAAAAGTAATGTATGTAAAGTATTAGCAAAAAAAGCAGATTATGTAATCTGGTTTTCACAGATGAGGAAACTGTAAACCCTCAGCGGGCTGATTGCAAACCCGTGCCTCTACCCTCTCCCGTGTTCCTGCTGTATCACACTGGCTTCTTGGGAGTTGTGCAAAACTGGAATGTTTTTTTTTTTTTTCCATTGAAAATAATATAGTTTTGTCTAAAGCAGTGGTTCTCAACCATTGGATGATTTTTGTCTGCTGGGGAATATGTGGCAATTTCTAGAAACAGTTTTGGTTGTCATGACTTTGGGGAAGGTGCCACTGGCATGTAGCGTTTAGAGGCCAGTGACGCTGTAAACAGCCTACACTGCACGTGACAGCCGCCCTCCACAAAGAATTATCCAGCCCCAGTGTCATTAGCGCTGAGGTGAAGAAACTCTGGTTTAAAGCTATTTCGAGATGCAGTTTATATGCCTGAATGGAAATTTGGATTTGCAGTTTTAGTTAAATATGTTGCTGGATCAATGAATGATGGATAGGATTTTATAAGAGGAAGTATAAAATTCTATTTTGTGATATAAAAGGTTGCATATTTTAAACTGTTGGTAAATATGAGCTGCCTGAACAGGAAAGTCTCTCCAAAAGCCCTTCCTGCCTAGAAAAGATCTGTGTAAGAATGCTCATTGCAGGCGGGCTCTGGTCCTTTCTGGCTTATACAGAATGTCGGTGAGTTAAAAAATCTATTATGAGAAGCCAGCAGATTACAAAGCAGAGTAACTAAACCCTTTACCAGCTGAGATGTCATCAGGGGCTCTTGTATTATTTCCATTTTGTCCTTCTTAATGTTTTTTAAAATCCAAAACAAATCTCATAGTAGAGTTTCGAAAAGCCAGGTGAGTCTTATTTCATTTATTTTCATAATAGGAAAGTCATGCAAGTTTGCTCACTGGAACAAATTACCCACTTATGAACCAAGAAAATACAATATTACTTACAAACTGTTATCTGCTGGTCCTCACAGAATAGGAAAGATTGTCCTAGCATAATGTAATAGCATTCAACAATATTATAGCATTAATTTGAGTAATCAGACAGTAAGAAAAAAATAGCAGGCCCTAAACAGCAGTAATGTTCTGTTCCTAGAGCTGATTCGTTATTTAAAATACAAAACAGTTGAGGAATCTAGAGACTAGAATATAAAAGCAAATACAATAATAATTTAGGAAAAGGGCTTAGAAAGAGAGAGGTAGTCACCTATTGGCCAGCTTGAATCTTGATTTCTAAAATGAATCAGAAGTGGGAGGAAACACATTTCCTTTTAATGTAACAAAGTGAGTCCAAGTGTAATTCTTAATGATACCATCCGCACTGCATTCATATTGTTGCTGCTGCCCCACGTTGTATAAATGAATGCAAACATCTGTGTATATACCGTGCATTTGTGCACAACATGCTCATGCTGTAAAGATCTCCATAAAACAAAGCAGCCTGAATATTACCCAGGCTTATTTTATAAGGCTGCCTGGATTTGAAAATGGATAGAGAGGGTTATTATGTATTCGTAAATTTAGGCCAATTAGGTAGAGAAGCATTCTGAGCATAATGCCATGTGTTCCTGTGTTCTGTCACCTCCGTTGGCTGTTACTCTGTTGAAAGAGGAAACCTCAGCAAAACTTTACACATAACTTGTTTTTCTGGCAAGTAGAGAACACACCTTTGTAGGACCTTGGCCAGTGTAAATCTGTTCTTCATAGGGGATGATGTCCATTAGCCCCTAGGCCAGCTGTGTTTCAAAAGTGTGGGAATGTAATCACAGCTTGAGAAGTGTTATGGAGACTGATTTAAATGATGAGCAGTTGGTCTGGGGCAGATTATTCAAATGTAGAAAATAATACATATTAGAGGTAGAGTAAATGTAAATATTCCATCATTCTAGACTTTTAAGCTCCATCCTTGAAGTTTTAAAGAGTTTATTTTAGGGAGTACCAATTTACAAGGGAGTTAGTAAACGTTAGTATATCGCTCTTTAATCAGTAAGAGTGGAACTCAGTTTATTGAACATCTGTTATGTGCCAAGTATTATATAAGGTATGCAGGACATAAATTTAAGAGGACACAGTTTTTGATTTCATGGAACTTCAATTTAACAGAAGTAAAACAAATAAACTAGTAAACAAGTATCTTGATGCAAGATGACAAATGCAACTAATTAAGAAGGAGATAAAGATTAGAGAGGTGTTTAGACAGTGGTTGAGTCACTTACTGACTGATTCAGGGTGGCAGTTGAAAGGCGCCCCTCAGGCCTGCCTACTGGCCTGCCACTGCAGGGGACTAGACGAATAGACATGCCATGAACTACGGTGATGGTGGTGCAGGAAAAGAAACCAGTTTTAAAAGGAAGTTGGAGTTAAGTTTTTAAAAGATTGAATTTAAGATTTCTGAGTAGTCAGGTAGAAATTTTCAGTAGCCAGGAAGAAATATGGGTTTGGCTATTAGGAGAGAGTTCTGAGTTGTAAAAATAGATTCGGGATACTTTTAGGTTAAGTAAAGCCACCACACTTTGCTGCTTTTTTTTTTATGGTACTGAGACAGCTTCTGGTATTGTGCCATTTCCCTACTGGATGATGTGTTTCTGAAAAGTGCCATGTCAAATGCATGGACTGTATTTCATTGTTAACTTAAAAAAATACCTATGGTTAAAAATCAATGATGGATGAGTGAATTATGGTATGGTAGTTGAATGTATCTCAATAAAGCTGCTATAAAAAAGAAAACTAAAACAATTCAATTGTTGCAATTTTCCTCCTCCAAAGTATTTTCCGAAGGAAGAAAGGAAAGAAAAGAGGGAAGAAAGCAACCTCACAAAACGAATTTATGGAATGAATGAACTGAAAGCATATAAGAGATCATTTGATTCAGTTTTCTACTTTTGCTGATGAGGAAACAGACCAGAATTGTGAAACTCTGCTTAAGTTACACACTCAGCTACCTCTAACACCCAAGACTTATTCCTCAGTTTTCTTGTTTGTTTATTATTGTTTTTAACATATTGTCAGTGAAAGAAAACAGAATGAAGGAGTACCCTTCAGAAGGAAGAGACTCAGCATGACACATGAGGAAGGATTAGGTTCTGTAGGCCATGAAGAATCATGTATTCAGTGAGCCTGATTTTCTTCATTTCTATTTTTAATAAAACTCGAGTTCTGGCAGCAACTGTTCAACAAATCCACTTAGTATTTGTCAAAAACTTAAGGTACTTAACTAATTAAACATCTTATCTTTTTTGCATTTGACATTTTCATCAACCAGAATCTTTCCAGGCTAAATTATTAAGTTCGAAATAAAAATTTTACTTTATTCAACATTTAAAAATGAATACTAATGCATTTTAAAGAGAGCCAGCCTTAAGGAGCAGAGAGCATAACTTCATTTTAAAGTGGATCAATTAACAATTGAGAGCTTTGAGAGCAACTTGCTTATGATGCCTAAAATGAAATAAAAAATTTGAAGTGGCTGAGTTGTCAAACGGAGGAGCCCATGAAATTCACACGTGCCATAGGATTTCTATTTTTCACAAAATAACTACATTACCTTGTCTTCAAACTTGGTTCCTATATATGCATCCTATTGCTTCTATATTGCTTAGAACTGTTTCCATTAGTGAGAGTTTGTCCTTGGTCACTGGGAAGAACATGAGCTCCAAGAAGTAAAGTGATAGACCAGTGGGGGGATTAAGAACTAACTGGATAGTCTCTTCCTTTTCATCTCTTCCCCTTTTTCCCTGAAGGGCACCCTTTTGAGTTGACCCTATCTAAGTAGCATTTACTCTTTTTAAGTCACCATTTCTTTTTCAGGAAGATATGTGATTTCGGGGTAACAATTCTGGGTCTACTCATTTCTTAGCTTAGGGTATAATGTCTATTAGAGGTATTTTTAGCCATATAGTTGTTCAATAAACATCCAAAGAATACAAGTGGATAGGCGAATAGACTTTTTTTGTTTTTTGTTTTTTTTAGTTAAAATGCCTAGGCCATTTGACATTTTTTTTTTTAGAATTTATATAACACCTGAAAAAAAAAAAAAACCATTCTGGGTCATTTGTTGGCCCATATGGCAATTTGGTATGTAAATCAGTCTATTGCAAAGGGGACAACTGTGATTGGCTGCATATATGATTCCAAAGTGCTTTTGAATGACAGGGAAAAAGAGTTTTATTATTTTACATTGGACATGACATGGTTAAAGAGTAATAAAATTTTGATCTTTACCACCAGAAAAAATGTTTCACAATACTATGTATGAAGTAAAATTTTGGCGATGTTTCTGTCTGATGAGGATTGCTTTTTAAGTTTGGACTTCAATTAGAAAATTACTTTTTTCAGCCAAAATGAGAGGAGGTTGGAAAGTAGATGAGGGTAAATCAAGTAATGAATGCAGAGCTGTGCAGAGCAGGTGAGGTCTGGCTGGAAAAGAGAATACCTGAATATATATTAAAAAAGAATTCGGGAAGCAAAGATGGGATTAGTATGGAGGCTCAGGAAAACCCTAATTGCTGCACTTCAGACAGAACAGGGAGGCAGGCTGATTAGCAGACACTGTACTACAATCAGAAAACTGAATTCACAGAAGCATGAAAAGCTAAAGAGAAGCCCTTCTCTCAAGAGGAAACCAGTGGCAGCCATTTTTGCAATGGATATTGAAGGAACGTTCTGTCTTCTTATCAGTAAAATTAATCATGACCCCACTTAAACACAGCTTTGTACACATGCACGGACTTCTATATCATATGGAATGAAAACAATATGAGGGACGCCTAAAAATATTACCTAGCTAAAGAGAAATATGGACTGAACAAAATCTCTTTTCTTAGGCATACCGTTTCTCCCCTTTTTAGTGGAGAATTGCAAGTGATTATATATTACTTCCAGTTTGTTGTATACAAACATACTTAAATTAACTACATCCTAACTTGAAGTTTTTATTGTGGGTTTAGTCATTCCCTGCCTTTTGGAGATGTGTTATCTTCATAAATTCCCAGGTTTAAGAACTATTGACAGTATTGCTATAGTTCTCAATTGGAACCAGGCAGAGAGTCACTGATTTGCACCCAAGATTCCAGCGCAGAAGCAAGTGTCCTGGGCAGGAGTGCTACCATAGGAAAACTTGCTTTTCCCTGGATGTGCTTCAAATTTATCTCCCTACTTAAAAATAACCAAATGCACATGTCCTATTAATGATGTTCAGCAATATCCTCTTCCCACAAAAAGCTTACACGTGGCTGAAACTAAGGTTACACCCAGACCTTGAGAATATAATGAGTTCATCCAGTTTGCACAATGACACTCTGGCTAGACCAAGAGTAGAATTTGGAGCTTTGAAAAATCCCTCTATGAGGCTTAGCCTGTTTATTGACGCCTTTATCTTGTTATTTCCATACTTAATAACCTACAGCTATTTCACACTGTTATTTGTACCAGGCCTAAACTAACTGGGAGGTTTTCATGACCCTCCATAATCTGATACCAACTGCTTTCTGAAGATATTTCCATTATATTCAGATATTCTCTCCTATAGGAGACCTTCCCTACTCTGCACATCTCTGCATGTGTTACTTGATTTACAATGATCTTTTTACTGGGAAGTCCCTCTTGCTTATCTCTGCTCTGCAGACAGTGGTCTCCCACATCTTAAGGTACTGCTTTACCCACAGGTCTACCCCTGTTCTGAACTTCTACTGTGTGAATTTTGAATGCCACATAGCTGATCACATAATTATATACTACCTTTTATAGTTTTATCATTTAATTGTTGTTATTCTTGTCTTCCTAATTAGAATTGTATTTCTTGAAGGCAAGAACTTTTCTGGTAGCTCTGTGGCACCCAGGTCAGTGATGAACCAATAACAGGCCGTGAACTATTTTAAACTTATCATTTTTTAAAATTGTATTTAAAAATTATCCTTGATAGAAGCCTTCTTTCATAGAGCCATGATGCTCTATTGTTTTGTGACCCTGACGCCCTTTCATTTGTTCATTTTGTAGCTACCCCTCTTCATTCCTAATTTGCAATAGCAGGACTAAGTGTAGCACACAGATTAATTTCAAAA
Source organism: Pteropus alecto (assembly GCF_000325575.1). Classification (NCBI taxonomy): domain Eukaryota; kingdom Metazoa; phylum Chordata; class Mammalia; order Chiroptera; family Pteropodidae; genus Pteropus; species Pteropus alecto. The sequence goes on from NW_006442107.1 coordinate 760,332, forward strand.
ATTAAGATAAATTTTGTTTTGAGAACTTTGCAGCACCCCTTAGAATATAATTAGCATTTCTCCGTATCGATGCACAGCTTCATTTGAGAAACGTTCTTGAAATTACCAGCAGAGCTTACGTGATACACTGGAGTCAACCAACGCTGATTAAGCTCATTGATTACTATGGTCACAAAGTGCCTTATGTAAGGAGCATAAGGTCAGAGTTTAGGAGAACAAGGAGTCAGTGGGTAGTTAATGGTTTGAGGCACCAGGAAAAAGCCCAAATAAAAGAGATTTGACAATAGCGAGGCATCACACTAACATGAGGTAAAACTATATCATTAATATTATTTTAGTAGTCTGATCATCATAGTGTTGTACACTCAGTAATATTCAAAACACACGATTTGTCAACTTTTGAAAGCAATCTCTCATGTTTTGTTGCTTTTCATAAATGTGGTTTGAGAGTGGGCAAAATTTTGCAGGATTTAATTAATTTATGTTTAAAAATCATCTTTTATTTCCCCATATAGTTATGATTTTTGCAGTTGTTTTTTATTGTGGTGAGAACATTTAACATGAGATTTTATTCTCTAGACAAAAATTTAAGTGCGTGATACAAATTGTTAACTATAATAGGCTCAATGTTATATAGCAGATCTCTAGAATTTATCTTGCATAACTGAAACTTTATACCCATTGAATAGCAACTTCCTTTTTCCCCTCCTTGGAAAGTATAATTTTTATTATGTTCCTACTATCACCAAAAGCGTTATTTTATACTGGAATATCAATATCAATTGTATTTATTGTCTTTTTCTACTCATTCAAGAAGTCTTATGTTGCTAAAAAATTTCATTAATTTAAAATTTAAGTGTGTAATCTGATCCCATCTTTTGAGAATGATGACTTCTCTCATTTTTTAAACGATTATATTGGTCCCCAAGCATTATTCCCACAGGCAGAACCTCATAATCCTTATTAAACTTTCTTCCTTCAGTTTTCAATTTAAATACTTAAAAAAAATTGTTTGCTGTCTCCTGAGTGGCCTTATACCCTTAGTGTTCTTTTTATTTCTCTCTTGGATATTGTTTTGAAAATAGAGTATACAATCTCAAAATAATTATTATGTATGTGGATCCTGTAATATTTCTAGTTGTATTACTTATCAAAGGCATTCGACTTTGAGGGGTGGAAGGAAGGCAAAGTTCAGGGTTGATCTACATTCCCCGCTGTCTCAATGAGTCATTATTTCTGTGGCTGTTACTTAGTTTAAATGTTCTGTATGATTGTTCATTTTATATCTTGTTTGCATTCTGTATTCCTTCAACCTTATTTCATTTTTATTGTATTGATTTCAGCCAATTTCCCCAATTTATCAATATGGTATCATACTATAAACCGATCTTTTGTAGCTCTTGGAAACCTTGCCCAGATATGAAACACTAGCATATTCTAATGGTTGCATTAAAGCAGCCTTTAGATTAAACTGACACCCCAGCATGGAGGCTGACAAGTCCTATGGTCTGCTGTTGGCAAGCTGGAGACCCAGGAGAGCTGGTGGTGTGAGTTCTGGTCTGAAAGACAGCAGGCTTGAGACCTGAGAAGAGCCAATGTTTCATTTCAAATCTGATGGCCAGAGAAAAACCAGTGTCTCAACTCAAGGCAGCCAGGCAGGAGAAGTTCACTCTTACTTAGTCTTTTTGTTCTTTTCAGTTCAATTGTTTGGGTGAGGCCCACCTATATTTGGAGCAGGGCGCCATCTGCTTTACTGAGTCTACAGATTCACATATTAATGTCATCCAGGAACACTTACAGGCACACCCAGAATAGTGTTTGGCCAAATGTCTGGGCACTCCATGACTCAGTCAAGTTGAAACGTAAAATGAATCATCATAGGATGTTAAATAAATGTGATCACAGAGCTAGAGGGTGGTGGAAACTGTAAGATAGAAAATCTTTGCTTTTAATAACTATGTTACGTTATCTCTATTTTCATTATATCCAATCAGACATTAGGATCTTCCTTCGTAATGCCTCTTGCTTACTTTACTTTTCTACAACCATCTTAGTTTAGCACTTCTTAATTTCATGTCCAGACCATAGAAATAATCTGTAAACTGGTAACACTTCTAGTCTATCTGTGACTTCATCCTTCCATTATGTCTCTTTCAAGGTTACCAGATAAAGTTTCTTAAAAACATTTTGTCATGTCATTTGCTTGCTCAGAAATCTTTATAATCCCCTAATATCATGGGCAAAATGTAACGTTTCCACCTGGATATTAAGATTTCCATGTCAGGGCTCCATGTTTCTAGCCCTGGCTCTACCTGTTCAGGTGATGGAGATGTATTTTATCTGGAGCAGAGATTTCAAAGTCCAAAGCATAAAGCCCAAATTGCCTATGGTCAAAACTGCCCTTGAAAATCTTATATTTTTTATAAAGTATGGTATCCATAGTTTTAGATTTATATTTTTTAAAATATATAATAAGTAATTCTTATATGTACTAAAATTTGACACATATAGAGTTAGACTGAAGAGATGAACTAAAGGAGAGTCCATAGCAGAAGTTTGGACATGTCAGCAAATGTCCTTTAAAATCATGGGCAGGTCCCTGGTAGTAAATATAGGCAGACTGAAGTATTCTTACCTGTTTCCTGAGTGTATTCTATTTGTATAATTGTTCAGTCTCTCTAACATTAATACACATGAAAAGACTTGTTTGTTATTGTGAAGATTAAATGAATAGTGGAGGGGGGTGTGTGTGTGTGTGGTGGGGTGGGGTGGGGGGATGAAGTATTCTTACCTGTTTCCTGAGTGTATTCTATTTGTATAATTGTTCAGTCTCTCTAACATTAATACACATGAAAAGACTTGTTTGTTATTGTGAAGATTAAATGAATAGTGGAGGGGGGTGTGTGTGTGTGTGGTGGGGTGGGGTGGGGGGATGAGGGGCCTTTCTAAAGTCATCTGTAAGTGAAATGTACTTAGGACATGACCCCAATCTGTTGCCTTATTTTAGCTTTATTTGTGTACAGACAGCCTATATATAATATTCTTTCCCAGGGGCTCAAGGGTGCAGAGCTGTAACTCACACAGTACTGCCTAACAACCCCCCTGATTCCTGTGAATTTCCCTGCCCACAAGGAAGTATTCAGATTGTGGCATGGACTAAATATCTCAAACAAGACATTAATAGTGAGATTTCTACTTCAGTAGACAGGCCAGTTCAGAGGCTGCGGCCTGGGACTCTCCAGAAACTCTGCATCTCTAAGCTCAAACCTGCCCTGGCTTATCTTCCTTCATCATCATTTCACCGATCACATTTCATCATTCCTTCTTATCAACGGACAAATATTAGCATACCTCTTCATTTCTTTACTGGCGATAACAATAAATCGAAATAGTTAGACAAAATATTTTGACAATTAGCTGAGGGCGGGGGGAAGAAATCGTTGGATGGTAGTAACATTACTCAAAGAAGGAAGATAGAGCACATTTTAAATGTTGACTCAAAACTAGTCAGCCAAAGCATATTGTGCTACGAAAAACAGTGGATAGAGATATTCTTCTTCTTGCTCTGCCACTGGCTTCCTGCAGAGACTCTGGGAAGGTCACCTACCCTCATTTACCTTTAATTTTCTCATCTTTAACAGAGGAATTAGGTGCTCTTCAAGGTTCCTTCCCATCGTCACCTTCTGTGATGGCGACACATTCGTTAACAAGTACAGCAGAAGGTAGTGTATATTCTCTGTATATCTCACATTCAGAGTATTACCAGCATTGATCTTTTTAGAGAAAGCAGTGGGAGAGGATGCTGTGTCCTCATGTGCTTTTTTAGATCATTGGAAAGTCTGTATCACAGTCTTGGTGGGATTGAAGATATAGTACAGATCTAACTCCCCTGTAGGAGTTATACACATATGAATAATTTTATGAGTATATGCACAAAGTGGGCATGAATGTATGTATAAAATGAATTTCTGAGTTTTGAACCATCTCTCCAAAACCTCCAGCTGGGGAAGATTAGCCAGTATTTCACAGCTTTATTTCATTCAAAACACACTGAACACAATAAAACCAGAAGAAGAGCCTTCTGCTTATGTCCTTGGCTCTGAGCTGAAAACGACTCTATGGAAAAGGATAAAATAACCATTTTGAGTTTATCTTCAAGTATCTGAATGAAGCTTTTTTTTCGATCAATATAAATAGCCCTATTGCTCAAACTCATATGTCTTTTTTTAGTTCTTCTTTGACTTCAAGAAATAAAGGGGAACAAAAGAAATAAGGATATGGAAGGCCCAGAGATGATATTCTGACAGAAATTCTATTTACAAAATATACATTCAGGAAATGAAAAAAAGAAGATGTTAGATTGACACAAGGTAATAATACATGACTAAGGCAACCACCAATTTGAAAGAGGATATCGTGAGTAAAATAGAATTTTATTTTTAAGGTTAAAGTGTTTTCATTTTCGAGAGAATTTTAGAATTTTAACAAACTTCAGAGTAAATAAATAAAAAAAGAACTCTTTTATGAGAGTAATCTAATATTTTAGAATGCCTTAAAAAATCCTTCAGTTGAAGTTTAAATATCTTACATTCTAATCTGCAAATACAAGGGAAAACTAAAGCCTAAATATAACAGAAAGTAATTTTTAAATGAGGTTTGGATGGTAATTTACCTGTGCTAATCCTTTTTTTTCTTTTTAAAGCCATGAATCTGCTCATTGTATTTTTTGAGTTGGAAATGAAAATAATGTCCTTGGTATTTTCACATTTATTGTACTTATCAATGTTAAAATAATGAAACCTTCAAAATGCCAAGCTGTACAAGGAAATATTGCACCAAAATACGTAGAAAGGGTGTATGAGATACTAAAACATGTAGATGAAAAAAAAAAAAAGAAACATTAAATCTCAGGCAAGTGTTTTGTTTCTCCAGTGTTACATATCTATTTTGGGGGCAACCCCAGATGTTCATTGTCATGGTGAAAAACCTTCTCCGTGGTGGAAGGATGTTTTATTTTTTATCTGAATACATCGGGATGACTCTGTCTAGACTCAGGATCGAAAGACATTGACAGTTCTGATAATGACGTTTACCTCCTCAAACAGTGGAGAATGGCTTTCTAGGTGGTTTAAGACCATTAGAAAAAATCTGAAAATCATGCACATATATCCTTTTTTTTTAACTTCTTGTTTTTCCCTGTCAGCTTTTCTTGCTCCTTATCCCCCTAACCCCAACCCAAGCACACACTTTTAACTTGGGTCTCACTGATGGGCCTTAACTGAGAAAGCTGACTGATAAGTCTATCAGGTTTTCTCTGTTGGCATAGGGGATCTATTTTAATCCTAAAGATTGCAGAGCTTTTGGTCTCTTGCCAGCTCTATTCCCCTTGTATCAGTAAGAGTCTAATTGGGAGATAGAAACCTGATCTTACTTTGAACAGTGAAGGTTTAAGGTAAAGAACTATTAACTGTTTACAGGAGATTAACTAAGAGGAAATAAATGAGAACTTGAAATGACTGAGGGGGATTATCCAAAGAAGGAATAGAATCAGAACAGGAGGAATTCATTCCAAGGCAAGGATTCAGACTTCACCGGGGAATGTTGTTTGCAGTGATACTTCCAGAATGGTCACCAGGAAGCTTCTCAGGGGAGTAGGATGCTTTTGAATTCACTGGGAAGCCATCACCAGGAAGCCATCACTAGGAAGACACTATGAAGCTAACTGGGCCACCCCATGGAACTCATCTTCAGAAAGCCAGCTGGCGGAGCCTCTGGAACTTCCTTGGTAGCTGCCTGCAGGAGTGCCACTTAACTCATTAGGGGTGTTTCACTGGGTATCCTGACTATAAGCCCAGTGCAGCAGGAGCAGGAAAAATGAAAGCACACCAGAGCCAGGAGAATGAACCCTTCTTCCTTCAGAATTAAATGGCTCCCATGTCCACTACTGACAAAGATTAATAATATCATGCCAACTGGCAAGGGAGAAATGTTTGAGTATCACAAGCAAGCAAGGAAGGGAGGATTTGGATCTGAGAGGTACAAATAACTAACACATTCCTTATTGTTATAGATGGCAAAACCAAGTTTGAATGTGGTGGAATCATAAAGAAAAGTAAATCACAAACCAAGTCATGTAGCCTTGCAGTGTAATTCCAAGGATAAGTCTAATCTTTACTGCTTCTGCACTTCAGGTTATGATTAAACGTTCTCTATATCTTTGGATATAAGATACCATTGACCAAAGGATAAACCAATGAGGACCATGATGGTACCATCATGATAGGAAATTAATGCCAATTAGACTATGCCACCCTTCCTCAATTGTAAATTCCTTAAGAAATCTTATTTGCAACTTTTATACATTTGCTTAAAAAGTTTGGTTGATTCAATCTGCTCAGGTGAGCATGGTGAAATCATTCTCAATCTGCAAAGATTCCTATTCCTATTTGAAGTTATACTCATGGTTGGTTGAAAAATTTTGGTAATTATAAATATTTATATTTACTTTGCACAGAAATTGAACTTTGATTCGTATCTTCAAAGTAAAAGTCAGACATTTGAACTTGGGCCGAATTAAATGGCTCCTACAGATCTTCTACAAACACATTTGCCTGAGTGTCCAGAATGTATATTGTTACCACTGAAATCATCAGGCTCATTGCATCTTCCTTTTCCTGAGCTCCAGGTCAAAGGTAACCTTCATCAGTCAGCAGGAGTACTTGGCACCAAAGTCATTTCAAGTATCTCTATTAGCAAAGATATTTCAAAAGGCAGGAAAAGGAACTGATATGTGGCTTTTTTGTTTTCACTAGAGAAAGTATTTTCAGCAAGTCACATTGGAGGAAAATGTATTTTATAAAAGATCATTTGGTTAGATCAAATTTTAAACATTTGCAGTAGTGACACAGGGGAAGTTTGTTTTGCAATTTAATTTCAAACTATAAGAATACAACTTAAAATCCGACAACTGTACATAAACCTTATAAAAGGCCTTTTGGACAGCAAAGGGTAATAAAAGAGAGAAAGAGGAAGAAAAACATCAAGTGTTTTGCCTCAGTAGTGAATTAATCTCTTGAATTACTTTCTCGCAGAGGCAGACCGTAACTCTGCGGGGAAACTGGTGTTGCTCTTTGCTCTCCTATTTTCCCCTGTTAGATGTGTTGTTAATAAGAATGGCAAATTTGAAGAATTAGGACTGGCCCTCATACTGCACCCATTTTTTTCATCAGGCCTTCTTTCTGTCCCATCACGCTGTTGGCAGCTTTATCTGCACACTGAGAAAAGAAGTCTAGGAAGTGTAAGTATTTCTAACTCTGTTTTGATTGCTTTAGCCTTTAAAAAAAGTGAATGTCCTGAACAAGCTTTATTTAAATTTAATTATGGGTATAGAAGATGGAAGCTGGTAAGGGGCTGCCAGTGCTAAAATAATCACCTTCGTTTCATTCAGACTTAAATTATGTAAAAACCATAACTTTGAAAATTTAAGGAAATGCTGTTGGAAGGAGGCTTTGGATTGTAGAAGAAAGCTCATTAAAAAAATTTCTAGATTATTAATTCTAGTTCACCAAAATTTTATTATTTTATTTGTGGTTACATCCTGAGTCACAAGGTGGCAAGAGGTAATATAATTCTTGAGAAAGGTGAGAGGTCTTTGGGTCATTATTGAAATTTTAGCTAGTGTCATGAACTAAATGACTATACCCGAGATGGCCAGAATCTGACACCCATGTTTATCATCCTCTACTCATGATGTCTTCGCATAATAGATTCATTGTTATTTCCCACGGAGCCTGGCTACAGTCTCAGAGTCCTTCTCAACACAGAGCCCCAGAAAATCGCTTTGATTAATTAGAACTGGCTGGCAAGATAACACTGACTAGCTATCCTGGATCTTTGTAGTATATAGTAGGAGATCACGGAGGCTGATAGTAGTGATGGTGGTGATGATAACAATGGCAATTATAAGCAATTTGAAGTTTACAATGTGCTCTCACAGATACTATTACATTTGATGAAACCATTCTCTAAAAAAGAACAACTGAAAAGCTGAAATGTATAAGCTTTGGTTCAATTTACTCAAAACCAGGACTTATATTTTTATAGAATTTTTACACATTTCTCTGACACTTGGAAATGGAGTGAGGAAGCAGATTTTTTCCAGAGCTGCATTTTTAGGCCCCTCCCAAATAGATTGGGGGGAAAAAATGGGAGATGCCTGAAAAAAATAGAAGCACTATGTCTCCTCCTCACTGCTCCTTTAGGTGTATATGACTATGACTGAGTGAACACTGTTTGAGGGTACCACACAGCTCATCAAAAAGATACTGAACAAGCTGGTTGAATGTGGAAATGCTAGGGCACACTGGGGACCTTCAAAAGTTGAGAGTCCAAAGTATTTGTCTCTTTCAGTTTTTCTGAATATATAGAGGCAGCAGCTGTGTTCATACGCGTGAAGGATGGAGCCAGAATCAGAAGCTCTGGATTGCAGCACTGCCTTCATCCCTCACTGAACCAATAAAGTAGGTTCCTTATTGTAATGTAGAAGTGGCTATATTTCCTAATTTACATTATCTAACGAGACAATAGTTGGCACATAAAAACCTTTATAAACTCTAAAATTGCTATAAAAATGTTAATAATAATTATTACTTTATGGTGTATTTGGCAGGATCAGTAAATGATGCTTCTCTATTTTGTACTTCATCTTTTGTAAATAATTCTCAAAACATAATAAAAATACTATTCCTATTTCCACAAGATCTAGCACCAGCTCAAATATAGTGTCATCTAAATTTATATGAGAAAAAAGATTTTTTTCCCTATCAATTTCTCATTTTAAAAGCAACTAACAATTCCTTTCTCAGCCTACCCTACTCTCTCAAAAATAGTTTCTAAATTTATGCTGACTGATGTATCAAGCAGTGGCCCTAAAACATCTGCATTCAGATTAATGGTGCCTGTGATGTTTTCTCCAAGAACACTTGTTTGTGTAATGAATCCGTACTTCTAGGGAGCTGACTCAGAACAAACTACCAGCAAATCTCAAAGAAATTTCCATTCTAGAATATGGAAAACTTTGCTGCTTCAAATGACAGGCTCTGTAAGTTTCCACAGGTTAAGTTTTCATACCTGGGATATTTCAGTTTCAAACAGACTACTACTCTGATATTCAGGCCCATACCTGTCTTGTCTTTTCATATCATTCCCTTCCCAAAGTTAGAAATATTAACCTTAATTTACACACATTTATATAAACAAACTCTAGTGTAAGGAGCATAGCACTTAGAATAAAAAGACCCGGATTTCAATCTCAGCTTTATCATTTAAGAGGAGTTTATTGAGAAAAGTGAATAGGCTATGTGACAAAGTTCTCTTTTGATGTTAAAGCTTTTTGTAATTCTTAGTTATTATTTGTGACAGGTAGATACAAGTAGGAGAAAAATTGAAAGTACTTATTCAGAAAGACTATTTAAGTTTTCCCCTATCTAATTACAGGAAGTGCAATTCTGAGCTTGTAAGGACAGTTGTCAAGGTGAGGGATTTTGCACTTGAGCTTTAAAAATATAGCACATTCTCGCGAATAAGTTAGGGCGAGAAATATCCAACCCTGAGATAGGAAAAAAAAAAATATAGATGATGATGCTCAAGTACAATCTATGTAGAGTTCAAAAAGATATTACATATGTATTGCATATTGGAAGCCATTATGAGCTGGGCTTATTTCCATGCTTTCCGGAACCTACCTGAGTATTTGGGTTTGTTGACTCTTTGTAAGGATGTATCGCTTCAGGGCTAAATAAAGAAGTACTATAAAGCAATGTTAAGCAATCTTTGTTTTTGCTATTCACAATCATCAAGCAGTAGTAGAATCTGCTACTCAAAATGTAAGTGAGATCAGTCCACTGATTGTGTTGCCAAACTGCTTTCTAGGATCATAAGACACAAGGACAATGTCATGCAGACTTGTAAACAGGCATTAAATTAATTTATCCAGTGATAAAACCAAATGAGGTGACGGCAACAGAGTGATAGATCATTTTAGGAGATCCCTTTGAAATCTATCTTTAGAAAGGTTCTTCCAAGTCAGGCATATCTGGAACATATTGTGTGTGTGTGTGTGTGTGTGTGTGTGTGTGTGTGTGCGTGCGTGTGCGTGTGTGTGATATCTCCTTTATTCATTTATTCATTAACAATCATTTAGGTCATTTCCATATCTTGGCTATTGTGAATAATGCTATAAAAACTATAAGAATGCAGATATTTCTGATATCTTGTTTTCATTCCCTTTGCCTACCCACTCAGAAGTGGAATGCCTGGATCATACAGTAGTTATATTTTTAATTTATAAGGAACCTCCATACTGTTTTCCATAGTGGGTGTACTATTTATATTTCCAATAGTGCTAAAGGGTTGCTTTTTCTTCACATTTTGCAAACACTTAATTCTTGTCTTTTTGTCGATAGCCATTCTAACAGATTTGAGGTAGAATCTCATTGTAGTTTTGATTTGCATTCTTCTAATGGTTAGTAATGCTGAGCACCTTTCATGTACCTGTTGGACACTTGTATGTCTTCTTTAGAGAAATGTCTATTCATTTCCTCTGCCCATTTTTAAATTAGATTGTGGTTTTTGCTATTGAGTTGTATAAATTCTTTATATATTTTGGATATTAACCCTTTGTCAGATACATGATTTGTAAGTATTTTCTCCCATTCCATTGGTTATCTTTTCATTTTGTCAATGGTTTCCTTACTGTGTAGAAGCTTTTGAGTTTGATGCAGCCACACTTGTTTATTTTGGCTTTTGTTGTCTTTGTTTTTGATGTCAAATCCAAAAAAATCACAACTAAGAGCAGTATCAAGGAGCTTACCCTCCATGTTTTCTTCTGGGAGTTTTATAGTTTCAGGTCTTATGTTCAAGTCTTTAATCCATTTTGAGTTGATTTTTATGTATCATATAAAATAGGGATCCAGTTTCAATCTTTTGCATGTGGCTATTCAATTTTCCCAGCACCATTTATTGAAGAGACTATTCTGTCCGTATGGTATATTCTTGGCTCCCTTGTCAAGTATTAGTTGACTGTATGTGTGAGGGTAATTTGGGGTTCTCCATTCTGTTCCCATGATCTATGTGTCTGTTTTTAAGTCAGTACCACACTCTTTTGATTACTATATTTTTGTAGTATAGTTTGAAATCAAGAACTGTGATGCTTCCAGCTTTTTTTTTTTTTCCTTTAAGATTGCTTTGGCTTTTTCGATACAAATTCCATACAAATTTTATGATATTTTTTCTATTTCTATGAAAACTGCTATTGGAATTTTGATAGAGATTGCATTGAATCTTTAGAGGAGTTTGGGTACCATGGACATTTTAACAATATTCATCCTTCCAATATATGAACACAGTATACCTTTCTATTTATTTGTTTTTTTCTTCAATCTCTCTTATCAAAGTCTTATAGTTTTCAGTGTATGGCTCTTTCACCTGCCAACATGCTATGTATTTGAATTATGCACAGAACTTTGCAGAAAATTCTCAAGTTATTATATTGTATTTTCTTGAGCAACAGTTATACTACATAGAGAAATATTTCATGCAATTATAGTAATGGAAAAAAGTGAGTTACTTACAAAATATAGTCTGTTCAGATAAGTTTATATCAACAACCTGATTATGTGGTTAAAGGTAAATTTTAAAATCCAGAATACCCTGTTGGCCATAGGCCTTCTTATGACATAGTATGAAAGGGGTCCATTTTAAGTGGATTGCCCTATCAGAGTTATTAAAAATGCCTAATTGTTGTTATCATACTAAAATCCTCAACAATATAACATTGTATAGATGAAATGTTATATCATTAATAAATAAAAAAATTATATATTTGAGCACACTTTAAAATATTTATTAATTTTAAAATTTGGTTAAATTTATTCCTAAGTATTTTATTGTTTTTGATGCTATTTTGAATAAGATTATAAGATTATTTACTTCTTTTTCAGATAGTTCACTGTAACTAAGTAAGTAAGCTCTGGGGATGTAATGCAGAGCATTGTGATTCTAGTTAACAATAATGTATTATATACTCAAAAGTTGCTAAGAGAGTAGATCTTAAATATTCTCACCACAAAAAAAGAAAAAAATGGTAATTATGTAATGTGATTGAGATGTTAGTTACCTTTATGGTAGTAATCATTTGCAATATATAAATGTATTAAATCTACTTATTTTACAACTTAAATGTACACAATATTTTATATCAATTATATTTCAATAAAGCTGGGGGAAAAAGAGATTATTTTGGCTATTTTGTAGAGAAAAACCATTAGGGGGGAAAGAGACCAATTAGATGGCTGCTCTTATATTCCAGATGGGAGATGAGAATCAGATTAAATTATAGACATGGAGCTGATGTGGAATGGAATGGTTGTATCCTTAACTGTTAGAGGTCATGCTGGCAGGATTTGCTGATTGTTGAAAAGTGGAAAACAAGAGAAAGGGAGGAATCAAAGGTGACTCTTAAGTTTTGGAATTGAGCAACTGAGTGATGGTGGTGTCATTTACTGAGATGGGAAGGGCTTTCTGTAGAGGGATGGATTGGGTGGTGTAAACCATGGTTCTGTTTGTTGACATTAAATTTCAGTTGCTTACTAGATATCCAAATGGAGATGGCAGTAGTCAGCTGCATATTTTATTTTAGTGTCCCTTAAAACTCTGAATATTTCACTAACTGCTTTGGAAATAATAACCTTTTAAGTTGGAATCTGGCAAATAGAAGGTAGCTCACAGCTAGTTAAGATTCCAGCTCCATAGATCAGCATTCAAGGCTTCTCTTTGCCTCTTTAGCCTCATTAATCTCTATTCCTCTTTCACAACCTATACTAGAGCCATATCAAGGCATTTGTAGTTCCCCAGACATATTATAACAATATATGCTCTCATGCTTTTGCTTGTATTCCATCTGTTAACAATTCTTTTCCTCCTTCTTTCTATCTGACTAATTCCTACTCATTCTTTAAGAGTCTATTTTGGTGTCATGTCATCCTTGAAAACCATCTTAACCCTCCTAAAGTTCAATAGATTCTTTTACTTCATATTAGAACCCAAGGCCTCCTTAAACCATAACATTGCAGTACTGTAATTATTCAAATGTCAGCCTTCTAGACTAAAGTAAGAAGTCTTTACAGCCCAAAGCTGTCATTTTTGTAGCCCTAGAATGACTGGAATTAGTAGACGATCGAACCAGTCATTGAATGAATGAACATTTCTTTAAGATTTTTGTAGTGTAAAAAATCTACACCATTCATATCCTTGGAAACTCTTTCTGAGCAAACAGGACCAGGGAAGGATTAATAAGTATAATACCTCTCACAGAGAATGATTTCAAAGTGTCCAGAATGATTTCAAAGTGTCCAGAATGATTTCAAAGTGACAGGTTCTTGCACAACCTTGATTGTACACATTGATTCATTTATTGTGGGTTATACATTTCCCCCTTATTTGGGTTTTCTTGAAAAATGTGAATTTGGGGGAAGGAGAGTAACACATTAAATCATTATATAAAAGGCAAGGTCTTATAATAGGAAGAACACTAAGCCAAGAGTCTAGGCTTTTAGGCTCTATGTAGTATCAGTTTTCTCTCTAACCTGACACAAACTCCTACAAACTAGGCTGTGATGGTGAGTAGTAAATATGGAGAATACTGTACCTCTGTGGTTTTAACAATAAAATCAGTTGCTCAGAAAACAAGCCAAATGATTAGGTGGTAAAATTATAAAATATTTTTGAAACTCTTGCATGAGAAGAAATGGTTATTTAGAGGGGGTAAAAGCGTACAAATGGCTTCACTGGAGAATTATCTTTGAAGAAAAATAATAGTCCTTATTGTTATCAACCAGCAATTGAGTAGAGAACATTATACTTTGAAAAAGGCAATCCTGATTTTGAGAACTTTCCATGTTCCACGATCCTCAGTTTTAATGAAACCTAGCCAGGTGTGAGGTAGTTTCTAATCCCCATTCTTAACTGATAGCCTTGACATGGACTGTGTTCTGAGTTTCCTCATTGTCTGTGGGAGAATTTGTTCAAATTATTCAAATTTCCATGCCCAAACTGATTTCCAGATGCTGAAAGCTTACAGCCAGCCCCTTCCTTGTGCAATTTTGAGACAAAGCTGAGTATTATCATTAGTAATACCATATGATGGGACCGTTAAGAATCTTGGCACTGACCTCTCAATTCATTTTCAGTGTCAGGGGAGAGAAATTTATTGGTAGTCCTGCAGAGCTGCCTAAGCCCTGCATCTTCAGAGGAAGGCAGAAATGGTTGCTGTAATGCTGTAGTAAATGGTTGCTCTAATGTGTAGTGGGGATCTTAGAGGCAAGATCTTAGCAAAGCCTTTTAGCCTTGACACCCAAGCCTGTGTTACAGGATTATTCATGAAGAGAATAGGGAATGAAGAAGGAGCTAAGATAAGACCTTTCTGGGATGCAAAAACTGAAGGAGGAAAGTAAGAATTTTTTGTCTAGCTTGGCTTCCAAGGCCCTATATCCCAAATCCTGTCTCTTTCTAGATCTCTCTTCTCTATTGCCGTCCTACATGAATTCTCTGCTTCAGTTGGGTTGGTCCACTTATTGTCCCTCAAATATGAGTCTTTTGTTTACACCTTTTTAGCTTTCCAAATGCTATTCCACTTACCTGAAATTCACTTTTCTTTCCCCTCCATTTATTTAAAAATCACTAAATCATCCAAGGACTGGCTCTCATTCCATCTTCTAGGCAAATTCTTCCCTGCTTCCTGAAGTTAACTACCCACAAAGCCCCTCCTCTTCGCCATCTGGAAACTTTCATTTAAATAGTATTTACCGAGGTCTTATTCTGTGCTGGACGCTGGGTGTGGTTAGTGATAAAATTGTGAGCATATTAGACAAGCCTTCTTCTGTCCTTAAAGAACTCTCAACCTAGTGAGTTGGAAAAATGTTAATTAGTTGTCAAATTGTAGCTAATATTTATCATGTTTACTATGTTCCAAGAGCTTCATTTGATACCATTTTGGTTAAGCCTTGCTACAACTTTATGGGACCTTGCTTTACACTTCATGAGAGAGCCTCTGTTATTTTTTTCCTTAAGAGATGGGAAAATTGAGGCTTCAAAGGGTTAAATAGCTTGCCTAAGGCCATCTAAATACTAGAGTAATTTCTAGATTTAGGCAATCTTAACCCCTAAGCACATTTCTCCAAACCTCCAGGTGTTTTACTTATACCTGTGCCTTTACTGACTGCTCGTTAGAACTCACTCATACGTTTACATAATGTTGTGCTCTCAACTGCATTGTAATGCAGGGTCCATGTGGAAACTGACCATGTATTAGGGAGCGGTTAGGAACTCCGGCTTTGGAAACAGATTTATATTTAAATTCCTGATCCTCTGGCTGCATGGCCAGGCAAAAATTAACTTCTCTGAACTTCTGTCATAAAATGGGCAAAATAATAACCACAGGGATGTGTTTGAGTATTAACCAAGATGATATCTTAGAGCCTTTAGCACAGTCCCTTGAACATGTCTAGCATTCAGTAAATGATAGTCTCTGTCGCTTGCTTGCCAACACAGTGGTTGACACATAGCACTGCCAACATCTTTCTTGAATAATTGAATATAGTGAAAACCTAAAAAATTCAAAATAATTTCTAAGAAAGCCCCTTAACAGCTAATTTTTAGTAAAGAGTATCTTTATAAGATATACAGTTTATTATTTTAAGGTACATAAAATGGCATAGGCTGACCACAAAATACAGGACATTTAAAAAGTATAAATATTTAAAAAGTACTTAGTTAATTGCAAGAGAAAGTTTGAGAATGTACTTTGATATAAATTTGATGAATAATAACCATTATTCTCAGCACATATATACTTTTGAAGGCACAGCATGCGAAAATTCAATAAAGTCATTTTCCAATTTGTATTCTATTAATACAAATTATTTAATGAGTACATAGTATGTGCAAAATGTTTGAGAAGCTTATAATTGTACATATTTTCCCCAGTAGTTTTAAAGTTTCCCAGGTTACTAAATTCTTATTTAAATGATTATAAAAGGGCCAGTCCAGTCTTGTTCTGAATTACAAATTTTTAAACATCCTCTTATATTTGTTGTCTATCTTTCTATGAGCATACTTAACATATTAATCATATCTATTTTAAATTTCCTGCTCATTAGTTTCAAAATCTGGTTCATTTTAAATCTGGTTTTGTTGATTATTTTGTCCCTTGACCATGAGTTGTTTCTTTTTTAAAATTTTTTGCGTATCTTTTGCTTGGATGCTGGTCATCTTGTCTGTTACAGTAGGGACTGGAAACAGGAACAGTTTCTCGTCTGCTAGGGCCACAGAGTGAAGGGTTAAATTCATCTTATTCGAAGATGGGTTGAGTTTGAGTTTTGTCGTGACTCCTGATACCTTCAGGGCACCACCAACTGCAAATCCCTGTATCGCTACCTTGTGCTTAGGTTGCCGACTGGTTAGACAGAGATTTTTTTCTTAGGGTTTGTTTTGCCCTCAGCTTTAGGCTTTTCCTTGTACCTAGACCTCAGAGTTTTTTTTTTCATGCTTGTACCCTTTCTCAGCAACAGACTGCTGTTGCCTGTTAGTGCCTGAAATCTTACTAGAGAAGGTGTGTGTGTGGGGTGGTGTCCATCGTCTTGGTCTAACCTCAGTGTCAGACAGGCTCTGTGTCCCCGGAATCTGGTTGGGGCTTTTTCGGTGATCCTGTCTTTTCCCCTGAAATAGGAGATCTCTCCCTTCCCCCAAGGTAGAGTTTTTCTATTTTCCCTTCCCACAGCCATATGAGTCTTCACTTGCATCCTGGCAACAACAGGCTTCACTGCCCTTCCTCCAGCAACTTAAAGTTTTTGTTCCACAATGGAAAAGGATCCAGATGGGACTTTGGAAAAGGATCCAGATGGGACTCCTCAAACTCAGGTCTGTACCACAGTGCAGACTTTCTCTTATTTTTCTCCATGCCCCTGATTTTTCTTCTGATCACCGGTAAAGGTCCTGCCAATGGGTGTGCAGCTTCCAAAGATTCTGTAATCACACACTAGGTCACATTCAGTCTTAGCCATCAGTTAAAGGATTCTTCTTACCCATGTAGATGGAAGTCCTGTTCTGGTATGCTCTGAATTCTTGTGTCATTCTTCTGTGGAGATGCCTGTCTTTCACTAGATTTCAGGTGTGACTTTAGCTACCTGTTGGGTTCAAGAAAAGTTAAGATTTTGTAGTTTATCTAAATTTTTCTTATTGTTAGAGTGAGAGTGATACTCTTAAGGTTTCTATATCCCCAGTGGAATGTAACATCACCTAATTAAAAGAAAAAAGAATTATGCAGCTTTGAGTGAGGGGTGCCAATTTAATAAGTTTTATGAGATAACGAGACATCTATCTTAGAATTGGAGTAAGGAGTGAATTTAGTTGTAAAAGCTATAAGGGGAATGGCAAGGAATAAAGCTATGTGCTCTGAAGAGCCAAATAATAAGAAACAAGTATCAGAGAAGCTAAGGAAGAAGGCACGGCCTCGTATTGTAGCATGTCCTCTTGTCCAGTGAGTCAGCAGCGATGAGTAGAGTGAGAAAAGGTCAGAAGTATTTTTAAATAGTACTTCCATGCATTTAGGTTCATTGATGCCCACAAGGGAAAAACATTGTATTTCAATTGTGAGAAGACTGAAAATGAGAGATTTAAGAAATTCTGAGAAGGTGAATAGCTATTGCTATCCTTGAACAACTCAGACTTAGAACTTAGCATGCACAGGCATGAAGCAGAAAACAAAATCAAACAAAGAAAACTACCTACGAGTTCAGAAAAGAACCAAATAGTATATCCTGCTGGTGATAACATACATGATGATGAACTCTCCTCTTATACTAATTATTTATAGTTAATACTATTATTATATCAAATGAGATAATATACATAAAGCTATCTTGTCAAGCATAGTGGAATAAAAATGTGAAATATTAGTTTTATAAACATCATTTTGTTTCACAATAACTATAACCTGGAATATGTCTCAGAATGAGCTCAAAGAAATATCCACTTCCAAATAGATATTGATAATATGGTCTTCATGAAAATCTTGGTAATGTTGATCCTGTTTTTGGTACTTTAATTAGTTCGTGATTGACTCGTTGACGTCCTGTCTCTTCCATAAAAATTTTCCTGACTCCTTTGACCAGCAGTGATGGATCTTCAATTTCTCTGAATTCTTCTTGAAATTGCACCCCTGCACATTGCACTAAATCATATACCTTGTAGCAGGATAAGATTTTGAAAGTTATGTTCTTCTTCTCTCTGTTCTTTAGTGCATTTCTTCCCTCTGTCCAGACAGATAGACATTAGTTACCTACTGCTTTGGCAAAAGTCTGTCAGTGTAAAGATTGAGAACAGAAGCGTCGAATTCTTTGAGCTTTAAAGTTGATTTCAGAAAATGTTTGGAGCAATACGTAATCTAGTTATGTGTCCCTGCTAGAGAGCTTAGTCCAGCCCTAGAGATGATCTGTTCTCCACTGGATGAACCAGTCTTTACTTGTGTGAGCACTGTGACATCAGCTATGTCAACAAGTTATGTTGCCATTCATTGCCGATAAGTGAAGACTGCAGCCAGCAGGTCTAGTGATCATCCGGCAAACAGTACAGTTATTGGCCTCAGGACTGTTCAGCCTATTTTCTATCTCTCCATCTGGAAGACCACTCTTTCAACTGATCAGGGTCCTTGGAAGAACCAAGAAAGGAAAATGGGCTTTGGACACCAAAAGTGGTAATGATCTCATAAAAATCCAGACTGTCTAAGCCTCCTCTCACCCCCTACTTCCTGACCCATATATCTGGGCAAATTGGAACCTGAGAGAATGAACTCTAGATCCATTCCCTCATCCCTACCCACTGAAGCCAGCAGAGAGATCACAACAGTTAAAAATAACTGTTTCATGTCAGTTAATCAGCCCTCCCATTTATTTCCCTGAGAGTATTATCTTATATTTTGTTTTACCTGATGAATACATTGTGTAATGTCGGACACTCAAGTATATAATAAATATTTGGCAGACTGATACTGAAGGCAGTATGGTAGATATACTGGAGAGAACACAATGTTTCATGAGGATTAAATCAGAAAATAGTGTTTCTGTTATTTATTACTGTGTGCAGACCACCTTAAAATTTAGTAGCTTAAAATAAAAATCATTTCTCTGGTTGTGATTTTGTGGGTTGGCAATTTGGGCTAGGGTCAGGTGTTTTGATGTGTTTTGTCTGGTGATCTTGCTTGTGGTCTGTCATGTGGCTGCTATGTGCTATCATCTAGTGGCTCAACTGGGGCTGGATGGTCCAGGATGGCCTTATTTTCATGTCTGGTGGTTCTTACCTAGATATCGCTTACTCGCTCATGCACTCTCTCTCTTTCTCTCTCTCCTCCCCCTCCCTTCTCTTCTTCTTCCCCTCCTTCCTCTATCTCATCTCTTATCTGCCAAGAAACTAGCTCTGGCTTCCTACATGGTGGTCTCAGAGTAGGAAGACTGAACAGTGGGAGCTGCAAAAGCTGCAAGACCTCATGTGCCCGAGCTCAGGAATCACAGAAAGTCACTGCTTCCACAATCTACTGGATAAAAATGGTACAAGACCAGACTCGATTTCAAGAAGAAGGGGAAATAAACATTGCTTCTTGATAGGAAGAGTGGCAAAGTCACACTGCAAAGGGTCATGCTCATAGATATTAAAAAAAATTATTACGACTATCTTTACAAACAAACCATAGTATTAATATAAAAGCATTTAGCATAGTGCTTATGCTTACTTTAGTAGGCAATGAATAAATGGTAATGATGATGTCGATATTGATAATGATAATGATGATGATTTTAATAGATGAATTACTATTGGTAGCTTCTGAACCAAAGGTTCTATTTTTGTCTTCAATATTAAAATCACTGTCAGTGAGATATAGGAAGGCTGATTCATTCTTTCCTCATGCTACATCATTGCTATTGAAATATAATGTTCTATAGGTTTCCTGAGCAGACAGCCAGCAGTATGCTTTAAGATCCTAATTTCATTGTCAGAGGGTCAAGAGGGTAAGAAACAATAACTTATCTTCTCATTCTTGCTTTCTGAGGTTGTAGTATAGTCCTAACAACTTCAATTTCAAGCCTTAAATGCATTTATGTAACAGGTATCGGGTTAATAAATTCAAGAATATTTTACTGGAATATCCCTCTAAAAATACTGAGGATAAGCCAGTATTCTATTCAATTTTTTTTTTCCTAAAGGCAATTTATTAGCACATCCTGACACTATCTGTGGTTTTGATGTTTAAGGCAGTAGAATCTTATACATTCAGTCTTAATGGTATATTTACATGCAATTTTTATGAAGGTGATTATCTGTAAAACGTGCCATTTTTTAATAGACTAGAATATTCATTTGTTTTGATGGTGAAAAATGGAAATGTAGGAGGCGACACAAGTATGTGATTTGCTTTGTTGTTATAACTATAATCAGAACTCTCTAAGTGAAAAACAAAACAAAATAAAACAAAGACAAACTTAGCTTTGCTGGAATGATGGAGAGATAAAAACTGCCAATAGCCAATGAGCAGCATAATACATGGAATTCAAAACTGCTCAAACCTGGAGAGCTTGAAGGTCCAGGTAGCCAGTGAAAGGTATGCATTTGTGGTCCACCCTATATTTGTCAGTGTGGCACATCAGCTACCAAATGAGACCCATTGATTTCTGTGTGTCACGAGAAATGGTTATTGACGAAAACAAAAATTGCTTTCAGGAAAGACATGTTCTTGGTACAGATATTTACAAGAAAGATAATGGTTGAGTGATTACTTGTGAGGAGTAGAAGGGGCCAGCCTTGCTTAAAATCAGTTGAATTATTGGTCTACTGTGATGGCAGTGCATATACAATGACACCAATTTGCAAAAACGGAATGTTGTTTATGTAGAAAGAGGCTTGTTTGTCATCTCAATTCCGTAGGGAAGGATTTCCTTTTCTGTGTTTGAGGAGGTAAAACATTTATAAAACAAGCCCTGAAATTCCAAGTTGGAGGTTGTTTGCTTCTAAATATTCACACCCTGTTATATAAGACTTTATTCGGATCCTCTATTCTGGTCAACTTGAGGCAAGTGTATTAATTGACATTTCATTGAGGGACCTCTTATATGTACATCAGACTGGATGTTCTAAACGCAGGTGATTAAAGTGGAACCGATTTTACATGGTCTGTATCCACACAGGCAATGAACAATGGCAAGTTGAGAAAACCTAAATTACTCCTACTCCGTGAAATAAATATCCCATCACCTACTCTCTTAGCACTATTACCAATACAATAAATTTAATGTCTATCTCAATTGAACTTATTAGTTATATGTGTTGTTTTAAACCACAAATCATTGATTCCCAATCACTTGCTTCCTTAATCACAGGCGATCACATTCAGTATTATTGCTAATAGCTAAAATTATTTTCCAGTGTTTTCAGAGAAAAGATATTAAGAAACCATAGAGACTATCTAGACTAACACTCTCATTTGATGGACAAAGACTTGCTGAAAAGTGTTGAAATTAAATATTTTGTTCAAAGTTACACAGCCAGTTAGTGGTAGAGCTTAGACAAATTCTATTCTGGAGCTCTTCCCACTACTTCGTGGTGTTATTTTAAAGTGCATTTTACTGTGGTTGCCTTTCAATAGTCAGCAGTTTCCACTGGAGAAAGTATTTCATCACATCTTTGTTGGAATTAAAGTCACTACCACACTTCTTTATTTTCTTACCCAAGTGAACTTTGAGAGCCCAAACCTAAAACCAAATGGAAATATCTAAACTTCATGCCATCATTTATTGCTTCAATTTCCTTAAGCAATTATTCTATTGCTCAATGATTTCTAGTCAAGTCCACATGTAATGAGTCACATCTCCTGCCTACTTAAAAAATGCCTATTTGTATATTGTTATTATAAAGCATATTCCTACATTCTGCTAAATGAAAAAAGTGAGAGCAGAGGAAGTCAATCTGCATTTACAATTGATTGATTAGCTTGTTGATTTAATAAATATTTATTGATTACTTACTACATGCCAGATAGTAGTATAGAATTTGTGAAAT
>NW_006442107.1:782509-805160 GCF_000325575.1 Pteropus alecto
ATTCCTGCTCTCAACAAGATGACATTTTAAAATGGAAGACGGAAAATAAACCAATATTTAAATATATGTCAAATGGTGACAAGGTTTATAAATACATAGAAAGCAGGATAAAGAAACTGATAATAGCAAGAAGGTACTAATTAGATAGGGCAGTCAGAGGATGTTTCCTTAAGGATTTTAACAGAGATAAAAGGTGGTAAGACAAGAACTCATGCAAATATCTAGGAAAAAATGTGAGAATATAAAATGCTATAGCTACTTTCGAAAACAGTTTGGAAGTCCTTCAAATCGTTAAACATAGAGTTACAATGTGACTCAGCAAATCTACTCCTGGGTATATACTACTTAAGAGAAATGAAAACATATGTCCACACAAAAAGTTATATGTTTATGGCAACATATGAGGTGAAAACAATCAAAATGTCTATGAATGGATAAATGAATAAACATAATGTGGTATATCCATATAATGGAATATTATATGCCCATAAAAAGGAATGAAGTACTGATACATGCTAAAACTTGTATGAAACTTGAAAACGTTAAGTGAAAGAAACCAGTCACAACCCCTCCACATGTTATATGATTCCATTTATATGAAATATCCAGAAAGGCAATTCTATAGAGATAGAAAGTAAATTAGTGGCTGTGTAAGGCTGGAATGGATGGGAGCACTTAAGGAGAGCAATACCTAAAGGTTTTGGGATTCCTTTTAGAGCTGATGAAAATATTCTAAAATTAACTGTGGTGATGGTTGTATATATTTGTTAATATACTAAAATCCATGCGTTTATAGTATAATAAGAAATATATTTGGTCTTTGTCCCCAGTTCCTGGCACAGAGCCTCTAAAACCCCTGGAATTTCTTGAATGATAGGAATATTATTCATAAGAAGACTCTTTTCATCATATCTGAGTTTATGCTAATTAGGTGACTTAGGGTGAGGCCTCTGGATAGCCTCAAGATGGGATTGGTCACCAGAAAGACCAAGGGTTATAGAGGGTTGGAATTTTCCTGGCTGTACTCAGAAGCTATCTCGACGTTGCGCTACGTACCTCTTCATCTGGCTGTTTTGTGTATCCTTTATAATATCTGTTATTATAGGCCAGTAAGCATAACTAAATTTTCCCTGAATTTTGTGAACCACTCTAGCAAATTATCAAACCAGAGGAGAGAATTGTGTGAACCTTTAATTTATAGCTGGTTAATCAGAAATGCAGATGATAACCTAGATTTACATTGACATCGGAAATTGAAGAGCAATCTTATGGGACTCGGCCCTTAACTTGTGGGTCCTGGTACTGTCTCCAGATAGATAAGTGTCAGAATTGAATTGTTAGATACCCAGCTGCTGTCTGGAGACTTGAGAATTGGATGGTCATGTTGCAATGCACCCTAGACATTGAATACTTTAAATGAGTGAACTGTACTGTATGTGAATTATATCTCAATAAAGCTATTATTAAAAAAACAAAAAACAAAAAACAAAAAACTAGAGAAGTTTAGTGCCACTGTCTGAATTCATGCTCAGGCACCACTTTTATCTATCATTATTTTTGCAACATCAATACGAATGTCAACACAGTGAAAATAAAGACTAATTTGATATTATTAAGGATGTGGTTTTGACTTAATGGAGCACCTGGAAAGGTCTCAGTTTCCTCCAGACATCTACAGACAACGTGGTTTAAGAGAATAAAGGTGTTATGTAAAACAACACTCACACTACGCCATACCGCACTTCCCCTGGAGAAAGCTTCATAAGCAAGTTTTCTTTTGGAGCTCATTCAAGAGTAAGGCTATCTTTATAAATTATTTTCACCTGCAGTATATTTGAGTGTCATGGGTCCCAAGAGAGAAAAACAAACATCTCTGGTGTATTTCATTTCCTTTGTGGAATTGCACCAGTAACAGTATTTGCTGTG
The DNA here is from genome assembly GCF_000325575.1 of Pteropus alecto. NCBI lineage: Eukaryota > Metazoa > Chordata > Mammalia > Chiroptera > Pteropodidae > Pteropus > Pteropus alecto. The sequence continues at coordinate 784,436 of NW_006442107.1, forward strand.
AATAAATCTATAGCCCATAAAAAATTACTCTTTGGTTGCATTTCTGGTTGCTTTGTTACAGGCAATACTGCCAGACAGAAGATCTCTGATGCTTTTAAATCAAATAACAGAATCCTAAAAAGGACAGAATTGTGACGTATAAAAGCACTTTCTACTGGCTGTCCCCAAAGGAATAAAAGTTCAAAATGTAAGTGATTCCCTAAGCAGAAATGCCATCCAAATACAAGAATCAAAAACTCATTGCTTCAAAGTGGAGCAGCATTGACAATGAGTTGGAAAAAGACAAATTTCTCCTGGGCCTTGGACCACCTTCTTCCATTTTCTCTCTTTCATTTAGGTTTGAGAATTAAATTATATTCATGTGTTTGAGAAATCTGATCCCCATGTCAACAAATGAAAGGAACTATCTTGCTACCAATCAGTTTAGTAAAACAATTTGGCCCATGTTGTATGCGTATTCCTACATTCTGATAAATGTATTTACTTTTATCCGTAATTTCCCCCAGGATAGTTATAACTCTCTGACCATTCATTGCATGCAATTTTATCTGGGAGGTAGAATCAAAGACAGGGTAGAACGTTTGCTTGATCTTGAGGTCTGGAGCAGATGCCAAAGTATATAGTTTTATTGGTGTACTTGTTGCCTTATCAGCCAGCTTCCCTCTTAAATATAATCTGTCGCTTCATGTTCGTTTATTGTTTGACCCCTTATACATCATTTGAGCACCAATTGTGCAAGAATAAATATATAGAGAGAAGAGAAGTTGGTAAACTTAATGAAAATGTTCAGGAATTTAATGGCCGCAAAGGAAGTAAAAAACTAGAAAAAAGGTAAAAACTAGCAAGAAAGGTAGAATACATGTACGATATGAATTTCCCAAGGTATCTATTTTTCTATTTTTTCTTTTTAATTCAAAATTGTAAATTTAAATAATCATGTGGTTCCCTAAGACTTGATATGAAAATAATTTTCCTGCCCTCACAATTTCCCACTTCTCACAGCAATTACTTTCAATTCTTTCAGTTGATTTGTTTGATATGTACCTTTGTATTTATGAATAACATGCATACCTTTTTGATTTATCCATTAAGCATTAGCTATTTACTTCATAGTATGGAAAAGGAGAATTTAACTTTCTTCTATCCTTTCATTCCCTAGCCCACACATGCATATTTCCTATACCTGGCACCTGTGCTCCCAGTATATTTGTATCATGATTTTAGTAAATGTTTAAAATACTTTTCAGTGTCCATATAGATAAATATTATAACTAAGCAGGCACACTATGGCTGAGCGGGTAGTATACTATAATGATTTCTTCTTTTTCATGCAACATCTTTCTGTTTCCCAGAATTAATGATTGTTTATTTTCCGGATTCTCTACAAATTAACACTAATTTAATTTAATCTCAATATATAAAACACTATATAGATATTCCATAAATTTCATTTCACTGGGGCGGGGGGAAAAAAAAATCTCTCTTAAGACCTTCACATCTGCTCCTGTTTGAATTAATTGATTTCTAGACATACTGTATAGCTGCCATCTTGAGAGCTCCTTTTCCTATTAGCCTAGAGATACCCTTGGCTTATCTTTGGTGATCGAATCTCTCTCCTGAATTTCATGTTTTTCATTTTTAGTTTACTTCCTCATTTTGGTAGAGCATCTCTTCCAATGTCTTTCTGAAAATTCATGCGTGGGAAATACATTTAAAAAACCTTTCAGGGACAAAAACATTTATTCTATCCTCCACCATAACTAAGAGTTTGTTTGGGCAAAACATTGTAGATTGGAAGTTGTTTTTTTCAGAACTTTGAAGGCATTTCTCAATTTTCATAACTTTTAGGAGAAGGTTGTGAAGAAGCCTGATAATACTTTGAAACCTGATTCTTGTGTGATACCTGTTCTTTTTCTCTCTCCAAAAGCTTGTATGATCTTCTCTTTGTCCCTAATATTCTGAAGTTTCACAGTGCTGTGTCTTTATGTAGTCTAATTATATTCATTGTTCTAAGGACTTTGTATGCCCATTCAATCTAGAAATGCATACTCTTAATTTTTGGATTTTTTAGGGGTGGTGGTGGTGGTGATATCTTTGATGATTTCTTTCTCTCCATTAAAAAAAGTTTACTTCTGAGACCCCAATATTTGGATGCTGAGCCTCTTGGAGTGGTCCTCTAATTTTCTTATTTCCTTATGATTTCTTGCTGAGATATTTCCTTGACTTTACCTTCTAATTCTCCTATTGAGTCTCTTTTTCTGTTGTTTTGCTTTGGTCCCTGACTTTCACATTAAAGAATGTCTTCAAATGCCTGGTGCTCCTTGATAATCCGATCATATTTCAGAGCAAGATGCTAAAAAGACAAGTCTGCACACGTGAATGCTAGAAGAAGCTGTTGGCTTCTCCTTACTCCCTCCCGGAGGCCTGAATTATCTTGTAAAAAGACTACGCTACCATGTTGGAGGAGGGGGAAGGGGGCGGGGAGAGAGAGAGAGAGAGAGAGCGAGCGGCCGAGCCAGACTGCAGTTGTTTCAGCCTTCCTGATGAGAGGTCAGACATGTGAGTGAGATCATCACAGATTTCTAGGTCCAATCAAGCCCCTAGTTAACTGCAGGTGTATGAGTGACTTCAGGTAATGCCTGCAGAAGATGCACCCAGTTGAGTCCAGTCCATATTGTAGAATCATGAGCAAATACATAGTTTAAGGTACAAAGTTTTAGAGAAGTTTGCATGATGAATGGAAAAATCCTATGCAGAATGTATGATACAGAGTGAAGATCACTGAAACAGCAAAAAATGGGGGAAGGAGTATTAGAAGCTTACAAAAGAGGAAATGTATGCAACAGTTGTCTAGCAAAGATGCTAATAAAATGTTTCAAGAAAGAAATACGGAGGACTGAACAAAAGCAACAACGCCGGAATGAGGAGTTATGAGAAATAATTGTGAGGTGCCATCTATAGATGGCATGACGGACAAGTTTCAGACTTGTGCAACTACGTGGAGTTATTATTCTCTGGGATGGAGCAGGAAAGCCCATTAGTCTATTTTGGAAACTGTTAAATTCCAAGTGCATTTATTTTTCTTATTAGTGCTATCATTTCTAATATCTAGAGCACAATCGATTGCTTCTGAGTGTGAAAAATGTATAAGAGCCTACACCATAATCTAGCTAGAACTTCCTAGGGAAGTTCGGTCCTTTCACAGGGAATAATTAACACTGCTCCTCTGGGGGAAACGTAGAAGGCAAGGACATTAAGTGGAGAAGGAGCTCTGCCTTTTAGGCACAGGAGGTGGCTTAGAAGGAAAGATCTCCGAATCTGGGTCCTTTATCACTGCTAGGAGCCTACCTGGTAGAGCGACCTTGGCAATCTGAGTCTAGTTTTCCTTGACTGAGGAAGAAAGTTATGAAATGAAGACAAATTGAAGTGTTAAACAATGAAGCACTGTTTATTATAATAAAAAAAACCTAAGAATTTTAGTATTTGACTTAATTTGCTTTAGCCATGTATTTTTCATTTGATCCACCTCAACATCATAAATAATGCGTAGACAGAAATCTATTCTGCTGCTTACATTATTCCTTGTAAATTTCTTCCCTTTTCTTTCGAGCCAGAGAGCTAGGAGCACAGCTGTCCCTTTGTGGGTGCCAGGATCTTTCTCCTGCAGTTTGGTAGTGTAGCCTAGACAAAGCTGCAGCGTCTCACTCCCTGGAGGGAAGAGAGGCTCATTTCACAGCTCTACCGAGTTGGCACTGCAGGCTCAGCGTGCCTCCAGAGGTGGCAAATCTCTAAGTTTTCTCCTAAATCTGGCTGTCACTGAGGAGAAAGAGGCCATTTGTCTTAGTTTGTACACATTTCTGTGTTTTGGAAACTTGGTCACCACATGGAGACCTGTAGGATTAGTAGAAACAGAAACAAAAAACCTCCTCATAATTTTAGGACTTGAAAAGGTGTTAACACTGAATTTGAGTATACTGGGATGATGGCTGCTGAGCTTCCCTGTGGACTCGCTGACAGCTCTTTCAATGACAGATGGACCGTTCTACAAATTTGATTCAGCATTGACGACTGGGTCCACCCAGTAACAGCAGTGTGCCCCGTTCGAAGCAAAAATGCAAAGCTTAGAAAATATTTACACACCACTGGTAACTCTTTCTTGTTATAAATGTAAAATAATTGCATGTTTTGTCATGCTATTTTCTCCACTATTGGCAAATATTATAATGATGTAAGTTTTAAAATCAGTCAGCATGTACTAACAACCTGATGCTTTGCCAAGATTATTGGAGGAAAATTGACTCCATCTGCATGGTCAGATAAAAGATGATAGATGAATAAATACAAAAACACAATAAATTAGAGACAGGTTAAAAAAATTTACCCTTTCCAAAGATGCACGTAGATCCATCTTTTTATTGGCAAGATCCCCTGTTTGCATTTTCCATCTTATGGGATTTTTCCTCTCTCTCGGTCTGACAATATTACCATGTGGTGCTGATACTGAGATAATTATGTTTGTAACATCTTCTGGTCTTTCAGGCTGCCAAGTTATTTTCTCTGTTATATTAGACATTCTTATCCTGGGCCAAATTCATCAAGAAAAATAAAGGCTAGAGATGTTTCTCCTTCTTCTAGCTTTGTCCAACAAATATAATTTCTATTTACTACCAGATGAAAGTAGCTAAAAGAAAGGATAGTTCTGATGATGAATTGTTTAATTTCAATATTTATAGTAGCTGGCCCAGAATTCATGGAGAGAATAGCAATGTTTATTATTTGTGAAGTCTTAATTTTCTGCAGATATTTTTATTTTGTTATTTAAAATGACCATCCATCCTTGTTTTGAAGCCATAGCTTCTGTTCAAACTAATTATTTTCTTTTGCAGATTTAAATTGAGAATAACTTCAGAATTCTGGCAGATTCTATTATGACCTGCATGGTGAAGGTTCAGCTGGAAGTGGAGGATGCTATTTATTTGAATTTGAATTTTAATGAATAACTACACCATTTACTTGTGAACACTTGAATAATAAGAAATATCTTAGCATTATCTCTTTGATTAATCTTGTTCATCACTTGTAAATACGCCGCATCTACAATATGCATGTAAAGACACTGCATTTTAGCATAATTGGAATTTGCTCAAAGAAGCATTCCTAGATTATTTTAAATGAGCTAGTAGAACCTTTTAGTACTAGCTTCTAGGTTTTCAGATTATGAGCTTGGGTCTGAGCAATAATTTTTTTCGTATTCCTGGAAGTCAATGAAAGAAATTGATGGGAATTATAAACCATTCAGGGGAAGAAAAAAAAAATCTGTAGAAGGAAAGAAGCAAGAGGGAATTTGATATGTTATTGCACCCAAAGTTAGAGCAATATCAATGACATGGAGCCATGGGTCTTGGGTACATAACATGAGTTAAGCAGATGGGTGTTTGTGTCATGGCTTACTGGAGACAATAAATGGAAAGGTTCAGGAGTTGTGGGCAGAGGTGGCTGAGAAGAAAGGTGTTCATTCACTTAGTTTTGAGGCTTCTTGGCTGTGTTGGTATTGTGTATAAGGGCTCACCCTGGGTAAGAGGAGCTCTCCTTGTAACTTGGTGATGTGTTCCATATAGATTTTTGTTATGTATAAACACAGCAAACCCAGAAAAATATTCTCTGAACAGGGAAAATTGTGCCTCTAAAATACATTCCAGCGAAGGAAAGAGACAAAACATCAAAGATAGCAAATAAAGGTTACTGAATTTTAGACTGGGGGTACACAGGTATTGACAGAGTCTCTTTGTGCTCTGCTCACTTAATGTTCAATATAATAATTTTATGTTAGTTAAATTCTTAATAAAGTTGAGGTACGAATGCTTGTCTGGTATAAATAATAGATCACAAGAATGGGGACAATGACTCTCGTCTCTTGGGGGAAAATCTTTATTGTTTCTGACCCCTCTTTAGTCTCTTCTGAGGCTGGTGCAGAAGCATGCTGAGTTCTACTTGCTGATTTCTCTCGGAATTCTCTTTACGGAATCACTCCCATCATCCCAGCAGCCTGGGCAGCTGAAGCCAAGTCACACTTTACTGCTTGCCCGCTACCTATTTCTGTCTCTTTGCACATCTGTATCTACTACATGGTTATTGCAGATTGGATCATGGACTTCGTGTTTCCCGTTTCCTATGCTTATTTTCAAGTAACTTCTTTGAAATTCTTGGAAATGAAAGTGTGAAATTTGGTGTATGCTGAGAATTAGATCTGCCTCGCCTTGATCACTTATTAGTTTTTTCTTTTATATATATGTATATAAAAAACTACTGAATGAGTAATATATAGTGAATAACATTTGCGATTTCACTTTTACTTGCGGGTTAAATGTTCATTATTTTATCCTACTGAGTAAATCTAAGTTCTAAGTAAAACTGTACTTCTTTTCATATATCCTACATGTGTATGTTCCATACAGGACTAATTCTCTCTCCCTCCCCCCTCATACACACACATACACATTCATGAATTTCTAACTGAATGCAAATATATAACAAATGTGATTAAGCTTTTATTCTAGATTTCAATGGACCATAAAATTACTAATCATACATGTTACAAAACTCTTTAAACTGCTGATGTACTCACATCATCTAAATTTTATTTAATTTGGATATTCTTGAAATTACCCACTTACAGTCTTCTTTTGTCTTCATCTTCACTGTTGAGATAATTCAAGAATTTGTGGGCTTGCTTTTATTTTACTGTTGACCTTCATCTTGTGGGGGCTAAAAAATTTAATACTTTTCTTCCCACTACCTAAGTTCTTCTAGCTGGGCTAATAATCAAATTAACAGAGATGGATTAACGGGAGAAAATAAAAATTTTAATACATGTGTATGGGGAATTCACATAAGCATGAAAATTCCAAAGACGGTGAAGCAACATTGGGTATATAAGACATTTTAGACAAAGGAGAAACGGGGAGATGGGGTATTAGGTTTCAGAAGTGGAAGTGGCTGATTTACAGGTAGTTGAGGAAGAGCGAACACAGGGTAGAAAAATTCTTGCTGGGCAGCTCAGAAACAATGGGTCATGTGGTGTATTTGGCTAACACGCCCTGCATAATGTCCTCTTATTTACCATACTTAATTCAAATTAGGCTAAAGTAGAAACCTAAGATTTCTTTCCTGAAGCAGATTTCTCTGAATTTCTTGGGCAGGAAAGAAAGAAAGGGCCAAAGATTTTTTTCTGAGGCTTGTTTCTTCATAAACGACTAAAGTCAATATCTCCCAAAGTAGCTTCGGGGTGGCAAAATTTTGGTCCCCTTTATCTCAACGTTCCTTTCCTACATGGGTTACTATGAAAAGTGTAGAACTAGAAATTATACATCCTGATTCTCCTTTCCTACTACATTTCTGCAGCTGTGATAAAATTAAATTCGCCAGTACACACACATCATGCATTCGTTTTTTTTTTTTTTATGATGCTTTCTCGGGAATAATTTTTAAATGATTCTTAGTGAGTTCCTTCCTGAAACTATGATATAGCTCAATGAAAACAGATTCAAATAAGAACCTTGGCAAAGAGCAGGACAGACCAGACCATAGAAGGACAGGCATCGCTGGACGTTTAGGATAACCCGTAGAGTCAGATAGGATCTGGGAAGAGGGAGGTGTCTTAGGATAGATTCACATTCAGTCTGCTTTTGGATGGAAAATCTAATTCATGGGTCTAGATGTAGATATGAGACCAGCGGGTCAGTCCAAATGAAAAGGACAAGAGGGATGGAGGTAAAACAGCTAAAAGTCTACCAAAGTTTGTGTCTCCCTTTACTGAGTAAAGAATTGTTGCTAAGAAACAGCTGCCCAACCAGAAACTGTACTTCTCAGTTTTTGTGCATATGACTTAGTTCTCACCAAAGTCATATGACCAGAAATAGAAATGTCACTTGCATGCCAAGAAGCTTTAGAAGATGGGTTTTTTCCACTCTCTTTCTGTAGAATTGATACAGATGAACATAGCACACTTAGAAGGCAAGCATCGACAATGGTAGATCCACGAGACGGAAGAAGCTCGGTCCACAGATCTCTTTGCAGAAGCACTATGCCTTGATTAGGAACACCTGTGTTGGAATTTTCATAAGTGAGAAATAAAATTCCATCATGATTCAATTGTATACAGACATACACACACACATATATAATTATAGTACCTAATATTACTAAGTAATACAGTGAATGTAGAAAATAAATGGTAGAAGTCTAAATAACAGCCACATTGTCTAGTTCCAAGGAAGAATTGGGACTATCTGAGGAGGTGACTCCAAGAACCAAAGGTCAAGGGCTAGTCCCCCGAGAGAGTCTGGGAAAGCAGGGCAAGGACATGGCCAAATGGAAAGTTTAGTTTATCCATATCATCAAAACTTTCTCCTAATGCCAAAACAGAAAATTTACAAAGTCTTTGAAAATTTTTTATATTAAATGGAAGATTGATTCTAGAGATTGCTGTGATGGGTCTTAAGAGGTTTAATTACCATAGTTAGATGGGTTAGGAGGGGAAATCAGACAGATCATCTCAATATATAGTTAAATTTTTATTGAGAAAACAATGTATAAAGCATTCTATTAGGTATAAATATCAGAGTCCATTTAGTTGCTGAAATTTTATGTAAAGAGTGCAAATGTGATCATGGTGTAAGGTGATGGGGACAATCTTCATTTAGGCCTTTAGCTGAATTATGATTTAGAACATTTTGTAAGAAATGGTACACTTGGTGAGCATGTACCCATGGATTATATGGCTTAGCTGTCCTAAGAAATTGAGCCATCTTGTTAGTGATAAATGGTCTATTTCCCTTAATTAGTTAGATTTTATAAATTCCCTGATGTCTTAATGATTAAATTAAGTTTAATCCCCAAGGAATAATTGTAACTTATGTTAGATTTATAGTCTCTTAGTTCTTCTCAAAAATCCCCAAAAAACCTTAATCCCACCACTGACCTTGCTAGAAAGAAATTATAATTATTACTGGTAGCATAACTTAGACTTTTGGAATATTTCATTGTAGTTATATTAGAAATGTGTTATGTTGTTCGAAATTTACATTTCTATTAGACATGACTTTGTTTCTTGGTTATAAAAAGCAGTCATATAAATAGAAAGTGATATTGAAGATAAGTTTAAAGAGACATAACAGAAGTTCAGCAAAGACATATATTCTGAGATAAGAGTACTTATCATCTCTTTAATTACAAAGACATTGTCTCCTACCGTACAGCTTGTGTATGGAAATTAACATATAATATTCTAATAAGAAGGTTACAAGTAAGGAGATAATAATCTAGTGAGGAATAGAGAGTGACGATGTCTGTATTATGTTACATAAGTGAATTTGCATGGGTAATAGTTGCTTGATGATCTATATGTGATAACTTGAACTGTTGATTAAAGATTAGATGATGTGCCGATGCCAGTTGGCATCAGAGGTGACTTGAAGTTATTATTAAGATTTTCTGAACCAAAAGATTTATTTATCTAAAATTCCAAGGTTACTAAGTGAAGGATTTTTTTTTATTTATTTTTATTTTTTTAGTCTGGGAGATTAAATAGCAACACAGACAGCACTACAGCGAGATATGGTAAGGCATTACATGTTTAATATTCAGAGAAGACAATAAATACTATGACTTCAGAAGAGGAAAGTCCATTGTGGTCTGGGAATATTTCATAAATAAGAAAGAACTTATACGAGCAATTATAGTTCATGAAGAAGGGCTTTTGGGTAGGCAGACAAAAAGAGGGACCAGTTTTCTACAAAAGAAAATGAAATATGAGAACAAAAGTAAGCTATTTGAAGGTATGTTGGAGTGGCAGTGAGCAGAAAAATTATAAAGTTTTAGTGGGAAATGAGATTGGGAATATAAATGGGAATGTGGTTATGGAGGACTTTAATAATCAGTTTAGGAAGTTTAAATTTTATATTCAGGGCAGGTAGAGATATTACATATTTCAAAGCAGGAAATGATCTTTAGGAAAAGCATATATGGCAATAGTATACGAATGAATTGCTTGTAGAAGAAGCTAGAAGTAGGGAGACTTTGAAGAGACAAATGTAAGATGATATAATAGTATAAGTGAGAAATTCACTAGATGAGATTAGAAAAATGAGATAAATGGGATAAATATGTAGGACAATATATTAGAAGGCTTGGATCAGAATATAAAATTTTAAAATTGAACTTAAGGCTACTGAAATATTTTGTAGCCAGAAGGAAAAGATCAGGGTTACTCTGAGCAAATCCATCTGGTCGTTACCAAGAGTAGAATGAATAGAATTAGTGATAGCCTGTAGGTAAAAAGACATCAGCCTCCCTTAACCTTAAAGTTAAAGAGGGTATTTCCCTCATCAAAAGTTAAGGTCATAGGGAAGAACTTGGATAGTTTTAGTGGGAGTAGAAACAACAAAATGTTTGGGAGAATAAACCTGGTAAATTGATTGGATAGAGAGAGAAAGAAGTTAAAGGCATTTATTGCATTTATCATGTGTGTGATTATCAGCTAATCTGCATTAAAATTAATTGGAGATTAAATTAACAAACAAAAAAACAAAGGAACAAAAACCCCACTGAATCAGAACCTTTAGGGGGCAAGTCCCCAGAATGTGAATGACAAAGAAGATTCCAATAGTATCCAAAGGCATACACTTAGGCTTGAAAACTGGCATAAAAGAAATTAACATGGATTTGGAAGTCAGTGAGATCTAGGTTCATACACTCTTTGTTGCATAGTAGTTGTTTCTGTCTGTGTGCTGATTAACCTAAATTCTCCAAGTATCATTTTTCCTACCCACAAAAAGAGGATAAATGAAATCCAGGTCATGAGATAATTATAACATCCAATTAAGTAACATACAGAGAGTACCTAGTCTGTGCTAAGGATATAGTCAGTTCTTATAGTTTGTCTCTACTATACTATGAAAATAAAACTGTTTGAAATGGGCAGATATAAGGATATTTTGATTTTTGAAAAATGTCAATTAGATATATCAAATTTTAAAATACCCTTTCTAATGAGTCTGTGACTTTAGTTAGCACTTTTAAAGTACTAGCAGATGTATAGGAAACATGGTTTATAAAATTCCATTGCTCGAAGATCTTTAATTAGGTAAGTATTTGTCCTACAATGAGTTTAAAGATGTATGTGATATTTTGAGAAATTTATAACCTAATAGACGTTTGATTTTAGAGGGCGAGTTTTTCATATCGGAAACACTTATTGACTCATTAAGATGAAGATGTGCTATTGTAGTGTAGCAGGCTGATCAATGCTAAGGAGAGAGCATTCAACACTTAGCAGATAACATAGAGAGGTAGCCATATTTTGATATATAGTTTGATTGGCAATATAACTCTTTGCCTGTCCATCATCGTAGACCAAGTTTAGATAGCAAAACAATCTATTTGCATACAGGAAGTTTTCAAGTGCTTTATTATCCTTCTGGCTACTTTTCGAGATGTAAGTGAATCAGATCGTACCATGATCACCCTCACTGGAATCCATGCAAAAGCACAGTCACAATGCCTTAAGACTCCTCAGAACCCTCATAGCAGTCCACAGACAGTGCAGCCCGGCTCATACCACATACTGTGGTGAGAGCAGCAAGAAAGAGCTTGCAGAGTTCTTCAGGCAAGATTAGGGCTAAGAAAACAGAATAAGGCAATGCAGGAAACTCCATTAAAAATCCAGTGGGTAGGGCGGAGTATTAGTCTGGCTGTCCTTAACAAAGCACCATCAGCTGGGCGGTTTAAACAACAGAAATTTATCTTCTCACAGTTCTGAGGGCTGAGAAGTCCCAGATCAAGGTCGAGCAGGGTCAAATTCTGGTGAGATCTCTCTTTCTAACTTGCAGATGGCCACCTTCTTGCATCCTTAGGTGGCTTTTCCTCTGTGCACATGAGTGTGGAGGCAGAGAGAATGAGATCTTTTTCCCTCTTCTTATAGGGTTGCTAATCCCATCACGAGGGCCTCCCACTCAGGAATGAATCAACCCAAATTACCTCCCAAAGACCCTATCTCTATCACACTGGGGTTAGGGCTTCAACATATGATAGGGGCTGAGGTGGGGGAGGGTGTACAAACATTCGTTTCTTGTACCCAGTGAATAGGAGTCACATAATAAGGAGGCTACTTCAAGGAGATGTAAGGGACACATAGCCAAGCCACCCTATCAAGCAAATGAGAACCTGAGGCTCTGGTCCCAGGCTGGGTTGCATTACCTCAGGAATTTGGACAGAGATGGCAAGATATGTCCATAAGCTTCAGTGGGGCAGAGGCAGTCACTGCATATGTGACAATATCCTGGGGAGAAAGCGAAGATGAAAACCTAAAAGACTAGCTAACTAAATATTCAAAAGACTTGACAGCGAGAACAAACCTGTAAATGACCTGAAACCTGGGAAACATTTGGAATGGAGTTTCGAATTTGTAGTAGAAGGAGGAATGTGGAGAAATTCCTTTTTAACAGGTGGAGAATTTATACCTAAGCCCAGGGTCATGAGGGAGCTATTGTAGGTACAAAGCTCGCTCAGATATAATAGAAACATGAAAGATGCCCTGTCTCTGGGAACAGTAATTGACAAGAATAGGTAAAAGGCAATTAAGCAGGCTGCACCCCAAGACTGGTTTTTAGCCCAGGGGGAAAGTAGAATAAGAATGAGGAACTAGCAACTTAGACTGAATGGACAGACACGTGGTAGAGATTTACCTGGGAGGATGCGGACTTGTGTTCACAAGCTCTAAACGAGCTCACTCTAGGCAGAGCACCAGGCAACGTTCCCATCCCAGGTTTGGACCCGGCTCAATGAGCCAGCAGGGACAAAAACATGGAGCATGTGGACGAAAAGAACCGTGGGCTATTTCCCCTGGGGGTGATCTGCAGCTCCTATGAAAATTTTCAATAATAGAAATAGAGGCCCAATTGTGTCTAAAACCATGAGCAGTCATTTCAGAAATGCATTTACTTGCGTTTGTGAACAGTTGGCTTCCCCTTCGCTGTTTTTTGGACATGTTAGTCTAGTTTGAGTAAGTCCTTATTTGTTATCACACACACAATCTATATCCTTCAATCCCCTTCTCGTCTCCTTACCCCTACTTGCTGCTTTTTAGCATTGGCCTCTGTTTGGAATTATTATTGAATAAAATAGAGTGCAGGTAATTAGTATGTGGATATGACACTGAAGAGGGAGGCGTGAATGGGAAATTCAGAAGCAGCAAGCTGTGATAATTCCATTAGAGGCTTTGCTTCAGTGGGGCCTTGGAGTCCAAGGACATAATGAGACAGTAGGGGGTCTGCAATTTTATTGGCTGAAGGTTTCTCTATGATGTGCCCGGCTTGGTGAATTATATTTGAGATCTATCATTTTATTAGTAGTGTTTTATCAGAGTAAATCAGTGCCCAGACACCCAGCTCTCTAGAGTAAATTGATGAGTTCGCCCACAGTGATTTTACCATCCCTAATCAGCCGTACTTTTCCGCAGAGCTCTTGTTTGGTTGAATAATATTGTGTTCCTTTTAACTTCTCCTTCCCGTTACCTCTTTCTCCCAGTTGAATTACAAACAGGCATGGTTTTAAATATAGAGGCAAATTTGAAGTAAACTAAGCCAACTTAATGTAAAATTCAGTGACTGCTGTTTCTCCTTATAGGAATACAGGCATAAGTACTCTACATTTCTCCCAGGGGTAAAATCTCCAGTTAACATTGCAGCTTGAACGAACTGGAGCTGAGAAGTGGAAAGTTCCCTAGAATTAGAGATATAAGATGAGAAAAAAAAAGAGACTATTTTCAGAGAATTTCTTTAAGTCACCAAATGAACTAGCTTAGCCATTAAGTATTTGTAAATTGCTGTGCATGAGGTGTAGGTGTGTTCTTCCAGCTGAAGTAATATTCGCATTGGTTTGGAAGCACTTTGAAGTAAACTTTCTCCTTGGAGACTATGGCTGTTGTTCTGCCAGGAGGATTGGAAGGAAAGTCATGCTTTCTCATTTCAACTAAAGATCAACACTTGCTCTCTAGTCCCTCCAGCTTAGCCCAAGGTTGTGTTTATAATAGAAATAAAAGAGAGGCAGGATCAGGAGCCTGGCATGGGAGCCGATAGAAAGATTGGAAGACAATTAATTATAAAAGGACAAGGATATTATCCAAAAATTCTCAGTAAGGCAGGGGACAGTAGGCAGATAATTTGCACAAAGAGAAGCAGTTTAATAAGAATTTCTTAGTTTTTCACATCAGGGACCTCAGCAGGCAACATGACTCAGTGAAAGCAGGAGCTGAAACTGTTTTTGTTCGGTTAACGTTATTGCTGAATGTAACATACGTGAAATAAAATGCACAGATTTTAAAGGCACCACTTGATGAATTTTTACAAGGTGATTTCATCTGTTATTCCACTATCCAGATCAAAATATGTAACGATACCAACACCTCAGAAGCTTCCCTCCTCCTGCCTACCATTCGACACCCTTCAAAAGTAAACGCTATCCTAACTTTTATTTCCATAGAATCCTTTAGCATGGTTTTGAATATTATATCAATGGGAACATATTTTATGTAATCTTTTGTGTCTTTTTTTTTTTTTTGCTGTCACTGAGATTCATCCATCTTGTTGCATGTAGCAATAGGTTTCTTTTCACTGCTGTGTCATATTCCATTGTATGATTCTAGTACAATTCTTTATCATTTGTTGATGGCCATTTAGTTGTTTCTAGTTTTGACTGTCACAAGTTATGCTGCTTTGGACATTTTTGGTGCACATATGTATTTATTTCTGAGAAGTATGTGCCTAGGAGAGTAGTAGCTGTGTCATAGGGTTCGTATATTTTCAATTTCAGCAGATACTACTCAACCATTTTCCACTGAAAGAGTACGAATGTTCCAGTTAGTTCATAACTGAGCTGATATTGGATATCATCAGTTTTATTTTAGCTATTTTAGTTGCATAATGATATCTCATTATGATTTTAAATAGCATGCCCCTGATAACTAATGAAGTTGAGACTATTTTAATATTCTAGTTGACCATTTGACTATTCTTTTATTTTGTGAAGTGTTTATTCAAGTCTTTGACATAATTTTAATGGGATTGTCTGATTTTATCTTACTGATCTGTTAGGTCTCCTTAAGTGTATTTGTAAGATTTACACAATTTCAATTATAATTTTTTACTCTATTATCTTCTTTTTTATTCTCCCCCTGTTGTCTATTGATGAACAGTTCATAAGTTTAAGGAAGTTTAATTTTCTATTTTTTCTACATGGTAGTGCTTTTTTTATTCTTTACATATATAATTTTTTTCTTACCTAAAGGTCATAAAAATATTTCTTTATGTTTTCTTGCAAATAATTTATTGTTTTACCTTATCCATCTAGAATTGTGTTTGTGTGTATGAGATAATGTAGAGATCATCAAATTCTTTTTTTCCCTCCATTTGGATACTGATTTGATCTAGTACCATTTAATGAAAAGGCCATTTGCCCTTTCTATTATAGTGGCATCTTTGTCACAAATTATGTGGCATTGTATGAGTAAGTCTCTTTCTAATCTTTTTATTTTGTTTTATTGGTGTATATATACTTGTGACAACATACACTAAATGATATTTGTAGCTTTATAATGAACACTGATGTTTTGTGGTGGTATTATCATTATTTTGATCTTCAAAATTGTTTTTGATCTTCTCGGACCTTGCTATGTCCATATATTTTTTAGAGTTGGCTTGTTAATTACCAAACATATTAACGCACACACACAATTTACTACTATTTTGATTTGGATTTTAATCTATCTATGAATCAATTTGGAGAAAATTGACATCTTTACAATAGTAAATATTATAATCCATGAATGTTGTATATCCCTCCATTTGTTTGGGTCTTTTTTAGTTTATTTTAGTACTGTTTATAGTTTTTTTTTAATAGATAACTTATACACTTTTCATTAGATATTCCTCTTGTAAATTTGCTTTTGTAAACACTATTATTTTTAATGTCACATTTACAGTATTTGTTGCTAGTATATAGAAATAGAATTTATTTTTATGAATTGCTGTTTTAGTCAAAGATCTTGATAAAGGCACATATTCATTCTAGTAGTTGATCTGTAAAATCTTGGATTTTCTCACACACAATCATTTCATCTGCGAATAACGAGAGCTTTATTTCTTTCCTGTAAATCTTCACATTTTATTTGTTCTTTCCATTTTCCTTTTTCTTTCCTTCCCTCCTCCTCTCACCTGCTCCTTCACTCTCCTTGTTCCTTTGTTATTGTTGTTTTCTAATTGCAGTGGCTGGGCCTTTCGATGTAATGTCGAATGGATTCAGTAATAGTTGACATCCTTGTCTTGTTTCTGATCTTACTAGTTCAAGGCCGGCCTCACCATCACCAGTATCTCTTCAAAGATTTCTGATTCTCTGTTCTGTCTGAATTTTACGCAATTCCAACTTCATTTATGTTAAACCTTTCCTGTATGTTTTGTATTTCTCTAATCCTCTAGTCTCTATATTTCATCTTTTTTATCTCTGTGCTTCGATCTGACCTATTTTTCAGCTAATTAATCCTCTTTTCTTCTCTTTCTAGTCTACAGTTAAATCCATTTATTGAATTTTTAACTTCAGTTTTTACTTTTTTCACTTCTAGGACTTTAAAAATATATTCCAGTTCTCTCCAACATCCATTTTATCTTTTTTTTTTTTTTTTTTTTTAGCATATATACTACATGTATCTCAATGTCTATGTAAATCGGACTCAGTGTGAGGTTTTTTCCCCCCCCTTTTCTTTCATGTTTTGCTCATTTGGTGTTGTTTCCTGGCACGCAGGCTAATGTTTTTACTAAATGTCTGAAGTGGGTATAAAAATTAGTGGAGGATCTGGATGATATTATTTCTTTCAGAAAGGATTTAATTATTTTCTGGAAGGCAGTTAAGAAAGAGTTTAGGTAGGTTGCCTTCATCTAGTCAAGATGTGTCTGTTTTAGCTTTTCCCTATGCCTTGAGAGTAGCCTTTCGGTTCAACTGGAAAACTGAGGCTATTTTTTTCCTTTCTGGTAAGTCCTATGTTTTGATTCTGTTCCCACAGCTCTGTGAGACTGGGAAATATCTGCTTAGTTCTTCAGCCTCTTAGCAACTATGTTTTATTTGTTTTCCAGATGCATCCACAGCCATATGTTGGCAGATGCCTCAATGGGAATTTGCATACAGAATGTCAAGCTTACTTCCCTGGAGGGTTTTTTCTTTTTTCTCTCCAGAGGTTGGCCCCTCAAGTCCTGACTACCTCCATAATCCTGAATTACAGTTTTTGCTTTCTCAGTCCAGTAAGACAATCAGAAACCCATAGCTTGCATGCCTTGCTGATATTGACAGAAGTCCTGAGTGGTAAAAATAATAGCATATTTGTATATATAGATTTTACCTTTTTTGGTATGTGTGTTTGTAGTAAGAATGCTTAAGATTTACCGCCATAGCAGATTTCGAGTACATAATAGAGTATTATTAACTATAGTCACCATGGTATACCTTAGGAGCTAGAACTATTCATCTTATAACCAAAAGTTCATACTCTTTGACTAACATCTCTCCATTTTCCCACTCCCCAGACCTTGAAAACCAATATTCTACCCTAAATTAACAGCATATTTTGGACTCGTTTCAATGTCTGGGTGTCTTGGTTGCTCTCTGATGCTTTCATTTAGCTGTTTTGAGTTTCACCCAACTTTTACAATTGTTTTGGTCAGAAGATTTTTACATAATACCAGGTACTCCACAACAACTAGAAGTAGAAGTCTGGAATAGAAAATTGCCTCTTTTACTCATTGATATTGGGCATCTTGCTAAGCTTCAAGAACCCGAGTTTGTTAATTTCTGAAGTGGATTCAAAACGAACTACCTGATTGTTAGAAGCAATAAATAAGATTTTTTTTCATAAAGCAGTTAGCACAGTTACTGGCATTTAATAAACTGAATATTTTTATACTCTTTTTACTAATGATAAAATTAATAAGAATAATCATCCATCTTAAACACTTGTTCCAGACAAAGTTAAAAGTATGTTCAAGGTGTTGGGTACAGTACAGTGTCCTAGGGGTTTTATATTAGCATTGCCCAGGTAAGTAGTAGATGATGGAGATTCAAGATGAAGTAAAGTATAGACCAGTTGTAGGAAAAGCACTGTGATGGGGAGGCAGTGATTGGGAGTCTTCTCAGATAGGTAGATGTGCTGTCAACATAAAAAAGTCACTTCTCACCAAGCTGGTCCTCTGGCAGTAGGGTAAGGTAAAAGGTAAGAACACAGGACTGTCATTTCTAGATGTGGACTGGCATGGCCAACAAGGGCCACAAGATTAAAAGCAATGTATAAATGGAGAGGATATAGAATATTTTAAAAGGTTAAGCCATTATTAAAAGTAACCAAATAAAAAAAGAGTCTTGGGATTTGGACAGAGGTCAATTACAAAGCTCTATGGAACACATGTTTAATTAGGCTTTGACAACTAATCATGATGGTATGCCCAAGAATATGGGGTCAGAACTTCTTCAAAACACCCTGGTTCAGGTAAAGACTTAAGCTTATAAGGGGAATTGTGTGTCCTAAATAGTGGAAGGATAAAAAATGCAGAAACTTGAAGTATAAGTAGAGGCTATCTGCTCAAGGAATCCAGGAAGTAATGCAAATATCTAGAGAAAGGTATAGTGAAAGACAGAGACTGTTAGATCTCTGGCTAGGTTAGCTTTATATCACTTTTTGGGTAAGGGAAAACATAACTCTAGATGCATTAATCATACAGAGAAGAAAACCAGAAGTCTTAGATGAACACTACAATAAAAGAGGCATACTAAGTAAGTCTTCATGAGGAAAATTCATTCCCCCCAGCTCTATTACCATTGAATAGAAATAATAGAACTTGTCTTTTGTTCTATCTTATTATAGTTTTTTGAACATGATCATGTCAAATCAATGAATTAATCAACACAGATTTATTGGCGCATACTGTATTTCAGATGCTGTAGTTAAAAATTCTTTGATAACACTCCAGGTACTACATTCATAAGCTACATGAGCCTAACCCAACTATTTTATTTCTTTGTACTTCAGCTTCCTAATGTATAAAAGGGGTCATAATAATAATACTTATTTTACAGGGTTATTATGGAAAGCAAATGAGATGCAAAGTGTTTATTCCTGTCTGTGATGCATAATAAAAAAATTCTATTGCTGTGTAACCAAGTTATTCCAAAACATAAAAGTTAAAAAACAATAACATTTATTACTTTACAGTTTCTGTGGATCAGGATTTCAGAAGCAGCTTAGCCAGGTGGGTCTTTTTCAGGTTCTCTCATGAGGCTTCAGTCAAAGTGTTGGCCAGGGTTGCCACCCTATCAAGCATCAGCTGGGAGGATCTGATTCCAAGCTCACTCACGTGGGCTTGAGTGGCTGTTTGCAGCATTCAGTTCCTTACCATGTGGGGGCCTCTTCAGTCCTACCTCATGGGCATGGCATCTGGCTCTCCACCCCTTCCACATCTTAGCAACACAATCCGAGAGAGAATGAGACAGAGAGAGCGCCTAGGACAAAAACAGTCCTTTTATATCCTAATCTCAGAAGTGGCATCCTATCACTTCTTCTGTATTCCATTCATTAATTCGAAGCAAGTCACAAAGTTCAGCCCACACACAAAAGAAGGGGTTTACACAGAAGTGTAACTAGCAGGAAGCACCTACTATTTGGGCCATCTTAGAGGCTGATAACCCATAATTTGAAATTTCGATGAGCTAAGAACCGGCAAGAAGAATCCAAACACACTAGAGATTACATTTCAAATTCGTTAGGCTAGGGCGGCAAAATCTCATGTGACATGAAGCGCACAGAGCAAGAACCTGTGTAAGATGATTAGATAGCTTCTCTTGGTCTCAAGTCTCTGACTGACAGTGGGGGACCCCAGTAGTCTGGAGCGGTGAGGAGATGGCCCATGTCACTTGTGACACTGTGCATGTGAGTTAGTCTTGTCAGATCAGAGAAGCTTGATTTCTCGCTATAGAACAGTCATTCTATACCAGCGACTTACATTCAGAACCGTGGTAGTAGTTAGGTGCAAGGGCTCTAGATCCAGGCTGATCAGGTTTAAATTCACTATTTACCAGCCTGGTAAATTGTAAAAATTACCTAAACTTGCATCTCAGTTTTCTAAATTGTAAAATGGGAACAAAAATAGTACCTACTTACATCGTCGTGGGAATTAAATAAAACAATCATGTAAAGTTTTTTAGAACAGTGTCTGCACTCAGAAAGTGCTCAATAAATGCTAGTTTTAGTATTTCTATAAACATAAGGGAGAACTTGCATTAGCAGTTTATACACCTCCCTTTGCAAATGTGTTAACCAAAGTTGCAATTTCCAAATACATATTTGGACAAAACTCAGAGTCATGACAGCTTCATATTTCCACAGAAAGAAAACAGGGTTATTGTCTGGGCATCTTTGAGCAGGGTGTTACTGCTTGTAACTTTCTGGGATTAGACAGTACTCAGAAAATCAATTTCCCATATACTAAAAGTGCCTGCAACTTACTAGACACTCAGGAAATATCAATAGCCTTCCCATTTCTTCCTTTACTCCTATTGACAACGAAGGAGAAGTGAAAAGATCTCTCTACGTACCATGCAGCTAGTTTCAGTGGAAAGCAAAAGCTGCTGAAGG
>NW_006442107.1:805177-809648 GCF_000325575.1 Pteropus alecto
ATCCCACAGGAGAAAATGATTTTGGAGTGAGATACTCAGGAAGTAGACTGGCAGTTATCAAGGGAATTTAGGCTGTGGAACAATTCAGAAAAGTTAGCGTAGGGGTGGGGCCCATTTTCTCTCAATTACCTGAACAACATAAGGTGAAATTAGGCTGTTTGTTTGAAATTTTTTGGTAGTGAAAACAATGTCCCTATATTTTTCCATATATCCTTAACAAGTTGGGTTTTTCCACTGGTGAAAATGATGTTAACAAAATCTATTTTCGCCTCTGGCTGAAAATCAGTATCATTTACATCATCATAGTGCTTCCAGCTCCTCAAAGGCAAGTTCTTGACAAATAAAAGGAAGTTCACCCTTTTAATGATCATGTGAATTAACAAGAAAGGGAATTACTCTTTGCGGTGGTAACTGTTAGTCAATTTGAGGCCATCCCTATTAAATTCTCATTAGACATAATTCTGCTTAAAATTGGTAACCTGCCGTTGTAGGTAAGAGAATAGTGAAATGGGGAAGTATGTATATTTTACAAAAATGCCACTTAAAAGTTTGATATCATTAGAACATTAATTTTTCCTCTTAATTTATTAAGTATTGAATGAGAGAAAATCAGAAATTGTGATACGATTTTACCTTTTCAAGAAAAACCATGGCAGAATGAAAAAGGATAGCTTTTTATTTCTGAACAGAAAAAAAAACTTGGAACAAAATTATTGAAGGCTCTCAACTCAACAATTAAGACTGTTAACTACATAAAGTCTTTAATAATTTAGATACTGGGAATGTAATATAAAGCTGCTAAGAGAGTAATTCCTAATAATTTTCATCACAAAGAAAAAAATTTTTTTTGTAAATATATGAGGTGATAGACATTAACTAAACTTGTGCTAATCGTTTCTCAATATGTGTTTATTCTGTCATTACACTGTACATCTTAAGCTTCTGTGTTGCATGTTAATTATATCTCAATAAAACTGAAACAAAAATCTTTACTAAATTAGAGAACTTAATTGAGATTTGTAATGTGAAAGATTCAGAATTCCTGTTGTAGGCTGTTATCGTGCAGGGTTTTAATTGGACTGTTGTTTTGTCTTCAAAGAGATACAGATATTATTAATTATATATTCATTTCTAACGTGTTTTTTATAAACTAGGTTACGATAATGGAAAATACTTATTAATCACAAAACATACTGAAAGATATAATTTCCTTTTTTATAGCAATTGCATAGTAATATAGTTGTTTTCAAAAACAAATTTTTATGGCTTTAACATGAATCAGTTTGCAATTTTGTGCAATGCTTTCTATTGTAAAAAGACTTACATTTCTCCTGACAGATAATGGGCAAATTTTGGTAGCAATCAAATAACCTAAATCTAAAGCAAATGACTTATGCATAATCAAAATACAAGATTATATTTTCCCAAGACCCACTGCATAACTGCAACACAGAAAAAAGATTTGCAATAACATTCTTCTCTCCAAACTAGCTTGATTTTAGCTGATGAGAGAAAAATGCTCATTATAAGAATGATATGTTGTATTGAGCTCTGAGTGGCCTTCTCTAAAATTTGCCACTAAGCAATTATTATTTAGTCAAAATTTCTCCTTAAATTTTATTTTAAACTGAAAGGAAGATTAGTATTTCACAAGAAAGATGAAGTTTCAAAATTGGTCTCTTTCCTGGCTTTTGTATTTTGATTTAAAGCATCACCATTTTCTCAGGCTTATAAAACTGCCTCACTATGAGTTTTCTATTGCAACCATAACAAATTGTCACAAACTTAGAGGTGATTCAAAACAACACTCGTTTATTATCTCATAATTTTCATGGATTAGAAGTCCTGGAATATATTATAGTATATAGTATAGTATAGTATATAGTATAATATAATTTAGAAAAGTTTTTTCTCTAAGGCAAGATGTAGGCCGAAGTATTTTACATGTGTATTTGCTTTTTATAAACTTAAAGTACCAGCTAAAGGAAGGAAAAGCAGAATTCTTATAATCATATACAGTTGTAATACCAAGGGGTGAAGGCCATAGGAGTCAAAATTCTGCCTAGTGCACTTACCTCGAGATAAAGAGAAAGTCAAATCAATGAAAGAATTCCCATAACACTTAGTAGATCTAATATATAAGGTTGGAAAAATTTTGAATGTCACAAAATAGGCAAACTAAATTAAACAATGATGCATGTATTTACCATAAAACAAAAAATAGATATGCTCAATACATTGTGAGCTCATATAATTGATAAAAGGAAGAAACGTGGGCTCTTTGGTTGCCCACGCTCCACAATATCTTTTTCCTGTGTGCTGACCAAAAAATAATCCCTCAGGATATAATATTGAATGAATATGTTTATTCTTGAATCAATAATTCTGGCTAGGGGGATGGAATATAACGTAAGCTTAAGCTAATTATTTTGTCTCCTGCTTAAAAACATATAAGGTAGCACTTCTGGGTAAAAATGGCAGAGTGATGCCTGATCATAGGTGCCTTCTTTCTAAAATGTAGTTATAACGCCCAGTAATGACTGAAAATAGGAAACAATAAACCATCAGGATACAAGGGCTAGGAAGGTCTGCTTTTCATGCAATAAATTTCAAATAGTATCAGCCAAGAAAATAAATAGAAATAAGGAACCCGAATGCTGATTCTAATGAATTTCCACCCCATCATTACCAGATCAACACAACAGTACTGAGGAAAAACTGGTAAATTGAAAAAGAATTTAAAAATAATTTGTCATAGTCGTAGCCCTGTTGAAAGGAGAAACTGAAGCAAATGTGAATGTCTTAATTATTGTGTAGGAGCAAGTCTAGGACAGTGAGGGGGAAGGGAGGGAACAAAGGAGAACAAAAGTAAGGAGTGATGTGCAGGAATGTTGCGCAGTGCATTACTGTCCTGGACGCTCTTTCATGGAGAGCTGCAGAGAGAGACCGTATTCAACAAGAGCTATGTCTCCTAAAGTGTTGCAAAGATGAAGTGCATCTTGGAGCACTTCTGCAGGCCTGCTGAGTCACCTGCTGTGCATCTTAGCCCTTGTGAAGGGGGAGCCAGTGGAATGTATCACGTCATATTGCTTTGATCTTTTCAAGATTACTTTCCTTTCTTCTCTCTCATCTGCCAAGGGCTTGCACCTTACAAATAAAATGTTACCACTTTAATTCTTGATTTAGGTTATGCTTTCAAGAAAAATCGGGCTAAGATAATTGGTACCAAGCATGAAATTATAAAAACTAGCCCTCAGGATATAATTTTGAGTAAATATATTTATTCTTGAGCCAATAACTCTGGCTAGTGGGATGGAATATGCTGCAGGCTTATGTTAACCAAGGTCCCCTGGAGCGGGGAGTAGGTCCATTCAGCCTAACCACTGGCTGGAAAATCCAAGGTCTGTCAGAATGAGAAATGGAGGCTGGCATGGCAATTAAAATATGTATTCTAACAACTTGCAAATAACTTTAGAAATAAGAGAATGGGAAAAAAATGCACTACTTCTCCATCCCAGCACAACCACTATTAATATTTATGTTTGTTTACTCTTTGATATATGTGTTTTCCCCTTAGATAGGTGCCTTATTTAACATAGGTGTGAAAATAGAGTGTTTATAATTTTATGTCAAACCTTTTCATTTGGCATTTCATATCCTTAATAAATTCTAATAGCTACATAATATTCCATTGAGTAGAACATACCACCTTTAGTTAGCAAATCTTCTACCATTGAACATTTAGCTTACTCTTTATTATCACTTGCTTCTTTGGTTTGTTTTGGTTTAGTATTATTTGCTATTACGTACACTGTAAAGCTTTATGCATACTATTCTGAGTTTTCATCTAACGTGCCAAAAAAAAATGATCTAGTTTCAATGCCTATATTTATCTTTATATACCAACAAGGTAGGAGATGGGATTTGCATGATGTTTACCTGACTCTCTTATTGACATCAATATCTTCTTCCCTCTGTCAATTTATTTAGAGTCAATTCAATTAAATGCTTAATGTTGTTTGCACATGAGAACATGTTGTGGTTTCCCCTAAGAACTTAGAGGTACACAAAATTAGGTTGCCTTCTTGGGGTCAGACTAGTGAAATCTCTAGGTACAATTTATTGAAATATTGATTGATGCCCAATGTGTGCCAAACACAGCTCTAAGCACTGGGAATTAAGTGATGGATAAAACAGACAGTCCCTGCTTTCATGGATGAAGGTGATTAATCATCCATGGAAGTAATTGAAGAGATATTTAGTGATAACTGAGTCTAACATTTCGGACAATCCTAAATTCCAATTAAGATGACCTGGTTATAATTTTATGAAGTAAGGATATGAATGAATATGTTAGTTAGAAGTGAGAAACCTAATTGATTATGTTGCCCCCAGTTTGAAGATTGAATAAGGGAAGCATAGAACTGATATGCTCAAAGAGATATATAAGATCAGTTTCTCTCCCCCACTT
>NW_006442107.1:809666-842584 GCF_000325575.1 Pteropus alecto
AGACTTTCCAGCTCTGTGGCTTCACTAAGTCTGGTCCCTATAAAAGGTGAGACTCTACTTGATCATAGAACCATTTCATGGTCTTATTTCACACTAACTGATATTTTTACAATAGATTAACCTCCTGTGCTTTGATCACAGACTGGTTTTGAGTGTATCTTTTAAGTATACCAGATATACCTGAGGAGACTTAAAAATATACATTGTTTGGCATCACCCGAGTCCTGCTGTAGTAGAATCTTTCAGGTATGCTGGGTCAGGCCATGTATGTTCAAAAAACTGTCTTTGATCATTGTTTCTCAAATCGTGGGTTAGGATCTATTGATAAGAAATGCAATTAATTAAGTGGTTTGTGAATAACACATTTTTAAAATATGAAAGAGAACAGAGTAGAAAATATGAGTATATTGTACTCTAACAGTAAAGCATTCTGGTAATTACGTGCTAGCCTTTCCTATCAATGCTCTGGTTTTCCTCTTTTTATTTGAATTGTAACACTTATCAATTCAGTCAACCAATTAGTTAATTAAAAGCCATCAAGCCAGTTTTGTGAATGACTTATTAATTAATAGGTTATTAATTTTCCAAACAAGCTATGCATGGGGTGTAAGCAATCAAATAATTCCTGAGTTTGGAAAGCAAGGATTTGATGACAAAGCCATCACAAGGAGAAACTGTTTTGTGTTTTCATCGGAAACACTGGGATATTTGCATCATCAACACTTAGGTGTTCTAAGTATACCGAGAAAGCTAATGGAAGGTAACTGGCAGAATATGTGAAATTTCTCAGGAGACATAGAACAAAACGCTATGTTATGGAGAGAAAGATCCTTCTCTAGTATAACACAATGTGAGATTGATTTTTCTCAGGATTCAACATGGATAGTGTTATTTTGTTTGTCATCGTTTTATCAATAACAACCGGGGAACTTACTAGTATATGTGAATCTGCAAAGGTGGACGTCCAGGTTGGGAATAACTGAAAGGCTAAGCTCAGTGGAATTGATTCAGAACAGGCATTCAAATAAGTTAAAAAAAAATTTTTTTTTTCTACCGATTTGTTCTAGCTGCCATGGGAACACAAAGGCTCACTCACCATACATGAACGCACGATGCTATCAGTTTTTGAATGAACGCCCTAAACTTGTTAAAGAGTCATTCAGTTCACTCTACCTTCAAAATGATACTACTTTTAAAAAACTAACCAATTATTTAATTGTAGATATTTAAATGTAAAATTTTGATAAAATTCCAAACTTGCAAATGACTTTTGGTTTTGGAAACAAGCTACGGTATGAGATGATCTATGTTCATTTAAATGTTTTTCTCTAATAATCAGAATTCTGCTATATATAATCCTTCAAAGGGGGTTATATTTAAAATGTGTAACAATGGGATTAATTCGAATGGATACTGGCAATAGCTTTATAGAATCTTGTGCTGGGGCTAGGCATTAATCCTTTTTTTAAAAACTGGATTCTGGGGAAGTTCTGTGGATTAAGAAGGGTTACTGTGGATGGGATGGATGAAGAAGACAGAAAATTTGCACAGTAGATATTTTCCTTCTAGTATTAAAGAATTTCAGCATTTCTATACATATACATGTACTCTCTGACTTCTAGCCCTGCTTCAAAGGGACTTTTGATTTCAGGTTGAAGCTTGGGCTAATAAGATAGCAATTAGATGTTACTAGGAAGACTGTAGCTGCAATTTAGTATGAGAAACACAGGACTGCACAAGATAATTAGGGTCATTTTCTAATAAACCCCAAAATTGGGTTGCATTGAATAAAATAATGATTTGTTCACTTAGGACAGCACTGATACACGCGCAGAAACACACAGAGATATACAGAGTCTTACATGTTTACACATATATAGATATGCAAATACATTCATACATAGGCAAAAAGTTGGAGGTGCCTCAAATCAGAATAAATGAGAAAGGTTTTCTTTATTTTTTTAAAAAATATATTTGTCCTACTTTTCTTTATCAAAAATTCCTTCACCACCAGATAGATCTGAGAGGTAATTTAGTCCAATTTTATAATTTTTCAGTCATTTTTGGTGACTACAACTTCATGTCTCACTATTACCTTTGTTAGAATGGGCTTGCCTTGTTCATTTCCTAGGAGCTGCCTAGAAAGGTGAAGGGCCAGCCAGGTGTTGTCTTCGCCTTTTCTACCGAAGGCTACAGGCCATGGTCCAGGAAATACACACCTGGGGAGGAGGAACCCAACTATCCCTTCTGGTTCCAACACATACAATCAAAATGACAAGAGGAGCCTCCCCTTCTGCTCGCCTACTTCAGTCAGGAAAGAGATAGCTGCCCCTGTGTACCCCAACATATAACCCCTCTCCCTTCTCTAGGCTCTTTTATATCAAGTGGGGTGGAGGATGTTGCAATGATTGTTCTACTAAATTTTAACAGGCAGCTGATGAAAATGTGAGCTTTCCCCAAAATACAATTTAAAAAATGTAAGTTATAACAAGGAGATATTATTTTGCACCTATTATATTGACAAAGATTATAACAATCATATATGTCCTCGGGTGGTGTTAAGA
The DNA here is from genome assembly GCF_000325575.1 of Pteropus alecto. Taxonomy (NCBI): domain Eukaryota; kingdom Metazoa; phylum Chordata; class Mammalia; order Chiroptera; family Pteropodidae; genus Pteropus; species Pteropus alecto. The sequence continues at coordinate 812,231 of NW_006442107.1, forward strand.
CATATTTATACAATTTTGTGTCAGTGAAAATTAGTCTAATCTCTTTGGAGAGACTTTTGATAATATCTTTTAAAACTGATTTTAAAAGATACATACATCTTTGATGCTAGATTTTCATTGCTAAGAATTTACCATTCATACAAGTTGTACAAATCTAAGGATGATTATTTCAGTATTAATGTAATAGAAAAAAAAGCCCAAGAAAATCTAAATACCCTCTATAGAGCACTCCTTAAATAAATTATGCATATAACAAAGTACTATAGAGTTTAAACTGATCAAGGTAAACCCATACTACTGATATAGACAGCTCTTGGAGAATATGTTACAAGAAATTTGCAGGCACAGAGATGAATAATATATAATATGATGGCATTTTTGTTAGTGAAAACTACACATACAGTTGTTTCTGTATATATCCTCTTTATTAAAAATATTTATTTTTTTATATATGCATAAACATTCTGAAAGTATGTATAAAAAATATAAACAATGGTTATCCCTGTTTGAATGGCTGGCTGTGGAGATGCTTTTAGTAAAGGGTGTGTGTAATGAGAGAAAATTATGATTGTTGGATAGGGAAAATATTTAGAGCTGGCAGCCATATATGGCTTTTTTTCAGAGTCCGAGGAAAAAGCCGCCAAGAAGTTACACCCTTCATTGGGTATCCCTTGTGTATATCTACTGTTCCAATACCAGCTCTGCTGCCAGCTCTGCAGGAGTACCCCGTCCCTCTCATGCATGGTACCAGTTTCTCCCAATCCTTGGGGAAACCCCTTCTCTTCTCAGTGTGCCCAAGATTACTAATTGTTATGCAATAATCATCCTCTCTTTCTTCCTATGGCTAGTTGCACCACAGGTATAATAAAATAACTTGTTTTTCATGATGAAGAGTGTCTTATGCTTCTGAGAACTATGTTAGACAATTCATAAACACGTTAAAATGTAGCCGAATGCGCCTTCAATCTTAAATTTGGTCATATTTTTGCTGGCATGATCCTCTAAGCTTCTGCTACCACAATCTATCAAAAGAATAAAATATATTTAATGAGCGCCTTAAGAGAAAACCAGATAAATACACACATATGCATATCAAAATCAATATTATAAAATGGCAAGCACCCCCATTTGCCCTGAAGTTTCTCTGTTTTATCACAAGCTATAGCAGAGTGCTATCAAGTGTTTTCTCTGTGGTCATTTTGGGAGATTGGGTGAGAGCTGTGGAATTAGAAATTCATAGAACAGAGGGGAAAAGGTTCAGAAACGAAGAAAGAAAAAGAGCCGAAGTATCTGAAGAGAGTGTTTTGGGAGCATGTTTGTTTTTGAAAATAGAGCCAATGGCAAGCTCTGAAAATCCTTCCGAGTGTGGCAGCTTCTGAGCACACACTACAATCAGAAAGTGTGCTGACCTCTTGGTGAGAGATTGGCTTTCACATGACCCATCCCCCTCCTCAGCAGAGCACTGTCCTCACTCCTGTTGCTTCCTTCCTGAACGTGAGATTGATTTTACCTTGTGAGTGGGATGAATAGTGTTCCCCCGAACTGATGTGCACTCAGAATCTCAGCATGTGACCTGCCTTGGAAATATAGTGTTTGGAGATGTAATCAAGCTAAAATAAGGTCACACCAGATTAGGGTAGGCTTTTATTTTGTTTCTTATAAGAGTCTTATATTTACAAAAATGACAAGAGCGCAGAGTTTCCTGCAATTGTTTTAAATGACATTGTCCTAAATTTTAATTTTAACTTTTTCAACCACTTTATTGAGTATAATAGACATATAAAAAAGTGTACCTGTTTAATGTATACAAACTTGATGAGTTTAGAGATATACACCTTGAAACCATCATCATAATTGAAGCCATAAACTTATCTATCACCTCCAGTTTCCTCACGCCCTCATTATTTTTTATTTTTTTTATGATAAGAACACTTAACATAAGATCTTCTCTCTTAGCAAATCTTGAAGTGTACAATGCAGTATTGTTAACCATACGGTAAACTGCATTGTACAGTAGACCTCTGGGACTGAGTAATCATCTCGTATCATCGAAATTTTGTACTGTTTGGTTACTACCTACCTTCCCACTCCCTCCTCCCTTCAGCCCCAAGCAACTACTATTCTACTTTCTGCTTCTACGCTTTTGAGTACTTTAGGTTTCTCATGTAAGAGATGTCATGTATATTTGTCCTTCTGTGCCTGGCTTATTTCACTTAGCGTAATTTCCTCTAGGTTCATCTATGCTGTCCCAAAGAGCAGAATTTCCATCTTCCTTAATGCTGAATGATATTCCACTGTATGCGTATAACATGTTTTATCTGTTCATCCATTATTGACATTTAAATTGCTACCATGTTTTGACTATTGTGAATCATGATGAAATAAACATGGGAAGGCAGATCATCTTTTTGAGGCCCTATTTGCAATTCACTTGGATATATACCCAAAAGAGGAAGTGCTGGATCATTTGGTAGTTCTAGTTGAAATTTTTTGAGAAATCTCCATATAGTTTTCCATAGTGGCTGCACCATTTTACATTTCTACCAGCAGAGTATGAGGGTTTCCTTCTCAACATCCTTGCTAATAGTTATTTTTTAAGATAATGGCTGTCTTAACAGTTATAAGGTAATATATCATTATGGTTTGATTTTCATTTTCCAGATTAGTAATGTTGAACACCTTTTAATATATCTGTTGGCCATTTGCATATGTTCTTTGGAAAAATGTCTATTCAGTTCCTATGTTTATTTTTTAATTGGAGAGAGATATATAATATACATATACATATTTTGCTATTGAGTTCAGTTACTTATATATTGGATAGTAACCATTTATGATATATGGTTTACAAATATTTTCTTTGATTCACAGGTTGCCTTTTATTCTGTTGTTTATTTCCTACACAGTACAGAAGCTTTTTAGTTTGATGTAATTGCTCTTATCTATTTTTTGTTGCCTAGCTTTTGGTGTTATATCCAAGAAATTACTGCCAAAGCCAAAGTCAAGAGCTTTTACCCTACGCTTTCTTCTAGGAATTTTATAGTTTCAGGTCTTAATTTAAGGCATAGATTCTTTACAAACCAAGAAATGCCAAGGACTGCCAGCAACCATTGGAAGCTAGGAGAGGGGCATGCAACCAATTTTCCCTCAGAGCCTTCAGCATGAGCTAACCCTGCCAACACCTCCATTTCATAATTCTAGCCTCCAGAAGTAAAAGCATTTTTTGTTTTTGTTTTTTGTTTGTTTTGTTTTGATTTATTATTATGGTAACCCTAAGAAATGAATATATCTAGTTTATACAAAGAATAGAAAATTAAAGTGAAGTTTAAAAGTCCATTCTAAGAATGCTAGATATTTTACTTAAAGGGTATGTTTTAATGAAATACAATTTAAAAAAAAAAAAACAAAACAAGAGTAAGAAGGAATACATTTTAAATTTGTATGATTGTTACACTGAGATTAAGATTCCCTAGTGTTTTGCAAGTATAACTTTAGGAGACTCCAGTGGCGCTTCCTCTCATCACAAGTCTTTATGGGAATCCTAAAAACTGGGGGACATAGATATGGTTGCAGTAACCACCCAGTAGGTGAGCCTGTGAAATTTATGAAAATAAATCCAGTACCTCTTTTACATGAGGATTAATGTCTGATACTCAGAATATTTTAATTATCTGATTCTAATATTAATAAGAATGGCAAAGAGCAAAAAGATCTAAGTAGAGCTGTGATCTAAGAAGTTAAGTATTTAAGATAAAGATATTTAGAAGATTTCCTTTGTACTCCTTAACATTGAGATGGAAACATTGAAAATCTTACCGTAGTATAATTCTTTTTAACTTCGCCTCCATTCAGAGGAAAAAATAACAACACATTGCTAATTAATATAAGTGATAAGCAACTAATTCATCAAATTAATGTTCTGACACTTTTCTAGCATACTTTTCCACTGGGATGCATGAGAATAAATCAGCATTTGTGTGTGTGTGTATGTTTTCTGCTTTGTAATTAAAAAGTTGATGTTGTCTTACCAGTGGAACTTGAGGACACTGTGTCAGAAATGCTATGTAGAACACTGCAGAGCGGCAAAGGGCTTGGAAACGGTTCAGTCTTTGAGGGAGAAATTTAATCTCTGGGTACCAGGAAAAAAACAAACTGTTGATAGTTTTCGGAAAAAGGCTAGGTTTATTCAACCCTGTTGACTTTGGAAAGCAGAAACAAAGTATTTAATTAGGCTGGCTCTCTGGGCATCAATTTCATAAGAATGATAAATATGCTTCTGAATTTGGTCATACCTCATGATGAGCCAAGTCAGAGAGATTTACTCAGCCCCATTCACCAAGCCCTTGGGTGCTCAGTTTGTTTGGTCTGACAAAGCTAACAGTTCTCTGTTGTCCAGACGCTCAACCTAACCTCAGATTACAATTTAAATCTATTCTTCAAATGCCATTGCCTTATGCGGACTGCGACCTGGCCCTTCAAGGTGAGCCAGTTCTGTGCCAACAGACCAGTTCAGACAGGAACAGCCCTGCACACCAACGCCATTTATGTTTACCTCCTGGAATCCCAAAGGCCAGGTAATTCTCTTCTTTTCATTTCATTGTGATGTTATTGGGTGCCAAATTCTGAGCAGAAAAGGTCAAAATTTCGGTCCCAGGTATCTACATGTCTGGCTGTTCTGCTTTTTTCCAGCCTTGATATCTACAAGATAACATACATATACTTAGAATTTGATGAGGTTTGCAAAGACCTGCAGAGGTTAGAGATTCTACCTCTTCAGAATTTTGATCTTTTCGGGAAGAAGAGGCCTGAATGACTGAGGTCATTGATTTGGGTAAGGACATGCCTCTGGCTAGGGTAGGGAGGATGCTTTCAGTGCCTAGAAAGATAGCAGGAAAAGGCAACCTAGGGGGATTTCCTTTTTCAATGAAAGAATCTGGCATTTTAATCAAGAATGACATAGGAGGGGTATTTATAAAAATGTCTATTTGTAAACCATTTCTGTTGCTTTCTATTTGACGTCGAGTTGGGCTTTGTCTTACTATTGACATAACGTGAGTGATTCTTCTGGACCCAATTACCTTAACCAAATACTTGGCTTGCTGGTCACTACTGATGATATTGCTGGCATTGGAGATAGTTACAGGCTTTAAATGGAATGTTTTTCAAGCTTTACATTTCTGCCTTTCTTGCAGAATATTAGCTGGAACACAGATGAATCAATCAATCTTAACAGCCAAAAGAATATCAATCTCACATAATGTCGTGGTTCCACAAACATAGACTTATGCTTTTAAATTCCCCAGCCAATAGTAACTGAGTAAATCCATGAATGAGTGAGTTGATAAACCAATGGATTAAGAAGTTAAGAAAATTTTAAGGATATGTTGATTCTAAAAGGATTTTTGGACACATTGGAAGATTGTAAAAGACATAAAAACAGACCTTTGGAAGTTTTATGCTTTTAAAATGAGATAAGATTAGAATATTTCATGAGCATTTACTACATGAAATTATTAAGAGGAAGATAAATATAGTCTCCAAGGATTTAATCTAATTCATTGGTGAAAGAGTTAATATCCAGGAATATCTTCATGATTGTAAGACAAGGAAACTTTTTTAAAGGCACAAACCCACTAATTTTGGTTGAGATTTTATCCTTTCAATATAATGAGGATAAAATCAGCAACTGACAATTTTTTGGAAACTAAGCCCCTAGTTACAGACCTCTATTATCTTGATTGGGTGTATGCATGTTTTCTAAGTAGAAAGAATTCTTAGGAATGTCTCTGTTCTCACAAATTAACTTCTATATGTGTTTTGCTGATTAGCAGTTTATTTGGGGAAAGAAGCTACTTCCAAACTCCCAAAACAGCCCACCTCTTGAGAGGTTATCATAGTGATATTCAACAACCATTTGCACCTTAGTATGAATTAATCTAACTAGATAATCCACTGCAGAAAGGGACTAGAATGAAAGGAAAATGACATTGAGTTTTCAGAAATGATTGCGTTACCACACAACCTTTCATTTTACCTGTCTGGTTGACTGTTCCAGGAATATAAGTCTTTTTGGTAGGCGAGTTGAAGCCCTGGGTCTCCACAGAGCAGACCCAGGTTCTTACAGAAGCTCGCACTTCCATCACAATTCTTTTCAAAGGGTTCTAAGCCTAATGGGCTTATGATATTCTTACACTCCACCTTCCCACCTCCGCTTCACTTTCAGTACCTGGTTTGTCCTTTGAAGGGACCTGACAAGGTTTACTACTTTATTCCTTCACCAAAGTAGCCACCCGAAGAGATCTTTGTTGTTCTCAGATGAAAGGGAAGTGAACTGGTGCCAGTAACTGGCTGGGACTGAGTTAACCTGATGTGGCCCTGGAACTTGTTTACTTTGATGCTGTTCTGGGCAGGAGAAAATGTTAAGCTTCTAGAAATGCCATAGGGAGGCTTAGGTGCTATGCAAAACTGCTGATGTGTTCAATAGTTACTAAGGACCCATTAGAAATATTGACCATGTGTTATAATGATGAGCTGATCTATACATTGTTGCTTTATATGATATAACTTTTATTACTCTGCTTCTCATTAATTCTGAGTATCATGATTAAAAGTGTAAGACATTTAAGTATAATATATCATATTATAGTTATCACATAAGTGTAACACATATATGTTATATATGTGTGTGTATAGATATTTATGTATGTCTGTGTGTAGGACTCCCCGTAAGATAGAGTTAGATAGAGACAGAGACAGAGACAGAGATAGATGTAGATGTATCTCCTTGGGAAGATCAGGAGGCACACATGCTCTTTGCTAGATGTGTTTAAGGTTTTGAGGGGCCTGGTTTTCTGGCGGAACGGAGAAACATTCAGTGACTGTGTAGAGCCTTAAACAAGATTTTTCCAGCTTTCTTAGTGTTTCCAGAACTACTATCTATGTTTTGAATGCTTACAGTAATTTTAGGAAGGCTAGGATCCACTTTTCACTCTCAGGCTTCTGTGAGCTTTTAAGGTGACATTAAGGAAGACAAAGTCTGGCTTGACTCAGACTCTTAGGAGAACGTATTAGTGGCTTCTTGTCTGTGAGACTATGATGGAAATGAAAGTATGAACATTTGCAACTTAGCAAAAAAATAACTTCAAAATGGGCCTCTGAGCTTATTAACAGGACTCGTGACAAGATCCTTCAAAACATGTGGGCAACTGGCCCTTGTTCTACTCCTGCAGCACAGTACTGGGAGGTGCACTTGCAGTCAACTCTGTTGGCCTAATAAGGCTGAGGGTGATGAATGTGAGCTGTGATTATGCTGAGTGAACTGTGCTGTGCCTCGTAATCCATTCTTGTATTGATTGCATAACTCCAAGATCAATGTGGTGTGCCAACTAAGACGGGCTGACCCTCGGCTCAAATCTAAACCTGTCTATGTGCATTTTTCTTTATCTGAACTTATGGAAAATGGTTGGGCACCAGAAAACCTGACATGGACCCGTTCATGCAGACGGTAACCTTAATAGATGTGCATGCCAGTGAGGATTGGTCCTGCTGGTCTGATACGTTAAGATGCCTATGTATCTTTTCCGTGGGTCCTGACTGTGTTGACCTTATTCTATACTTTTACATATGTAAATTCTTTTTAATTTGCCCTATTTATTTAGAGCCTGGGTTTGGTCATGTAATCAATCTAAGTCCAATATTATTATTTATGTGGTGGTCACGTGATAATGTTATAAATAAGATTTATGTAAGAAAGAAAGAGAAAAGACCCCACATTTCCCCACTCCACAATCTCGTTCTAATTTTGGCTTTCTTCTAAATAACAGCTTATCTCATATGATAGATATTAGGGACATAATGTCAAAAAAAATGGAAAGCGACCACTGGGGTCTTCGTTTTTTAATGAGATATTTTGATCAGTATCTCCCCTTCTAATTTTCTCTTTGAGAACTCTCAGCATCTAGTATAACTAGTCTCCAGAGGAGCCTACCAAGCTTGCCCCGGTGTCCAGCACACAAGATGCTCCATCAGTCACCTTGTCCCCAGAATCTCCCAGATTAGATCTAGACAGGATTTTTCTCACACTTTCTGATAACTCTGGATTTAAAAAGATCATAATTGTAAGGATCACATTCACCTGACAGAACTAAAAGCTTTTGGCATTTTGTGAAAGAAGAAATAGGAAAGAAAACACACCATGATGTCTTCATCCCAATCACAACCTTAGGCGAATCAGTTTTAAAAGAGTACGTTTGGATACCATGAATCTGGAAAATGGAAAATGTTTTTTTTTTTATTATTATTATTCTCAATGTCTGCCTTCTCCTTCTTCCTACTTGAGTTTGAAAAACCACTAGTCTAGTGTGGTGATTATCAATCTTAGCCACTTAAAAAATATATGAATACTCAAAGTCCACACCAGACCCATTAGATCAGAATCTCAGAAGATGGGCCCCTGGCACCTGTGTTTTTTCAGAACTCCCCAGGTCATTTTAATGTGCAGCAGCCATGTCAAGAATCCTGTTTTAGGACCTAGTTTGGGAAATCCTCCTTTTATTCTGGAGGGCAAATGGCAAAAATTCATTTCTATGTCTTGAATTTTGTAGAGAGAGAGAGAAAAAAAAAGAAAACTATCAACACCAAAAGTTTCGTCTGATGACTTGGATTTTTTTTTTGTCTTCAAAAGAAGACAAAGAAAAATATAAAATGGAAAAAAAAAAAAGAAAGGAAAAATGATTGTCTCAGCTATTTCTAAAACAAAAAAAAAATACTTAAAATAGCCCTAATCCACAAACATAATTAAGATGGTTTTATAAAAATCATTTTTTGCTTCTCTTTTCCAGAGATTTGAAAACCAGCAAACAACTCCACTGTGTCATGGTCAAAGGTCATGCAAGGTAATTAATATTCTTGAACAACATTTTCCCTTTCTGATTAATTGCTTGCTAAAATACAGGACTCATATCCAAATAAACTGTTCTATTTTTTTCTCATTTTTTCTGTTTTGCTTCCTGTTCTTATTTATCTATGTAAGAAAAATTTTTAAAATTACTTATTCTTGTCTTAAAGTTTTATTAAGAACCAAGAAAATTTGCTGCTTAAAAATTTACTATTAATATCTATCCCAGAATTTACACTTATTAATACTCATAGCTTATGCCATTATAGTTATGTGCTTTGCTTGGGCTCTCCTAAAACTTATAAAGTCATAATTGGTAGCAGATTCTAATTTTAAGACCTCAGAATTTACAGGTGGAAATGTTTCTGGGATATTAAGGCAGATTTTTTTGACTAGATGGGTTTGCTTCCATGATTTGGAGCAGCCTCCAGAAGAGCATACATAGAATGTAGAGGGAAGGGATCACCCATCATGAAGCTGCAGCTCTCTTTGTACATAAAATTCGAGAGATCAAGAAACTCCATCGTCTGTAAAAATATAGGCAAGCTATAATCTGTCCCACTTAGCAGTGGGACCTCTTCAATGCAGTCTTCTTTTGTCTGTTAAACAGAAAATAAAAATGATTTGTCGTAGACCTGGTTTAATAAGTATATCACCTATCTTTTCATTGATCTGTGCATCTGTCCAAATTTTAAAAATTTCCATACAGCCTTTCTATCAATATTCCACCCATCCTTAATTATCAATCTAATTTATCTACTATGTATATAATTTTCACTCTGTCACCTATCATCTATTAATTTATTCTCTTTTCTTTCAATCTGCTGTTTAAACTCTCTACTTATCTAACTCTTATCTATGTGAACAATTTAAATTCTTCCTGCTTTTCCAATCCTTCCCTTTTATAAGTACCTTATGTGTTTGTTTGGCTTAAAAATAACTAGCAATGCTATGTGGTCAGGACTGCTAAACTGTTTATTTCAACATGCTTTATTTCCCTCCATCTAAAAATTAGTAGTCCTCAAAGTCGTATACATATTCATCTCTCTTTTATCAATTCTACTTTTCCACCAGACTATCAATTTAATTAAATTTTCTTATTGGAGATCATAACATGAAGCGACATCATAATATTTTAAATGCCCTATAGCTTAACTTGGATGGACCGGGAGGACTTGATCTTTTATTTTCTTGCTCCTCCATTTCTCATATGCCAAGGGACATCCAGAAAAGGCTTACCTTTGAGTATAGGTGAGATAAGAAAAGTACCTGAAAGTGTCATGAAGATGTAAGTCCCTCTGCTCACCACTGTACCGGACATTTCTGCTCTTATCATGCCATCCCAGTGTGGAGAGTTAAGCCCAGACACTCAGTTGTGAAGGATAAATACGTTGGAGCCATCTGTGATTCTTACCTTTCCTTCACTCTCTATATCTGATAGCTGATACTATCTACAAGTTTTGAAAAAATTTTTGAAACATCTATAAAATTTAATTTTTGCTCTTCAGGTACAGTGCTACCTTCCTAATTCAGATATACTGTTCACTGTTTGTGGATGAAAATGCCCTACAAATGTTTGTAAAAATAATACATTGTCATATATGTACATAATACACTGTTGTATAATTGTTATGTAATTGTATAATTTGTATTTGCATGTATTTATATGTGTAAATACCTGGGATGAAGAGTGATCGAGGTATAAGCCCTACTCTTAAAATCAGGTTCTATGGAGGAGAGAGAAGTAAACAGCCAATAGTTAAGTGTGGTTAATATCAAAATGGGGGAAATTATCTTTGTTCTATGAGAACAAGTAGGAGGGGAAGGGATCTAACTCAGACTTGGGGGTTTCAAGATGGCATCCTAAAGGAAAAATGATGTTTTCCTTGAGACCTGAAGTGAATGTGGGAATTAGCTAAGTGACATGGTGAGGGTCTGTCCTAAGGAGAGTGTGGGAGAGAAGCGTGGTTGCAGCAGAGTTAAGAGCTTGTGCCAGCACCTGACATTCAAGACAACAAGAGAGAAGAGGAGGAGAAGGCTGTAGATGGTACTGTCCCCATCCTCCTCTTCTCCCAGACTTTCTTTGTTCCCTGAAAACACATTCAATCTCATATTTCTGTTGATATTGCCTGAACTTAACTAAATTAGTAAATAAATTATTGGGAGATCAGAGGCTCTAAAATGCAAATCTCTTAGAGAGTTTGTGCTGGCTTTACTAAATTTTAGTCAAAATATAAATTATAATGTAAGATTCATTTGCATCTTTATGTAGAAAATATGTAACAAGCCAGAAGTCAACTGATGCTCAAATTCAGATAAATAGATGTGAGTAGAACAAAAGCTATGCACATTCAGCTTATTCTTGGACTGAAGTGAGTCTTAGAAACGGCTTAAAAATAAAAAGAAAATGCTTTGGCTTGTTCTTTTTCTAGGATATGAGATATCTGTGGGTATAAAATAAAAGCATATTTGGTCCTATAGATGCATGAGTTTCAAAATGCTAGAGTTAAAAGAGAGGAGGGAAGGAGGAAGGAAAGGGAAGAGGGAGAGAGAGAGAGACAGACGGGAGTAGATAGAGAGCTAGAGCTAGAGAGAAACCACACAGTTTTTCAAAGCTTTAGCGTGCCAAAAACTTTGTGAATCTCTCAATAGAGATGACTAGGCCCCGTTTCCCAACCTTGTTGGCTGTGTAGTTCTTTTTTCATGGAATTTCCATTAATTTCTTGCTGAAATAGTGTTTTTTAAGATTTTGATGAAGAACCGTGTTTTTAGATTTTTTCCCTCAATGCTATACTCTATTGGGAATTATTTTAACATTTGGTCAATGTGTATATTTCTGTAAAGTTTTGCAGTTCTTTGAAATGCAAATGCTTTAATTGTATAACTGTTCTAGAAATAGAGAATAAGCTACTTCTAGAGTCTCCTTGGTCCTCTTTAGATTGTGGGTCTCTTCTTGTCATTTAAGGAAAATCAGGATGAGACAGTATTCTGAAGTCCATGTGTGTTTTCAGGAATATTAAAACATGAGAAGCTTCTGAATATGAAATGCTTTCTCTTGCAACTGTTTTTATAACTTTTTTTTTTTGGTTTCCCATCAGCGTACTAAATATAATCCAAAAACCTTTAGAATAGCGTATTCTAAGCTTGTACCCAAAGGCTCAGTAAATAGATTGCCTAATGAGGATTTTTTGTGAAGACAATTTTTTGTTCTTGTTTTGCCTGTGCCAAGACATTGCAATAACATCTGTTCGATACAAATAAAACCTACCTGGTAGATAGTTAGGTATTTCTCATAACGTCTCATCCATCCATTGTAGAGAATATTAAGCAAACTTGAAATTAATTATGTTGGACCAGTTTATTTTAATGAGGAAGACAATGCTGTTTTTCTCCACCCCCCCAAATTCTGGCACAAACTATTTTAGGTGCTGGCATATTACATTTTCAAGGTTGTTAATGAGAAAACTGTTCCAGCTCAAGACTTGTTTTAGGAGAAGGGAGCATTCTGAAGGTCTAGACACAGTAGTTCTGCAGATCTCAGCTCCTGGAATCAAATAAATGTGAAGGAGCAAGCTATTAATCAGGGCAACTCAGATGTAGTGTTAGCGTTCCTTCACTTCTCCCTTATTAAATAACTCAGAGGCTGTTTAATAACACACTTTAACTACTGTTTAAAAGGAAGCATTGTGGATACTGTATTTTCAAATGCTATTTCTGACAATGTTTCACATTTAAATATAGTTTTGAATATTGTCAAGAAGGAAAATCATATTTATTAGAAGGCAGCCGTTATGGGTTAAATTTTATTTCCCCCTCAAAAGATATGTTGACATCCTACTCTCCAGTAGCCCTGAATGTAATTTTATTTGGAGATAGAATCTTTACAGAGGTAAGCAACAAAATGAGTTTATTACCTTGGGTCCTCATTCAATGTGACTGGTGTTCTTATAAAAAAAGAGGAAATTTGGACTCAGAGACAGATATGCACACAAAAAAGATGGCATGAAGACACAGAGGGAGAAGATGATCATTTGAATGAAATGATGCATCTTCAAGCCAAGGAATGCCAAACATTGCTGGAAAATATCAGAAGCTAGAAGAGACAAGGAAAGATTTTCCCCTAGAGCCCTCAGAGATAGCTTGGCCCTGCTGCCAACACCTCCATTTCAGACTTCTAGCCGCCAGAACTGTGAGACGATCCCTTTCTGTTGTTTGAAGCCACCCCGTTTTTGTTACTTTGTTATGCAAGCCCTAGAAAACAAATACAGCAGCCCTGTGGTTGAAAGCACAGGCTCTAACTTAAAAAAATGAGCATTTATTTTCTAAAAGAAACTGGTACTCTCATTATTCACGTTTGTTTCAGTAACCTTTCTATTGCCTCAATCACAAAACATGCAGTTTCACCAAGAAATCCTCAACGTTTAAATTCCTAGACTTTTGCTAAATATTGCAGTCTCTGTATAAATAGCACAACCTCTCATAATTCCTTTCTCAGGTATAACCTAAGTTCACTCAAAGACATATAGTGGGCCTTTGGGGCTTAGTCACATAATATGAGTTTTGATATCAGAAGTCAATCGTGTTTAATTTTGTTTTCAAAAATATTATTTTATGTGAGTAGAAGAGCCTGAACTATGAGTCATGTCTTGATGAACAAAGATTTGGCCTCAAAACCTAAATCCATTAGCAATAACTAATGCTTCCTAAATAGAAATAACACTCGTTGAGCATTTTCTGTATCAAGCAGTGCTCTGCTTGACGCAGAGTTTCTAACATAAGTAGCTTATTTAATCCTCATGAAACCTGCTAAAGTGTGAGTCCGTGTTTTACAGATAGGGAAATAGATGATGAGAGGTTAGGGAATTGCCCACGGTTTTGGTTCCGGTAGGAGCTTGATAGCAACTCATTTCCTATTTCTTTCCATTTGCTACTACAGATGAAAAAGAAAAAACAAAAAAACAAAAAACAAACAAACAAACAAAAAAAACCAAACCCACAGAATCCATCTCCATAAAATCTAAAAGGAAAAGGAAAGCTCATGAACCCCAGATTTTATGGAAGGGTAGCCAAAACACCATCACCAGCAGAATAAGCTCAATACTCAATGCAAGAAGACAATGGAGCAACACTAATAAGAAAGAAAGCAGGAACCAAGAATTTTTGATTCTACCAAGCTGCCCCTAAATATTAGGACAACAGAGGGACAGTTTTAAACATGTGAAAACTGAGGAAAGATTCCCATGAATACTTTATAAGAAATCTAATAGTGGATGAACTTTAAGAGATAATTAGTAAAATTTCAGCAAAAAGACTAAGAGTAGGTCTTTAATATATCTAAGAACTAAAATTAAACAAAGGTGGTAATTATCAAGAGAAAGCAGAGGTAGTAATTTTAATATTAAATCGGGTAATCAAGTGAAAAAAGTATTAAGCAAGACAAAGCATTGCACTTTATAATAAATATTAAAAATATAAGGTTTGTGAACTAATATTCTTTATATAACATACCATAACTTTCATAAAGTTTCTATAACAGTAATAACAAAAATATTTTGTAGACTAAGAACAACTGTTTTTCAAATGCCCTAGATGTTAGTAAAAATAGACCCTACCCCAAAAAAGAAGATATGGAATATTCATATGCCCTTTATGCAGATTCATCTATGGTTAAAACTTTTTCCCATTTGCTTTATTATTTATCATTTGCGTTTGCTCTATATGTAAGTGCAGGTACATACCATTATTTTTTTTCTGGACTAGTTGAAAATAAGTTCCATACACCAAGGCTCTTTATCTCTAAAAAATCATTAAATACCTAAGATTGGATTTCCTAAGAATAAGAATGTTCTCTGATATTTGCGCAGTATGGTTATCAATTTCAGTAAATATACTATCGGCATAATACTTTACCATCCATATTTCAGTTTTGTTAAATAACCTAATATTATCCTTGATAGCATGCTTTTTCCCTCCAGTACAAGATCCATTCCAGGATCTGATATTGCTTTTGCTTGAGATGTCTCTTTAGTCTCCTTTAATCTGGAACGTTGCCACAGTGTTTATCTTTTATGACATTACCGCTTTTGAAGAATAGAGTCTCTTCTCACTTCATTTATAATACAATAATCCTTCTATTATCTTGCCTGGTATTTTCTTATGGTTAGGCTGAGATTGTACATTCATTCCAGGACAGATTAATACATTAGTGATGTTAGTGATATGTCACATCCAGACATGTATGCTGTCGACTCGACCCCTATTAGTGATGTTAATTTTGATCACCTGATTAAGGTCTACAATTTTTTTCACTATCTACTCTTTTTTTTTTCCCCTCTTTGTAGATAGAAAGAAATCTATGGGGAGACACTTTAAAATGTTGTACAAAGCCTACTCCTCATCAGAATTTTCCCCTCATTTATCACACATTGCTGAGTCTTCTCACAATGAGTCTTTGCTATGATGGTTACAGAAGGATGACTTTTCCAGTTCCAGCATTCCCTTCACATGTACCAGTCACTACTCAGCATTCTACTTAAGCAAGGCCCTCCCTTCTTTCCTAGTCACTTATTTCCCTACTTGTTATCATAATGAACTCAAGGATTCCTATTTTTTAAAAGATCTTTAATTAATTTTCACACCTTAGTTGGAAGCTCAAACTGTCCCAGATTGGCCAATAGGAACCCCTTTAACCTGGCTCTTGTCTCCTTGGGATGTGCCGCCATCTTTTTTTTTTTTTTTTCCCTTACTTCCTCACTTTCTGGAATAATGTGTCTCAGGTTCATCTTTCCCTTCCTGGAATCAACCGTTTCTCCTTGGATTTCTGATTCTCTTCATTAGAGACCCATATCTCTACATTAGGTATGTTCATTACTACAGGAGTGTCTTTGCTTCTTGGGCCTTTCTACACACACAATGTTCATGAAAGGGTAGGAAAAAATTAAATATTTACATATAACTCTATGGCCAAAGATAAACCAAAAGTCCATTTATTTGAACTTCAAGACAAAATCAACGAAACGAAAATCCTATCTAAAGAAAACAACATGCCAAAATTTATGAAACAAAGTACTGTTTGAAATCAAATTTCTAGTCTTACATAATTTAGTTAGTGATAATAAAAGATAAAAATAAATTAACTATTCACATTAAATATAATAAACAATAATCACAGAGAAGACTTAAGGAAAGTAAAGGAAAAAAGAAAGAATTTATGACAGAAAATAAAACAAAACAAAAATTAGAACTATTTGAAATATACCCACAACCAATAAAAGGTAGAAAAATCTGACAAGTTCATAATTTAAAGAAAATATGTTTGAATAAATTTTTATTTATGGATCTGAAAATTCCATTAATATTCATCATTTTATTTATTTGTTTTCTCTATCTTTTAGGAAAAACATGAAAATGAAAAATTATGACTTTTAACTTCTTTTTAAAAATGAGTTCTACCATGAATGGCATATGTAATTTTACATTATTGCAACTGAAGATACATGCACAACTTACAAATTTCTTATAGAAATTTTTGAATGAGATTTATGCTAATTTATTCTTAAAGCTGGCGCTAAAAGAATAGAGAGGGACCTGCTCATTAAATCTACCTTTGACAGGGAAATTGCTGCTAAGATAAATCATTTATGATCCAATAGTGGTCATAAGGGGTCTGGATAGCCTCTTTTTAAGAAGATACTTGATTGCAAGCAAACTCTTCCTCTGCCATCTGCTTCCTGAAAAGCTGGGTGATCTGTCTTGACAGTTGCTGGTTTTGTGGGGCCTTATATGATTTTGGGGAATCTACTTAAGAAAACAGAATACAGAATTACATCAACAAAATTTGTGATAACAATGTTTACTTATTAAGCATGAGAAAAGATTATTATGACAACTTACCATAGTCCTAGTGATTCAAGTCTTGTCTGATATTCCTTCAGGCAATTTTACATTTATGCTTAGATACTTTGTAGTTCTAACCTGACTTCCCTCTCAGCTCCTAGAATACTGAGCACCTTCCAACAATTCCCAATTCTTGCAGGGGTCCACGTCAAGCAAGATGAAGCTCCATTAGCTTTGCAGTAAATCTTCCTCCGACTCTGACATATGAAAAAATGTCTACCACATGCCTGGCATTATTACAGGTGTGATAATACAGCTTTGAATAAATGCCCTGTTTCTATAGAGTTTATAGTCTGGCGGTGTGATGGGATGAAGAAAGCAAGTCAAATATAAGTATACTAGATAGTGATAAGGGCTATGAGGAGAAAGAGTAGGCTAAAGGGAGAGAGTACTAGGGAGAATTATTATGTGTCTGGGGGATCTTCTCTGAAAGGGTTATATTGAAGTTAAAATCTTAAGAAAATGAAGGAGTGAGTCAGTTACATATGTGGGGACATCATTTCCGGAGAGAAAACAGTAAATAAACAGCTTTGACATGAAAGGATTCTTGCCTTACCAGTGTGACTGGAGTAGAGTGAATAAGGAAAGTTGTGGAAGATGAAATCAGAGGTAGAGAGAGAAAACCATATCCGATCTTATAAAGTCTTGGCTTTGATGCTGAGTGAAATGGGAGATAACTGAGGCTTTTGATCAGAAGAGTGTTCTGATCTGACGCGTATTTTGAAAGAAGAGTGAAAATGGAATGGGTGGATGAAGGGAGACCCGCTAGGAGCCTTTTGAGATATTGGTCATTTGCTATATGTAATGAGAAGTGATTGACTTTTCAGTGTACTTTGAAGGTAGAATCAATGAGATTTGCTGATGAATTGGGTCGTAGGAGAAATAGAGGAGTCAATGATGAAAGCAATGTCTTTTGGCTTGAGCAACTAGAAGAGAGAAGTGTCATTTCCTAAGAAGTGGAAATCTTTGGGGTTGTTACAAAGGCTATGGGAAGGCGTGGTGGTGGCTGAGATTGGGAGTCACTTTTGAGCATACTGAGGCCCAGGTGCCTGCTGGACATCCAAACAGAGGTGTTGGTACTGTTCAATAATATGGTGCCTGAGGGTCAAAGGAAGGATTCAGGCAGCAAATGCAAATTTGTGTAAGTATATATAGATGGTCTTTGCAGCCATGGATTTCTTAGACCACCTAAGGGTTGAATTTATAATGAAAAAAGATCTGAGGACTGAGCCTGGGACACTCAAAATTTTATAGTTTGAGAAGATGAGGAAAACCAGGAGAACTTGAAGAATAACCGAGAGAGGAGGTGTCATAAAGACCATGAAAAGTGTTTCAAGAGGAAGCAATAACTGTCAAATTCTGTGGATAGGTGGGCTGATGTTAGGATTATCTAAACGTTATGTAATGTCTTTGTAGAGACTATAGGGCCAGTACGATAGAAATTTAACTTGTCTCTAGGTTCCTGGGTATCTTGAAACTTCTGCCACATTGCTGATATTGTGTCCTAAAAATAAAGTCTAATCTAGAAAACATAGTCTGCTGTTCACAGTGTGGGGCCAAGGCAGGAACAAGCAGATCATGTTTTCAGGATCTCAGAAGATTTTCAAGCATTGAGCCATGAGGCTAGTAATCCAGGAGCTTGCTGGAGATGCAAGAAACCCAGACTAATATTAAAGCTAAGGCTCACTTTTTCCTTCCCTCTCCTGGGGTTTGTGGAGCTCTTATGTGGAGTTGCTGACAAGCAAAGGTAGGGAAAAACCTTGGTAGCTTTTCTTTTTCCTCCCTTTTAACTGAGAAAGATCACAGGTATTGGAAAATCTCATTCTTTTTAAGCGGAAATTTTTTAAAAAATGTACTTAGACACAAAACATTTTACAGCCAAAGAAGAAGACCTTTAAAAAATTTAATATAAATATAGTATTGTTCTGAAATGAATAAATGTGTAAAGATGACTAAGCAAATATTTGAAAAACTGTTATCTTTATCTATTTTTTAAATAGATTCCAACCAGTTGACTTAAATACAGTAAAGAAATTAAACTGTGTTTTAAACCAATATTTTTGTTTTTTACTGTAGTCTTACACTCAAAATGAAGTTTAATTTCTGATGACTTTTCTGGAAATGATAGCACATCTTGATTTAGATAAAGTACATAGTAGGGCAACATGCTTAGAATGTGGATAATGTTGTGTGTTACAGTGCTTTCCACCCATCTCCAAGGCTAAAATCTTAGGAAGAAAATAAATTCTGGGTGTGCATTTTAAATTGTGTTTGAGTTCAAAATCAGACATTCAATTGCCACATCATTTCTTTGGTAAATACAATGTAAATTTATTTTAAAAGAGTCTGATTCCAAACTTAGAGACTTCTATATTAAATGAGGATAATATATGTATAACAATTTTGAGAAGTTTATGACCTCATCACATTTGAAGAGTTCCTTAAATAATGCTTCTAGAATAAAACTGCTAGACTAAAACAACATTTCTATCAGTAATATAAAATTTTGAGGGGAAATATTAATTTTTTTTCAGATTGTCTTTGTTTTATTACTAAGGTAAATATACATTCATCACTGAATGCAAAATCAGGAGTAGAGACATAACATTTTAATTCATGAAGATTCATACTTTTACATAAAACTAAAATCACTAAGCTGCTACAATTGTCACTTTAAAATTTCCCTACGCTAGCTTTTATACAAAATTTTTAAAGTTTACCACTCCCTGAATTGATTGCAGTATTGTGTGTGTGTATAGAAGAAGAAATGATTTTACAACTGATATGTAATGTAAGTCACATACACACTAACAATCTTAATCTCTATTTTGTTGCAAAGTGAAAAATTACTGGAGGATGTAGATGATATTTCAACAAGATGAATATGCTTATTTTCTTTTACTTCTATTGTCTGTTAATAGTATGAAGATGTTGTCTAAAATACTGTCTTTGTATTTTCTGATGCATTTGTGAGAAGGATTTCTTTTACTTACCAAAGGCTACAAGAGTTGGACAGGAATATAGCAATCGATTTCCTACTTTTACTCATGTAAAATATTACAGTGTGAGCCTTTAGTGCTCATATTTTGCTTTTTAATATAATTTTCCACTAACGGAAACCAGGACTTTTTAGAATATAGTTCAATTCAAAAAGATTTTTCCCCTGTCCAAATGCTTTTGAAAATAACTGAGGGTAATTTAAAAAGGACAAAGGAATGAACTTAAAGAGATTCCGAATGACCAAGTAATAATAATTAGATTTGGAAACAGAGGTTACAGCTTGAAGTAAAGGCCATATGTCCACAATGATGATCTACAAGAAAAAGAGTTATAAAAGGCTCTAAAAGAAAGGCATGCATGAGTTTGGTGTTTACTAAAATGTTATATGTCACTCCATAAGTCATACACTAAAATTTGTGCAACACCTAGGCTCACATTCAGAGAAGACATAGAAAAATGTTAACTATACATACTGTCATTTAAAAATGCTACACTGATAGTTAATTTTGTTAATTTTATATTAAAAAATTTAAATTAGTGTTGTGTAATAATGTGTTTAAAATATATAAACCATCCAGAAATTGAACCACATGAAATCAATGCAAAATCATCAGATTTGTAAAATTGATAATATGAAGATCATTTTAATCCAATGAATACAAAGGCTATTCTTCATCTATGAAGTTTAACTAGTTGAGCATCTCAGTTGCCCCTCATCTATTGGAAAAAAAAAAATAGAGCTGCGTAAAATTAGGATAGGCTCACCGAGAAGTAATGATTGATGAAAACAACAATTTAAGATAAAATAGCTATTTCTGATGAGAGGTAGCATGGCTGTGGTGGCCACACGCAGGGCTGTGGCTTTGACTTATGCTACTCGAGCTGCTAAAGCCTGATTGTTCAGGGGGCCAGGTAGACCTACATGCCACCCATGCCCAAAACCTAAGGTGGTAAATTAAATAAAAACAATCAACAAAATAATTTACAGCCACCCTGGCAAACCTAGAAAAATGAAAAAATTATAATTTAGGGTTAAATAATCATGGATGTTTATTTAAATACATCAATATCTGTCATTGTTAGAACCTGTGGAAGCCTCAGCATAGAAAGATGTGAAGATCCTAATTAGAGGTCATAAACATCACCTGAGAAAAGCGACCAAAGAGATATTGTATCCTCTTTTGTGAGTTAAGGGTCACGAAGGCCAAGAATATCATTCCTGGACCAAGCAAACTGAAAAGTTTAAACTGTTTGATTTTATAATGAGATGTAAACACAGAAAAAGAAAGAACCAAAATTATAGATTAAAAAAACCTTGGTGGTTGCCAGGGTCTGGAAGAGGGGGAAATGGGGTGATATTGTTCAAATGGTTATAAAGTTTCAGTTATACAAGATGAATAAATTATAGATATCTAATGTACAACATGGTGAGGATAGTTAATATGTTATTGTATCATTGATATCTGTATTGAAATATGTTGTTTATTGATTCCCAATTGATAGATCTTAAATTGAACCTGCTGAGCACTCTCTTCTCTCTCTCTCTCTCACTCGCTCACACACAAGCACAATGGTAACCATGTAGAAGTAATGGACGTTATTTAGCTTGATTCTGCTGATCTTTTCACAACGTATGCGTACTTCAAAACATCAAATTGTATACCTTAAATATACACAACATGTATACGTCAAAAAAATCACCAATAAGCCAAATATGTAATTCACAATAAATGATCAATTTTATTTTTAAATGGTGATCTACAAGCTCTAAAAGTGAAAAGTAGCTTTTTTTTGACAACTTTAATTTTTTCTCTTGCTA
Source organism: Pteropus alecto (assembly GCF_000325575.1). Classification (NCBI taxonomy): domain Eukaryota; kingdom Metazoa; phylum Chordata; class Mammalia; order Chiroptera; family Pteropodidae; genus Pteropus; species Pteropus alecto. The sequence goes on from NW_006442107.1 coordinate 833,842, forward strand.
AATCGTCTCTTATTGTTTCAGCTGATTATTTACTGTCAAACCAAATGGTTTCAAAAAATAGTAACTTGTCATCATTCTTTTTTATTTTTAGTTTACTTATTTACTTATTTGCAACAAATTCTTGAGTGACTGTCATATGCCAAGCAAGTTCTATAGCTGTGGACACATTACTGAACAATGTTTTTATAAAGCATTCACTGTAGAATGTAGAGACAGACAATAAACAGCAAACCTATTACATAACTGCATTATTTGCTGTATTAAAAGATAATCAGTGCATTGGAGAAAATATAGCAAGGTAAGGAAGATTGGGAATATTTGGAGACAGGTTGCAAATTTTCATGGTGTGGTCAGGTTAGAGCTCATTAAGAGGTGACATTTAGGCCATGAACTTAAAGAGGAGGACAAGGTGAATTAGATATATCTGGTGGAAAATTATTCCAGGTAGAAAAAACTGTCAGGATAAAGGAAATATTATCTCTATGAAAACATCTTGATTGATTATAGATTTCTAATCAATTTAAAAAATATTGATGTGGAACATTTTGGTAAATGTTGTTTAAATTGAACTTTATGTCCTGAAGCTCCCTAATATTCATAGCACATTCAATAAATTTCTCTCTCTTGGGAAGAAGATAGCAATAAGAAATAATGATGATACACTCTTGTCCTCAAGTAGATCTGACAGAGATCTGTGTGAATGCTTCTGGAAACGATAACTTTTACAGCGTTGAAACAAGTGGTTATAAAATGTTTGCAAAGTTCCAATGAGAAATCTATGTGCAAAATCTGTGGTAAATTAGCGTTTAATGCTGTAGCTGAAGAACGGCCCGGCTATTAAATCCTCCTCCAAGGAGGTAATGGAGTTGAAAGTCATCATCACAGACATTCCTGCCCCACGCTGGGTCATAAGAGGAATCTGGAAGCTGCGTCCTGTTGAAGCAGAGTGCCCGATGGGAGGCAAGAACTCCTTGAAGTGTCTGCTTCACAAACCGATGGATAGGGTCCAGTTTGGATTCTACATGTGAAAAAAATTCAAACTCTAACAGAGAGCTTAAACCAGACAAACGCTGGATATAGACGTGGTTTTGCCAAACAAAATGTTGTATGATCTTTGGTGTAAGAAAAGGGTATCAAAAGAACCTTTTGAATAGAGGTATCCTGACAGAGATATACTTTTGCCTATTAAGAAAACTGAGAATGAAAAATTAGGTCAAGCCTTGAGTCTTTTAACTAAACCAGTATTCAACAATGCTCAAAATAATTTTCACCTCTTTCTCCCATTTTTTCATTTGAGAGAGAGAGGGGAGGGGAAGAGAGGAGAGCTTGAGAGAGAGATATCCAGCTACTTTTGATATTATGTGTTTTAACTAGGATTTAGCTCCAGTTTCCACTGAAAATTTTCCAGGCCATCTGTTTCTATGTTGGGGGTATCAGCACTTTGGAGTAAATATTTTTCTGGAGAAACACTTTCAAGTTTCTTTTAGATATTACCAGGAAAATATGTGCCTTATTTTTCAGAGGAAAAGGTACAAGATATTGTTTCCCCCTTATGACAAAAGACTATCCTTTCTTTCACCTTGGTGTGTGGCGCTCAAAGGCTATCTGAGAAGAGGGTAGGTAAATTTTCATAGGAGTCAAGACTAAGAATTTAACACAATTTTTTGGGGGGCGAGGAAGAGACTGAATGTTAGAACATTCGGCAGGGCAAGCCTTCTGAGATCAGCACATGGGAAAGGACCCCAGGCAAACTCACCCAGACCCAAAGAGAAACTAAACGTGAGAGTTTATGAGTAAAGCACAGCGTAAGTTGTCCTAAGAAAGAGATAGTCTTGAGCATGGTGTGGAGTTGATGTAGAAACCCTCGGCCACTCAACCCTGGAACTTTGGGCATCTTCTGGGAAATATGACCACTTGTTTTGGTGTAAACTGAGAAGTGCGTGTCATTAAAAAGTTGTAACAGTCTAGGAGTCTTTTTCTCACCTTTAGGGCATGTTTGTGTCCTGTGCTTGGGTCTGTGCTGATGGTTCTAGCAGTCGTGGGAAAAGGGAGCACATCTCTGGTCTTCTCTGTTTGCATAGCGCGGGTTTCAGGAGTCAGCGATCACATGCTTTAGCGCATCAATGGGATAGTCTGGAACCCCTGACCATGATTTTGGCATCCTCAAGCCTCCAAGGGCTTGAGTTCTGATTACAGTAATGATGGAAAGCTAACTAAATGTTGATCCTTAGGCTGAAAAAAAAACAACTCCAAGGGATTACTATATTTTGCCCAGGAGAGGAATCTCATGGTTAAAAGGAGAAAACAAGAACTTTTCTTCATTGCAGGAAGGATACTCAGAGTCATTTAAAATTGAACATTAAAAAGTCATGAGCTAATTTTGCACCCAAAGTTGATAGAGAGTAATCAGGAAGCTTAGAAAAAAAGATTATATATAATATATATCTCATATATATACACACACATACATACATATATATACATACATATGCTTATACATATACATACACAATTACACGATGGTTACCTATGGGTGTTGGGTTTGCTAGAGCCTTTCTTCTTCATTTACTTGAACAGACTGAGGACAGCCTCAGGTAATTACAGTTCCTCCTACAGAACAAAGCCTGATCGATTTATTTCGTAGGACTTTGCAAGGCTGCACAGTGAGTTGGAAAGCCAACCAAGTTTCCCAGCTGTGAGGCTTGTCCTGTTTGTTGGAGTGCATGCTACTCTCAACATTGTTGCTTTCCAGCTCATATTTCAGGATTATTCATACTTTGGTTGACAATTGTTACTTTATAATACCCAGAAATCGCGTGTACTCTTTCTGATGACAATACTTCGATTTTTGTTCTTATGTAACTATCCTGCCTGCATTCACACAGTAGTTTTTGAGGTGGGAATTTCATCCTCATCCTCAAGAGTGGAGCACCTGACCTCGGTCCCAGCCTATTTGTGTTTCTGCCCAAGTCAGAGTGCATGTGACTCACCCTGGGACAGTGAAACAGTGTGAATGTTAGGACTCACGAGGGCACTTTCAGAAGACATTGCCGTTTTCTGCTAGTGGCGTGAGATACCGCGAGCCTGAAGATAAAAGCTATGTACTAACCCAGCCAGCCCAGGGGCTAACAGAGCTGAGAAACACTTTCTACCATTCCCAGCTCTCTTTTTTTGTTTCTTCTCAAATATAATTTATCCAGTGTAACTGCAAACATGAAAAAAAAAAAGGGGGGGAGGCGGGAAGAGGAGAGAGCCATAGTAAGAATGACCAAGGGCATAACATTTAAATGTGGCAGGTACGGCGCCAGTCATCTATGAACTTTTTCTGTTGCAGAGAATAAAGGTTCATTCGGTGAGTCACTTTGTAGTTCCACTTCGATTTTATTCACACTTACACGTGTTCATGAAAGCTGTGTCCAGCCAGGCTGGACGTAGAACTGGTCCTGCTCAGGCCTGGCCCTGCTAACTTTCCTCTCCCGATGGTGCAGTACACTAGCCGTGGCTACCAATATTTAGAGAAGTGATGATAGTGTTGGGGGTGCTGGGTATATGTTTCTTGTGGAGAATACAAATGGATGGTTAGAAATGCATTATTGAGAGGCTTTTTATTTTTTAAAATTTTTGTTTTTTGACATTTTATTTTTAAAAATAACTGAAATATGTTTTATTTTCAGGGTGCCCGAGGCTAAAAGAATGTCTCTGGCATCAGATATACTATAGATGCAAATAAATCTTGCTAATGCTTTCCAGTGCACAAATAAAGATCCCATTGTGTTCTCGGGGTAGAATGCCTCGCTTTCTGCTAGAGCGTTCATTCCACTTGTTGACTCTCAAATATCTCCCATTCTTTTTGAGAATTCTAGGCTTTGATAACAGGTGAATAGGCATTTATTTGTGTTCTGAACAGTGAACTCCACAGGATGTTAGAATGCTTCAACTTCTCATACTGCAGGGATAATTGTTATTAGTAATAGCTAGTCGTTGCATGGAATAAACCAGTTAATTGATTTCTTCCCATCACTTAAGCAGAGTCTCTTTGAGGTGAAAACAAATTTCTAGTCGGTGATATTTGTGTGGGCAAGTTAATATTTGCCGTTATGAGTAGTAGGAAAAAATGAAGGATCTAACCAAAGCTGGTGTAAAGAAAATGCACGGGCATTTTGTAAAACTACTCAAACAACCAAGACTATGACCCTGCCTCTTAGCTCATCAGGATGCTATATCTCTCTCATTTTCAGACTGTCTTTTTCTGCGATTGTTCTTTTCTCCCTCTTTCATTTTCTTTCTCGCTTCACCCAATGCCAACCATTCTTGCCCTGCATCCCATTGTGCATTCTCTCACAGTTTTCCTAGCTGTCCAAAATTAATCTTAAAAACTAACGTGTTGGTGGATAATTACTATATTATCCCGATCATAAAACTATTTGCATCTTAAAGGAGTCAGTCTGGAGGTGGAATGCCCTATCCCAAAATACAGTCTTCAATTATGGAATATTAGGCACCTTGGAATGTGAAGGAAGAGGTCTTCATGGTGTTTTTCTCGGATACCATTACTTGGACAGTGATTTATTCTGTTTATGCTGCCCATATATAAATGGGCAAGGAACGTATAACTATAAAGCTCTGGGCCACTGAACCAAGGGTGAAAGTGTAGCTATACAGAAAGTAATAACTTTTACAACAGTGCATAGACTTTATATGGCCCTCGACCTTGAAGATTTTTCATACAAAAGGTTGGAGAAATCCATATAATTTCAACAGCAACAACAATAAAACCTGCACAGGGCTTTTCAACTTTGTTCTATGAATGGATTACAGATATTCCCTAAAATACTGACTTTTTTTTTTTATTCCAGTGATTCTCAAACTTGAGTATGAATCAGAAAGCCTGGAAGGCTTGTTAACACACAAGATGCTTGCTGAATTACACACCGAGTTTCTGATTCTGTAAGTCTCGAGTGGGGCTTGAGAATTTGCATTTTGGTAAGTTTTTAGGTTCTGCTGCTACTGCTGTTGTTGATTTGGGGAACACACTTTGAGAACTACTTCTTTAGCCTTTGGGGCACCTAGTCTGGGTCATCAAGCAGGACTCAAGGAGCCACATCTGGCATCCTAGCTGTAATATGTCTGCTGAGCACTAAGGAGATGCTCTATCTTGTAGAAATCGACTTTAGCATTCAGCTAAAGCAGCCCAGGCTGCTGCTGGAACTGTTTATGTGTAGAACCTGGAACATGGCTCAAAATGAACTGCACTGGAGTGAAGTTCAAAGTTCATGAAAGAGGTTCTGGAGGGTGTTATTTTAGGAATGGGCTCTTGAATTTGTCTGTTTGTGGCACGTGTTTTGTTAGTGCACACAAAGCTAGCTGCAGTATGACTGTTCTAAAAATGGATGCATATTCTGCAAATTAGATGTCTGTTATTTTGAAATATCTCATTTACAGATGTTTATTTGGATTCGAAATCATTTGCATTACTATAAGAAATTTCAGCATTACATTAGTAAATGAAAGAATGTGCTTTTAGATTTTTTAAATATAATTTTAATTTGCTAGTTTTTAAACAACTATAATATTGAAAATGGTTTTATAAATATTTTATCATCCCTATGTGAACAAAGTTTTTTTTTTATGTGACTCTTGAGGAAGAAAGATTATCGTTAAAAACCACGATTAGTAATTGCCTGTAGCCAGCTCAATCATAAAAATCAAACATAAAATCTATTTTTATGCAAAGAAGCTCGTTTCTCATTCAAGAAAAAAAATCGAAAAAGCTTTATTTATAAGTTTTATATAAATTCACTAGTTAATACTGTTTCTGTCACTTTTATTCTATTTTTCTATTTATATTATGTCACAAGTGTAGCTTTTTTTTTCACCAAGCTATATAGAACCTCCCAAGTCCCTTCCAGTTTATCCTGTGTATTGTACAGATATAATCATTTTTTTAATTTGTACTATAATATGAAAATGCTTGGGAGGCACTGCTGTGGTCCTCATTGAATGTTGATTAGCAAGGTAAAATTTTAAATTATGCTATCCACTTTTATATCTAGAGCTACAGACAATAAACTACATTAGAGCAGATTTGTGCTATTATTGGAAGAATCAATTGTATTATTCCTCTTGAAAATAATTTTAAGGTAAATAGGTACCCATTGCTTCAGGAGAAATATGTAATGACGTCTTTTGTGGTTTGACAAAGACTGCTTCCCTCAATTTTCATTGGTATATGGAAATATATGTATAGGCACGAGGAAGAAGTAGATAAATTCTCACAAAAAATAAGGATCTTCCTTGGAACAACATGATCAAAACGCCAACCAGTTTTCTTCTGAGATTCTCTGTCATTGTAATGAACCTTGGTGACAGATCAGCATGTTGCCATATGTTCTCCTTATCCATGTGTATTTTAGAGAAGAAAAAATGTTAAGAATATTGTATATAGAAATTTTGCATTTGGGTTATAAAGGGAGGATTCTTTTCTATGAGAAGTTCTAAAAGCCTCAAGTATCAGTGTGGCTGCATTCAAGGAAATGTTGGAAGTATGTGAGTTCATTGCAGTGTAGACTTGAGCATAATGTCTCTCCATTATCAACATCCTCAGTATGGACCCAGGGCTGCAAACTCTGTGAAAACACTCTTCACATTCTTAATCAAGGCGAACTCTGTGACTATGTTTATAGAAAAAAGCAAAATCAAAGTTTTAGTACCTATCCTTATAACTTCATCAATATAAGCAGTGGCTCTGAATAATTTTAGACTGGGCCTTTTCTTTTTTCTTCAAAGGCACATTTTAAAGAGATGGCATAAATATTCGGCAATTATTTTAGTGTGGATTTGGACTTAATGATCAATAAAGAGCTCACCATGTTCTTAGTTGGGTTTTCTCTAGATTTCCAACTAAATCTATTCTTCCTGTTTCTAGTTTGAAATGGAAACAGTCCAGCTTTAATCGTAACACTATACTAGTAAAACTAATAGCAAGCTGATACACAAGAACATTTGGACTTTCAACAACAACAAACTTTCCTTGTATGAATAGAAGTTATTTAGAATTCAGAAGGTTGACTCTTTATTAGGTGAGTCTGAGCAATGTGAAACATTAACTCAATAATTCAATAGAAAATTATCCTCTTTTTTTGATTGGCATCGTTTCCCTCGTGAGCTGTGTAAGATATTGCAGATGTGTTTACCTGGCGTAAAGAAAAGGGAATATCATAAGGAGTTGTGCCAAATTTTCACTGGTTTATAATGCAAATGTTTTCTGAGTTCTAATGTGACAGAGGAAGGGGGATGGGTCTTCTTCTTACCCATACTTGGAGTCTCAATTCCTGCCAAGTCTACACTTTCAGACTCGAGGATTTATTTCTAGAACAGGAATTTTCCAACACACTTCCATCAAACATACGTGGCAAAATTCTGCTCTCTGAGATAATGATAATGCAGCTCAAATTTATTGTAACTTGCTTTATTATTTTCATTCCTAAATAATTTATACTAGAGGAGGAGAGTAACAGGGGAGACAGACAGAATCATTGTTCTTTCCTTTAAAGTCTTAGAGTCATGAATAATTGTGCTTATGAATCTATGACTATGACCTAAAGCCTTGGTATTTTGATTATGTAACCATATTTGAAACAAAATTTAGAAACGAAAGAAAAATCTTGAAAATGGACTAATTCCTAAATATGGTTATTTACAAATTCAAAAAAATGAGCATATATGTTATATATGTATTATACAAACACGCTCGTTTCTAACAGTCTTAGCTATTCAATTTTTATTTTATTTAATTTTCATCATTTCAACTCTATAGTTCAAATTCTCGACTATCAAATTGTTTCATTCTAGAAACTGTAGCAATTATATTATGCTTTACAGTATTCTGCTGGTTATTATCCTTAGCTGCCATTAATTTCCACAGGAAGTAAGGAAGTTATGAATTTTTTTTCTTGCACATTTCTAATAGGAGAAAAATAGAAAATGACTATAAAAGTAGAACAAAAATATAATTATAAAATGGTAACTTGTTTCATTATATTCATGTACTAGAGCTGAGGGAACATGGGAGAAAACCCGAGTGGTGAGAAATTTTGTTTTTTCATAGCTGGAGAAAAGAAAGTTTTACCAAATTTGTTAGAATGTATATAAACAAGTATAGTCATTAAATAATTTTAAAGAAGTTATCTTAATTCATATTACAAAATACAAAAGGTGGTTAGATTTTTTTTTTTGACTCTAATGGAAGCTAGAGAACTGAAGTCTTTTCTGTAAACAGATTTGAAAACCGCAAGTCCCAAATACTTTTCTGTTTCACTCAAGGGAACATAATTACATCTGAAGGGCTGGGAACTCTCAAAACACTTATGAAACTTTATACTCCCAAGAGATTGCACTGGCTGAAAGTTTAAATGGATTAAAAAAAGAGTAGAGATAAATCCCTGGATGGCTGAGCCCTAATCAGTAATTTAAAGGCATTTAGAACTTTAGAGGTAGCAGTCTTGGAAAGATTGTGTCACAGCAAAGGCAAGGGTCCCCTCAGGGCAATTTAAGAGCAAGAATTCTGCCCAATTCTTTTACTCTTATCCTTAAACAGAAGTTCCAGATACCTTCATACTCTGGGACTTTATATATATTCAAGTTTTTGCCATGGTCCCCAAGTAACACAATAACTAGTCCAGGCTGAACCTCAGGTAGCACTAGATAATTTCATCCTAACTCATGAATTCCAAATAATATGTAC
>NW_006442107.1:842598-866194 GCF_000325575.1 Pteropus alecto
GATCATTCCTGGAGTTTCTTTTGTTAGAAATCTGGGTTTGAGATTACTTCATCATCCTTTGCCTATTCTCTTCTACATAATTTCCTCTAAAAATATTCTACTTAATTATAGGGATATTTTAGACATAATTATATTGTGTAAGTAAGAATAAAGGGGAAGAAATCATGTAACGTGACTGAAAATGAATCATTTTGACCCCTTCCGTTTCTGTTACACTGAAGAACCAAAAAATTTTAGTATGAGATGAACCGATTATAAAAATGTCTCAAATTCTTTATCTCTCCCTGTATTTGCATCCTTTGCAATGTGATTTTGCAGTTCCTCCAATCAAGAGATGCTTTATTTCTCTAACTCTTATTTAGTCTGGCTTTGTCATTAGCTTTGGCCAATAAATTCAATGGAAATGATGGTGTACCAATTCCAAGCCTAGGTCTCAAGAGGCCTGGAACTATTTCAAACTTCTCTTTAAACCTCAGACACTGACACAAAAAGAAATCTGCTGGAGATGAAAGACCACATGGAGAGAAGACTGATTAACTTCAGGACTAACTAGCCAGGGGATAGCAGATGCATGAGTGAGCTCACTTGGTTAAAATCACAGTAATTGTGCAGATGACCTATAAATCCATAATTAATAACAAATACTTATTATTTGATACTGTACTTTGCAGTGGTTTGTTGTACAGTAATAACTAAATACCAAAGGGATGAAGCATATAATTGAGTTATTTGTTAGCTATATATTATCATAATAAGTATGTAGTTTCATACTGTCTTCCCTCAGAATTTCCTTGGTGATATTGATTTTGAAATACATAGTTATATATTAAATTTAGGAGAATAGGAAGAAAGCTATATACCAAACTTAAGGAAATAAATCTGATGAAAATATCATTCTTTTATTGAATGCATTATCAGAAAAATGCAACTGTATATTTGTATGTACTTAATAATATGTCATTAAAATATATATATATAGCAAAGATAGGAGTAGATTAATTATAATGAAATATTTTAAGCACCTGACTCTCAATAGATAAACTATATGAACTTTTCAAAGAACAAGATTACCAAAATGAACCTAATAGAATATTGCACTCAGCAACTGCAGAATGCACTCCCCTGACCACAGAGAGAATATTTATAAGAATTGCCCCCAAACTAGGTTATGATGCAAAGCTCTACAAGTTTCCAAAAATTGGAATCATATTCAAGAGTATGGTCCCTGATTATGTGGATGAATTCATATATATATGAATTTTGTGTGTATATATATATACATATATATATATATAATATATGCACACATACATATACACATGGAGTAGCTATATATATATAGTAGCTATATGAATTTTGCACAGAGTGGACTTCAGAACAAGAAACATTATTAGGGATAAAGAAGGGCATTATATAATGATAAAGTAGTCAATTCTCTAAGAAGATATATCAGTCCTAAATGTGAATGTGCCAAAAAAGCCTCCAAATATGTGAGTAAAAAACTAATAGAACTGCAAGGAGAAATAGATTCATTCACTATTGTTGCTGGAGACATCAACACCCTCTTTCAGAAATGGACAGATCCAACAGGTTGAAAATCAGTAAGTACATAGTTTAACTCAAAAACACCATCTCATAATTGGACATAATAAACATTTATAGACTACTTCATTCAACAACATCAGAATACACATTCTTCTCAAGCTGATGTGGAACATTCACTGAAATAGACCACATCTGGGCCATAAAACATACCTTAACAAATTTAAAAGAATAAAAATCATAGAATGTCTGCTCTCAGACAACAATGGAATTAAAACTAGAAATCGATAGCAGAAAGGTAGCTGGAAAATACAGAGACTTGGACATTAAACAATATACTTTTAAGTAATACATGAGTCAAAAAAGAAATCTCAAGATTTTACAAAATATTTTGAACTAAATGAAAATGAAAACATAACATCAATATTTGTAGGATTCAACTCCAGGGATATTTAGAGGGAAATTTATAGCAGTAAATGAATATATTAAAAAGAAGAAAAATCTAAAATCAATAATCTAAGATTATGCCTTAGGAATTAGAAAAGGGAGAGCAAATTAAGTCTCAAGTTAGCAGTAAAAAAAAATAAGAATTAGAGTAGAAATCTATGAAATTGAAAATAAGAAATCAATAAAAAAATAAATAAATAAAATCAACAAAACCAAAACCTGGTTCTTTGTAAAGATCAATAAAATTGATAAGCCTTTAGCCAGAGTAATAAAAAAAGAGAAGACAAAAATTACTAATATCAGAAATAAGGAATATCATTGCACATATCCTGTATATTAAAATGATAATAAAAAATACTATGAATAACTCTATGCCTACAAACTTGATAAGCTTCAACGTGAAATCTAAAACTAGAGTAGGTTCTAAAAGAAGACATAGAGGAATATCTTTGTAAACCTGAAATAGGCAAATATTTATTAGATCTGATTAAAATGCACTAAAATAATTGATATGTTTTTAATGGAAATGAACACTTGTGCTACTTGCATGACATCATTTAAAAAATGGAAAGACAAGCAAGCAACTGAGAAATATTAACAACACATATTATCTGGTAAATTCTAATGTGAAGCTCTTTATTTATATTCCATCTTCTCTGTGTGAGAATTAAAGTTCTCAAGTAAAAGTTAAAACAAACAAATAAAAATAGCAAAATAATTCCAAGTTTTCGGCATCGCGTTTCAACTAGCAAAATTCTTAAAGAGAACTTCTGGGATGAAACACAGATGTGTTCCTGCACAAAAACCCTTTTCACGCTGGATTAATCAGCTGTTTTCCTACCTATCTACTGTATAAATATAGTCTCCTTTTATGAGAAGACATACAGAATGACATAGAAATTTCCCAGTGAAACATTTCATACACAGTCAATTGAGGGAGCATAGAACTACCTGAAAATGTATAGTCATTCACATATACGTGCTTACAAATATATGAATTTTTAAAAAATTTTCCAATCTTAATGCTACTTTTTATTTAGATATTGGTCTAGTACCTTCTTCTCAGAACATGATAAAGCTTACTGGATGTCTGAGATGCATCATTGGTGAGGCAGTCACTGTTCCCCTGCATCCTTAATACCCCTGGTGGACAAGGCCATTACTGTGTCCAGTCTTTTGAGACTTAACAGAGCTCCATTGCACAGCATATAGGTTAAAAAATTTCTTGAGGATAAGTTAATTCTACATCTGAAATAAGTTCATTGGTAGTTTAAATGAAAAGCTTAATAGACATTCTTGAATATGTAATCTTTTGGCTGGCAACCACACTAGACTTCCTTTGCACTAAGGTCCTATATTTTTCTGAGTCTTTTTTACTTCCCAAAGTTGTGCTGACTGCTGTTGATAAAGCCGAGGCCATTTCCACCATGGAAAAACCTGCTGCTTCCACCTTCATTGATTTTTGGCTTGTGCTGCTTTCCAGGGAGTAATTGTTAGAATCTCTTGTGAAACAGGGAAATCATGCAACCCCTGTGCTCAGACAGCTTTTATTGCCAAGTAACTTACAGAACCTGTCCATAACCTAATTTGTACCCACACTCAAGGAAAGAGGATATTCAGTTTGTTTGGTCAGAAAGGAAAATTTGCCTAAAAAGCCTCCAAAAATTGCAACACCAAAATGTTGATATATTCTTTTAGTTGAATTTTTTTTAATTGAAAGGTATTATACTGATATGGTAAACAATTCAAACAATATAAGAATGTATGCAATGAAAATCAAGCATCCCTTCCATCTTGAGACCTCTAGTCTTCTTCCTTAGGGGCAGCCATGTTGAACGGTTTCTTGTGTACTGCCAGAAATGATTTATATACACGTACAAGGATGCATCATTGTGTGACTTTTATAAAATATATTACAGATATCGTATATATGTAAACAAAACACAAAGAGAAGCATGCAATACACACTCTTATGCAAATATGTTTTAAATTTATTTTTCATTTACATGTGGTAAAGTTGCGTTCTTTTCTGACCGTGTCAAATCCCCTTCTGTCTCTCTTTTAAGTACACTTATGATTGAATTTAGGGCCCATCTGGATAATCCAGGAGAATCTCACTGTAGCCAGATCCTAAATTTAATCACATCTGCAAAGATTCTTTTTTCTCTTAGGTAACATTTATTGGTTTCAGAGAAGAGAATCTGAAAATGTTGGGTGGCTATGAACGAGGTAAGAAAAGATATCAGCAACAACAAATTAGAGTGAAATCAGAGGAAATCATGGGCCGACAGCCTCAACTTCTACTCCTTATCTAAATTTCCTATTTTCCAAATTTTGTTTTCATCATCATCATTATTTCAGTCTACCCTGTTTGCTTAATTTACTTTTGTCATTCTAGCAAATGTTCTTCACCATGACTACACATAAGAATCACCTGGATAGTTCTGTAAAACCATAAATGCTCAGGCCCAACCTCAAATCAATTGATATAGAACCTCTGGAAATGGGGCCTGAGCAACAACATTTTTTAAAGCTTCTCAGGTGAATCCAACATGAAGCCAGGGTTAAGAAGCACTACAGTAAAGGGATATGAATTATGTTTGCCTGTGGAACTGTAGAATGGTATAATGGAAACCACTGGCTTTGAAACCTGAGTTCGAATCTTGTCTCTGACTTATTAGCTATAGAATCTCAGACAAGACACTCTAGTGCCTAGGCTTACTGTAAATAGTAAGTTAACATAGATGTATATATACACATATGTATATATACCTGTATATATACATATATTCATTTATAGCATACTTAATATTTATGCATATTCATTTATAATATAAATATAAAGAATATTTGTTAAATGCATGAATGTCAAAAACTATGCTAATTTCTGTAACACTGTGTTAATTGATAGTGATAAAATAAAGAGGAAAACAGAGATGATTGCTGCCCATGTGATACTTATACTATAATGGAGAAAAGAGACATTAATCAAATAAAGTCTCCCAAAAACGTGATATCAAGGAGAAACAGTGCTATAAAACTCTGTAATAGTATTGGTAGTGTTTTCACTCAGTCAAAAGGGTCATAAAAAGCTCCTCTAAAGAAATGATATTTGAGCTGAGATTTGAAGGGTAAGCAGGAGTTATCTCAGCAATGTGGGGTAGGGAAAACACTCTGGGAAAAAGGACCAGCATATGCAAAACCCAGATTGTGAAAGAGCGTGGCGAGCCCATAAGCTGGAAGTAAGCCAGGGATCAGCTGAGAGAGTGCAGTGACATGTGGGATGAGGCCAGACTGGGCAGGTAGCAATAGTTAAGGGGCAGTTCATGCAGGGTCTCATAAGCTACGTTAAGGAATTTTGCCTTCATTCTGAACGCAGTGGAAAGAGACCCAAGAGTTGTAATCATGGATGGTCAGGAAGTGAGGGGGATAATGTTATTGCAAGACTTGGAACGGTCCCAGAGTAGATGCGAATAAATGAGTGAGTGGTTTTTGGAATAACAAGTGAAAAATGGTGATAGCTTATACCACGATGATCATGAAAAGATGGGAAGGTATGAGTAGATTAAAGAAACACATAGGAGATGAAACTCGCAGGGCTCGGTGAGAAACCAATGATGACTCCTGCATTTTTGGTTCATATGACTGGCATAACAGTGAGCTATTTACTGTGACAGGAAACTGGAAGAGAGACAAGTTCAGGGAAGATGATCAGGACATTTGGTTTTCCCCTTGTCCACTTTGACATTCCTATGAGTTACATAAGAAGAATCAAGTTAGCATTTGGATACGCAGGTCTGTAGCTCAGAAAAGAAGCTTAGGTTGAAAAACATATTTGTGCGTCTTCCAAAAATTTGCAGTAAATAAAGCTGCAGCTGTCAATGAGACTTTCCAGGGACAGACATTGGGTGAGAAGATCTGAGAACTCAAGGCTGAGTCCTGAAGAACTCTGCTATTTATTGGCCTAGGCAGAAGGAAAAAATAAGTCAGCAAAGACTATCAGAGAGGTAGGGAAAAAATCTGGAGAGTATTTATCCAGGAATTCCCCTAAAGATAATTTTATTTACAAGGGAGTACTCAAGAAATTTGAATATTGATTCTAAGTGAGGTAAGACAAAGACTAGGAAAAATCCACAGGCTTTAATGACATGGAGATCATTGGTGATCCTTGGAAGACCAGTACTGGAGAGACAAATAAGCAGGAAGCCAGACCGAAAATAACTGGGCTGTGCATGGAAAATGAGAAATTGAAACATAGGGTGTAGATGAGAAATATAATTGTGAAAAGGAAGAAAGAGTGCATTACTAACAGGGTTAAAAATGTTGAGGATTTATGCTTTATTGTTTATTTGTTTTAATAGGAAAGATTGAGAGCATTTAATAACAGTGAGAAGTTGAATTATGAGTAACCATGTATGTTCCCGAGAAGGAACTGGATTGACCTTGGATAGCCACAAGTTCTTGTTCAAAACAAGACAGAGAATAAAATGGACACAGATGAAATAACTTTGTATGCTTGGTCTCAGGGAAGTGGACATGCTCCTACCTGAGGGCTTCTATTTTGTTTCCAAATTAATCTATTGAAAAGGTAGTAGAAAGAGAAGAGTCAGAATTTTAAGGAGAGGGAAAGATTGGCAAAAGACATGTGGCAAGTTTAGTGGGGGATACTGAGTTGGTCAGACAAATGCAATGAAATCTTTAGGTATGGTGATTGCCTCAGTTAAGGATGCTGTTTTTGTTTTTGTTTTTGTTTTTTTCAGAAGTTATAATCTTGTATTGTGTAATTTTATCAGTGTTCAGCTGTTCAGGGTAGAGAATTGAACTCACTCAGGATTGGAGGGGAAAAGGAAGTTAGGAATGTACAAGAATATTTGTAATACAACACGGCAGACTAGACCCTCTATAAAAACAATAATCTTAATAACTCATTCTCTCTCTCAACACACAGTGCTCATTTTAGATTTTTCCTCTCCCCTCAAAGTTCTAATTCCCCCTTTCCTTCCACTTCCTTCTCAGAATATGAAAACAGTGTAATGGAAATTTACCTGTTTCCTGAGACCAAACTTTCAAATTTGTGATTCCCAATGAATCTGAGCTTCATGAAGAGGCGAGTGAAGAAATGAGAGGGGCTGATGGATTGGAGGTCCCTTTCTCCACTTAATTTTTCCATAAATATTCATAACCTCATCTAGTTTCTAAAATCCTTTTTAATGTAAATATTCTATTGCTTCAAATAATTAGAAAATTCTTCTAATATTTCTCCTTGTTTTGTTGGATCTTTTACTAACTCGATGAGTTTTCATGGTGAAAAAAGAAATACTTTAAAATAGCTACAACAGATTTATAGTTTGGACCCCATGCCCTATCCCCTCTTATGTCCTAGAGTCATGACAGTGACTGCTTATCTCAGATGTTTAAAGGATGATGCTAATGAGGCCAAGTCTGTTTAGTGTCGCTGTCCTCCCTGGATTCAGACTGACCTCTCTCCTGGTTTAGTCAGCTCTCTCACATAAACACATCATTAGTCTCACAGAGGCGATGGGAGAGAGTGGAGCAAATGTGACTACGAAGACATCAATAGTATGAAAAGAAAATGCAGCTCCCTAGATGAGCTGTTCTTTATAAAAGAATAAAATATCCTCATAAGTGGATTTAGCGTTTTCAAAGTAACTTCACATCTGTTATCTGCAAATTTTGAGGCAGAGAAAAGAACATTATTTTGTCCATTTTTTAGATGTGAAATCTGAGATTCAGTCACGTCAAGAGGCTTACTCATCAAAGTTGTTGTATTAACTGTGCCTTTCATTTTCTGTATTTCTGATGCTTTGACATCTGGGACCTCACTGATACTGGAAAGACTGCCCCTCCCAAAGCTAGCCAATTCCTAGAGATAGTAAACAACTCATCTGTGAGTGTTTATCAAATACAAACTGAACCATCCAGAGCCCACACTGCAACCACCACATCTACGAGGCTCTCATAGTCCACCTCTCAAGGGCCAGGTACCAGAAACTAGGGACAACCCCTATGCTCCAAGGCCTGCTGAAAATTTTCAAACTAGCCAATCGTAAACCTGCCTACCCCGCTTTGCTCCTTCCTTCCTGAAGAAAGCACAATAAAGGCTCTTGCATGCAGCTTCTTCCTTTCCCTCTGCCTCCTATCCGACCCTGGTGCTTCTCGTGTGACTCCATGCGGTATGTCATGCCCCTCCTCTTGGGAACAATGAGTAATAAGCTATCTTTGTATTGGAGTCATCTCCGGATCTGTTGGCTTTAGATTTTCTACTTATGCACTGTATTTTAAAGTAGTGGTGTGGCTTGAAAGTGGTGAAGCCAGAATGAGACTTCAGGTTTGGATCCTTTACATTTTACCACTCTACTGAACTGGGTGGAGTCGGGGTAGGAGAAATCACATCTACTATTTATTGGATTCATTCATACATTAAATATTTATATTTGGAGAAGCCATAACATGCTAGGCAGTTGCAAGCACTGGGTATATGTTGATAAAATAAATTCTAACAGAGAAAGCAGTGAGACAAAACAAACAGGTAAATAAGCATATGAATATATAATTACAAATTTTGACAAGTGCTGTTGATGGAAGGAATACTCTAATATATGGTTGTCTGCTTTAGATTGGATGTCAGAGGAGATTTTTCGAGGAGGTAATATCTCAACTATGACCTAGAGGAAACGAAGGATCCAGCCAACTAAAAAAGAGGATAATACAAATGCTCAGAAGCCCTTGGACAGAAATGATCTTGGTTTCTAAGAGAATGAAAAGAAAAACAGGGTAAATACAGCATAGGAGAGAATGAGAGATTGAAGAAGTAAGGAGAAGTCAGATTATTTCAGGGTTTTGTAGAATATGGAGTTTGATTGTTTTGCAAGGATAACGAGAAGCTATCAAAGGTTTTTAAGCAAGGGAGTGATGTGATTCCTTTCATCTGTATAAAGATCCCTTTGGCAGCTGTGGAGAATCAATACAAGGAGAAGAGTGAAGGAAGGAGACCGTCGGGGAGGCTATTTTAATAGATCAGAAAAGAGGTGTTGATAATGGCTAGGTCTAAGATGATGGCTATAAATATAGAGAGAACAGACAGATTTAAGATACATTTCAGTAATGGATTGATTATATATGTAAGGGTAAAATGAGGAAATCAGAAGAGCCACGAGAAACTTGAAGGGTTTTGGGTTAAATAATTAGTCAGATGATGATGATGCCATGTGTTTATATGAAGAAGATTGGAGGAGGAATGTGTGTGTGTACGTGTGTGTGTGTGTGTGTGTGTGTGTGTGTGTATGTGTGTTTAAGCAAGTAATAGGGGTAGATGAAGTAGAAATTGAGAATTCTATCACAACACATGAAAGGATGTGTTCATCTGGGGCTATCTATACAGAGAGAAGTAAAAAGATCCACAACTGATACCTGAGAAGTTATGACACTTTCAGGTAAAGTTAAGGGGTTAAAACTGGAAAAGAATAAACAGAAGTGGCCAGAGAGAAATGAGGAAAGCAAAAAGTTGGACTACTTTGTAAGGGAAGAATTAGCACTATTTAAAAATCTCAGAAGCTAATCAGCTAACAAGTGATAAAA
Source organism: Pteropus alecto (assembly GCF_000325575.1). Taxonomy (NCBI): domain Eukaryota; kingdom Metazoa; phylum Chordata; class Mammalia; order Chiroptera; family Pteropodidae; genus Pteropus; species Pteropus alecto. Next base: position 852,187 of record NW_006442107.1, read on the forward strand.
TCAGGATTCGAACTGTTTGTCTGACTTCATAGTTTCTATTCTGATTGCTCTACCAAAGTATCTTTCTGAAAATAAAGGTATTAATTGTGGATTATATATTCTAAATGTTTTCTAAACTGCCCGGCTATAGGTATCTCCTGGAATTCTTATTAAATGACAGGTTTTCTAATCCTTCTCCTGCTGTTTAAAGAAAATTTCTTTTTTATTCTGTAGCCCCAGCTAAATACAAGTTGATGTGAAGATTAAAGAAGGTGATGTACTTTTTTGCCCAAACTTGCTAGAATCAGAGAGGTTAAATGACCTGCCCAAGGTTATACTGCTAGGAAGAACTGGCATTTGAACTCAGGACCATTTGTCTTCAGAGTTCTCCCTTACTGCTTTACCTCTGCAGTATTGATGAAAGCACTAATCGGTGTCTATGAATGTGGAATGCCCCTCTGACTCTGTGGAAAACCTATCTAATCTTCAGATTACATATATTTTTTTTTCTCTGAAGCTTTGACTTTGATTCAGATTTTCCCTTCCTCTGGATGCCTCTAGTGTTTATCATCTCTAATATTAAATTATTTCTTAACATACATTGCTCTGTGTTGCTATATTATATCTCCCTGGGATTGTAAATTAATTCCTTGTGGTCATGATTCACAGTTGTGGCAGAATCTCCTAGCTAATCACCAAAATCCATGCTCTCTTTATTTCCTTGTTATTAGACTAAATTCTCAGCTGTCCTTGTAGTTGAGTATGACTTTGAAACAAAGTTCTTTCTAATGAAGTAGAAGGAGGAGCTTAATATGAGTCTTCCAGCCTTAAACTTTAATAATTCCATGAGTGTTCCACCATGATCTTTTTCCCTTTATGTATACTGAAATGGTGCTAACCAGTGGTACATGTGGTAGAGTCACTGTTAGCCTGGGTTCAAGACTGCGTGGAGCATGGCTCTCTGTCATCCCAAGAACTGCATGCAGACAAAATAAGTGTTAATAGTATTTGAACCCTTATATTTGGGCATTTGTATATATTTTTCAGTTTAACATACACTAATATATAGTCCTATATACATCTTTTGTGCTCTACCACATTATACAATGTTCAACATGTGATAAATATTTAATGATAACCGTAAGTATCTATCCTAAATAGTAACATAAAACTGAGTGGTATGAAAACAAGCAATTCTTGTAAATTGTAGACTTCATCAAACACTGTGCTAAATTTCAGTCTCAAGTTTATTATAATCATTCACTTGATTTTCAGATTTTAAGAGGTATTATCTTCATCTCGTATTCCTATTACAGGGAAATATTTTGATTATATTTATCTGATATAACTGTTTTACTTCTAGTTTAGCACAGGTGGGTCATCACAGCTAAAAATTATTAGTTAATCAATGCCAGGTTCACAGAATATATCATTTGCAATATAAATAGTGGGTGCTAATACTGTTTTACAAGACTCAGGGGAAATATTACTTTCTGCTAGCAATGTAATTCATTTACTTTACAAGTCCATTTTTTGAAAGGTTAGAGAATCTACAAAGGACCAAGCATTTAGATCACTCTCATGAATAATAAATAGATTATTCTCATTAATACTTTTAATAATATATTGTTGTAAATGTATTTATATATTCATAATTTATTAGTGGTTAAGGCTTTGAAACAAACCAAAGTAGATCCTGAATAATACTTTTGTAAAGCAGTTGAGGAAAAATAAAATTAAACTATAGAATCAACCAACCAAGAAAAAATAGATTTTCAGGTTCCAATGACATTACGTGGGGGAAATAATTAGATTAAGATGTAGAAAATACATTGGAGTAAATACTTTTGCAATTTTTCTTTGGATTACAAAGTATGTTTAATAGGGAAGAAGACAAAGAGAGAATAAGCAATTTTGTTCTGTTGCCTACCAACTAAAACTTGATTTAAACAAAAGAGCTTTTATTTTTATTTGTATTATGTATTATATTATGAAAGTGGGAGGCAATCAGGTTGACTGTTAGAGCTTAATGTGACTGGTAAATATTCGTCCTATGAATAATTGGTCAGATCTCAGAAAATGGTTGAGGGAAAGAAGGATCCAAGGATCCTTCTCCCCTCTATCCCCATCCAATTCTGATCTACTGCTTATTCTGAGACAGATATCTCCTGGGATCTATGGAAGATTGGGTGCCAATAGGAACTTGGAGTGTTTGAGGAAAGACCCAGCCAAAAGACCTGGTTCACAGTCTGTCTTATTTTCTGAAAGCTGGATGAGTATCTTCATTCTTCTGTCAGGAACTCCTGGTTAGGACCAAAGGTGGTCGCATCCTAGGAGGAGCTTAATCTGTACATAATAGAGGCTCTCTGGAATAAGACTGACATTGGATACACACATTTTCGGGACCCCAAGTGTCTAAGAGAAGCAGATGGACAAGCCAAATTCTTTTTCTCTTGAAACTGAGACAATAATTAGGGAACTGATATTAGCAAGAATTCCTATAGGTGTTAGCAGGGAGGTGGATACCCACTCGTTTCTATACTGTCAGCCCCCTAGAAGAACATACGACTTTATTTCTGCCTATCTGTAGAACTGCCATCATTCAGAAAAATCTTATAACCTGAGAGCTAATGACCAATAGTGAAAGAGAAACAAAAAAAATGAGTGCATATTATCCACGATAGTAAAATAGAGCTGCTGAAAAAGATTGTGATCTGAATAAGAAAATAAGAGTACTTAGGTAGAACCTTAAGTGAAGAATCATTCCCACACATACATACAAACACCTTAACTTATCCTTAGAGATCCTTGAGTTCTTCATGACAATATCTAAATTTTGAATTTTGAATACTATAAGCATATAGAAAATGATATGGAAAACCATCCTAAAACAGAGAACAGCCATACAATTTTAATGCTTGTATTTTTATTTGTATTTATGCTTGTGATGACACTTTTAATTTATTAATTTATTATCACTTCCTAGTAAAAAATTTAGAGGTACATCTAATAATATTTAATGAATCGCTAAGTGAATTCCACATGAAAAAGATTTTGCAATAAATTATAAAGAAAATATAATCTTTAAAAATGAGTCATAAAATGATACAACATAGAATAGACAAGTCAAACCCAAATGATTCAGTACACATTCTCATTCAATACAATACTCACATTGTAAATAGTGATGTAGAGTCAGTAAAGCATTGTATATAACATTAAATTATTGTTATTTATTTGATTTTTATTGGTTTTGTAGCTCTATTTCTTTTTTAAATTTTATTTTATTATTAGTTCCAAGTATATAGTACATCGGTTAGACATTTATATAGTTTATAAAATGATCCCCCTAATTGCTCTTTCTGTCTGCTGGCTCTCCACCTAGCCTTTACATTAATGCTAACTGCATTCCCTGTGCTGTGCTCCCCATTCTCCTGATCATCTATCAATTACTGATTTGTACTTTTTTAACCCTTCACCTCATTCTCCCAGCCCCTAAAGCCCCCTCCCTTCTGGCCATCACCAGATTGTCCTCTATATTTGTGAGTCTGGTTTTGATTAGTTTGTTCTTTTTTTTCTTCTTAGATTCCACATGTAAGTGAAATCATATGGTATTTTTCTTTCTCTGTCTGACTTATTTCACTCAGTGAAATAACCTCTAGGTCCACCCATGTCATTGCAAATGGTAGGATTTCATTTTTTTTTAATAGCTGAGTAATATTCCATTGTATATATGAACCATAACTTCTTTATCCAATCATCTGTTGATGGGCATTTAGGTTGCTTCTATATCTTCACTATTGTAAATTGTGCTGCCATGAACATAAAGGTGCATGGATCTTTATGAATAATTGTTTTGGTTTTTTTGGGGTAAATACCCAGTAGTGCAATTGCTGTGTCAAAAGGTAGATCCATTTCTAATTTTTTGAGAAACCTCCAGACTGTTTTCCATAGTGGCTGCACCAATTTGCATTCCCACCAACAATGTATGAGAGTTCCTTTTTCTCCACATCCTCACCAACACATGTTGTTCCTTAATTTATTGATAGCCATTCTGACAGGTATGAGGTGACATCTCATAGTTGTTTTAATATGTATTTCTCTGATGATTAGTGACCTTGAGCATCTTCACATATCTATTGGCCATCTGTATTTCCTCATTGGAGGAGTATCTGTTCATGTCTTCTGCCTTTTAAAAATTGGATTGTTTGTTTTTTTGTTGTTAAGTTGTATAAGGAGTTCTTTATATATTTTTAATATTAATGTCTTATCAGATGTATCATAAGTGAATATCTTTTCCCATTCAGTCGGTTGTCTTTTCATTTGTTGATGGTTTCCTTTTCTGTACAAAACCCGTTCAGTTTGATGTAGCCCCATTTATTTATTTTTTCTTTTGTGGTATGCATAATTCTTTTTGTTACTATTGTGCACAAAAGCCTTGTTTACAAGGGAATGGTGTAAACATTTATACCATTTTGGTCACTGTATTTAGTAGACATAACTGTTTAATAGTTACTGAATCGTGATGTAAAGAAATGTGACAATATTCAGGTATGTCTTTTCTGAATGTTTCAAATTACAATCTATGAGCACTGTTGACACTCACAGGAGAGAATAAAATTACCTGTGCAAAGACGGAAAAAAAAAAAAAGGAGATATATCTGAGAAGTAATTACTGTTAGCAATATTAGAGAGTTTAGTGCCTATGTTTTCTTCTAGAAGTTTTATGGTTTCAGATTTTACATTTAAGTCTTTAATCCTATTGTTTTGTTTTTAATTTATAAATTTGTTTTAGATTTATGGTTGCATGAACATTAAAAACATGTTTTGTTTTGTTTGTACATATTTAAGTAATTTATTCCAACATTGGAAGTCTATTATATTTTTTCTCTTAAAAGGTGTACCTATATACTCATTTTTGAGAAATATTACTTTATATATATCTCTTTAATGTGTTTTTATGTCTCATTCTTAGTTTAAAATTTTTGTTTTCCATTTTATATTCATAAAATATCTTACTCAAGATAGTTCCTAAATTGCATTTTCAGACATTTACTTTATAGGCTTTAGAGACCTGTGTTTTTGTACATAAAGCAAAAATACATTAAGTAATAATATATATTTAATTCTACATCCCAGGATTCAAAATTGCGATGTCAAATCAATACATGATGTGGCTGTGAGCTCTTATTCCATGTCCAAACACGTTGTCACATGCCCCAACAACCAGTAATACAATGGGCCCATTCAAGAAGAAGAAAAGCATTTTCTTGAATCCAGCTACTGTGAGATTAAGAATCTCAGTTATAATCAAATTTGTGATTATTTATAAAATACAAAGGAAGGTAATTCTTTAGAGATGATGTTGACTGTCATCTATTGAAATAAAACTATGAAGAGTCCATGGGAAATATCATGTTTAAATGAGAGGTGAAGAAAAGGCAAGTAGTGTTGAAAGTGGTGTCTTTAATAGAACTTGTTATTCTCATCCTTATATTCTCCTTCAGTAATATATTATAAAAACATACTTTCTGAATTCTCTATTGGGGTTTAAAGGAATAATGTTATCATGTATTTGTTTTCCATTCTTATGTGTATTCCTATTCTTGTCTCCCTGCAATGCAAAAGTCCCATTTTAAATGACAGAAACAATTGAGGAAGGCCCTCCTTGAATTATAATCAAAGACTTAGATGTGGCTTCTGAGCAGACCTAGTCCTAGTGGCAATGATTCCGCAAATGTGTCTTTTTCAAGATACTTACCTTTATTGAAAAGACCACCTGGGAGAGGAAGGAAAGCATAATTTTTATCAATTCAGATAGCATGATTACAAGATTATATCCTAAGATCTTGGTCATCCAACGTTGGCCCACTGAATGTTAGATTGACAGGAAGCAATATGTGCTCTCTTAAGAAATACTTTTGAGTGGTTGCCATAAACGACTTGCAAATGGAATTCTTAAAAACAACAGCAAAGAAATCATCTCAAGGAACATATCTGAGCTGTCACTCCAGCAGTCAAAAGCTCAATTCTCTGCTGATCAGATTAATTTAGGCCATCTGTAATTTGTTCCTATCTCTTTCCAGTCTCATCTGGCCAGTTAATATATCTTGGGCCTGATGCTTGAAGTGTCTTTGGAGTGTATAAAAAACCTGATACATCTTGATTGAGCTGATGGAGTTGGCTCTTTATAGACATATTGCAAGTTTTCAAAAAAAAAATTAAAAGCCAATTATAAGTTGGCTCTTTATAGACATATTGCAAGTTTTCAAAAAAAAAATTATGAAACTTCAACAGAATGAAAGACATTACAAATTTAACACAATGAATGAAACATGTTTTCTCAGCTCTTTTCATTCAGTAGAAAATTATGTATCATCCATTTCATACGGTACCTACATACTATACCGATGTATTCGATATCTGGTTTAGTTTAGCTATTGGAGAAGGGATAGAGTACAACAGAAACTCTGCTTATTTGTTCATCTTTGAGAAGAAAATCTGTGACACAAAAAGCAATTCAGTCATTTTTCTTCTTTATATGAAGTTTTTGATTTATGGCTTCCAGTAAGAACTGCATCAGAACCCAACAATTCAAAGGAACTTGTCCTTGGGCATTTTTTGATTGCTACCTACTTAGAGTAAATAAGTGGACACATCTAGGAAATCTATTTCCTTTTAGTGTTATAAGACTTGTACTGTATTATGAGATAAAGAGGAATATTATGAGAAATATAAACTACAGTGACAAAGAAGATCTGTTGAACTTAGTAAAGAAAAGAGATTTATCTTCAAAAATATAAAAGTAAACAATACTCTTATTCTGGTTTAGATTCAATTTCATTTATATCCAGCTTTCAAATGGAATTATTTCAGAAAGAATTAAAATATGAGGTTATTCTCTCATATCTTGAATAAGCTGGTTCTAAATTTTTATCCTGCGGGAACTTTTCTTATTTAGCCTTTCCTGACTTGCCTCTCTTTCTTGCTCATAATACTGATAGAGATTTGATCGTTGGCTCTTCTTAGGTTTCTGCTGAATGAATTATTTGCTTTCTTAAGATTTTGGCTTAATTGTTTTCACAAGATTGGCAGATCTGTGCAGATAAATGTACTGTTTTCTGGTTCTCATTAATCTGTTTATCCCCTGTTTATATGCCGAAGAACTCTGAAAATGCTAGAACATGATCACTTGAATGGTCTTTAGAGGTAGCCTTTGCCCTGTTCTGCACATCACTGCTGCTTAAAAGCAGCTACAACTCATGGCTCTGCCACCAAGTGGATAATGTAACATTGGGCAAGTCTCTTCTTGACTCTGAGCGTTTTGTGCAAGTCATCTAGGGGCCCCTTTTAGGACCATTGTAATTATTGTTAATAATACTTATAATGATAGTTTCCATTTATTGTTTATTCTGCTATGGGTTTTAAAATAGAATTGATGCAATCCTTTTAGTAATCCTATTAGGTATGTGGTATTGTCTCAGTTTTATGGATAAGGAAAAATGAAGTGCAGAGAAGGTAAGCAACTTGTGACTTGTTTAGTTACTGTGATCTGCCCACTCTGTCCTGATTTTGCCTCTCCCAGAGACAGTCGTTGCTGAGTCTTGCTGGTTATGCCTTTTCTCCATCCCTATGACCACTGCCCTTGTTTCAACCCCTGGACTTTTTAACCTCTTCCTACTGTTCCCCCTGCCTCCAGTTTTATACCCTTTCTCTCACGTCTGTCAGTTTTTCAAATGTAGTTCAGGGACCACTTACTTCTTCTAGGAAACCTTCTGACTAACACCTCCATTGGATTAGGTTACTTTCCTCTGTGTCCCACAATACCTTGTGTATCTCAGATCTGCTTTATAAAAAATATAGAAATAACCAATATTTAATAAGTGTCTACTACCTAACAAGGACTGTTCTAAGCTCATTTATATGCATTAATTCATTGAGTTCTTACAGGAACCATATGAAGTAGGTACTATTAATATTGTTTTACAGATATTCAGTAATTTGCCCATGATCACAAAGCTATTTCATGCCAGAGCTGGAATTTGAATCCCAGATACACTTGAGAGTCTGATCTCTTAGTTTCTTGTTCTATACTGTCTTTTGCCTCAAGTACTATCCTCACCAGAAGCCTACTATAGCTCTTTCCTGAATTATATTTCAGAAGTAATTTAGATTTCTAAAAGTCTGAATTAAATTGTGAAGCTGAAAATGAAGAGTTATTAGTAATTTTTGATAGGCTTAAAGAAATAAAATAACCCTGGGATCAGATTCTCCTACATTTATATAAAGTTAGACACTTTAAAATGTTTTTTACTTCTGTGAGACACATGGTTCCTGTTTTCTAGGTAAGAAAACAGGATAAAATGAAGTTGCTTCCCTAAAGCAGATTTTCTTTAGCACTATTAAAGCTGGGGTTGGATAATTCTTTGACATGAGGGACTGTCTTGTGTATTATAGAATGTTTAACAGCATCTCTGACCTCTACCTCTTCCAGTTGTAACAACCAAAAATGTCACCAGGTACTGTCAAATGTCCTCAGAGGACAAATTTATCTCCTTTTGAAAACCACTGGTCTGGATTCTTATACTGGCAAGTGGCAGTTTGAAAACTGGCCTTCTAAATCTCAGTCTGATTCCATTCCCATTTCTCTGAGTTAGCACCCATTTCCAAACAAACAAATAAAATAAACAAGCAAAACAAACAAACAAACAAATAAACAAACAGCTACAACGCAGTCCTCATTGTCTTTTACCCCAATTTCTGTCAACGATGGTGGAACATGTCCCTTTGGTTACAGGCAGAAGTGCACAGCTGATTGGCATTTTCCTGAATCAAGACCTCTTGGTATTATCAAATGGAGAAATTGGACCTTTGTGAAAGGTCAAGAGCACCTTAGGATTATGATGATACATGATTTAGAGAAGTAGCACCATGGAATTCACTATCAGCCATCAGAAAACACAGAAAAACACTGATGGTAAGAATGGAAACAGCCTGCACACGTGCTGAGTCCTTCAAGATGAAAAAAATCATCCTGAAAAGTGGCTTCTGTAAGGTGTGTTCTAGACTTTGATACCATCTTCTTTGATCTATTTAGACAAGGGATTCTGGTTTGGGGAGTTTAAGGGAAGTAACATATTGGTACTCTTTTCAGGTGAATGTTTTAGGGATTGATACTTTGATTTGAGTGTGGCAATTTGAAATGCTCAGGAGAAGAGCAAAGCTTTTATGGAATAGTAATAATTAGGTGGATCTAGAAGTGAGACCAGTTAAAAGTGACTCAGTGTATTTGCTTTATTTTCTTCCACTGTCTTTACTTGTTGGACTTATTCATTGTGGTGGTTAATTTTATTGGGTCACTAGTGCATGAGGTGCCCATACATTTGGCTAACCATTATTTCTGGGTGTGTTTGTGAGGGTGATTCCAGATGAGATTAGCATTTGAATTGGTAGACTAAGTAAAGCAAATTGCCCTCTACAATGTGGGTTTAGCATCGTCTAATCTTTTGAAGGCCAGAATAGAACAAAAAGGTGGAGGAAAAATTGACCGACTAACCAATTGAGCTTCGATCTGCTCTTGGCACCTCTGGTTCTCAAGCCTTTAGACTCAGACTGGAATCTACACCATTGGTTCTCTGGCTCTCAAGTCTTTATACTATACCACTGGCTTCCCTGGGGCTCTAGCTTGCAGATAGCAGATACTGGAATTTCTCTCAGGTTCCATAATTACATCAAACAGTTCAGCATATACGTATCTTACTGGTTCTGTTGAACCCGAACTAATACACTTATCTTATTGGCAAATATAAGATCATCTTTCAAAAATTATGAATCAAGAGTATTTTTTCTTATTTCTCAATTCCTATTATATAAATATAAAATGTGCTTAACCCAGAGAGCTTAACCCAGAAATGTTGAAGTAAAATTATTTTCAAGGGCATAATGAATGAAATAATGACATATAAATATTTGACTGAGAATTATAATAAACTGTGATACACTCCTGACTCTGTTCCTAACTAGAGTTGTAAATGTGGTGATGTATCTTTTTCTCCTTCTGGACTTTAAATACCTTATCTGCAATGAAGAGATTGGACTGTATCGGTGGTTATCAACTTGGGGGCAATTTTGCTGTCAGGGGTTATTGACTATGTCTGCAGATGTTTTGGTTGTCACTAGTGGAGGTGGTGGTGATAGTGGATGGAGGCCAGGGATACTTCTAAGCATCCTACAAAGCGCAAAACAGCTTCCCACAACACATAGTTATACAGCTTCAAATGCCAATGGTGCTGAAGTTAAGAACCCTTGCAATAGATTTTCTCTCCGGCAGCCCTAAATCTTTATGAATCTATCACTCTGCTCTCATTTTCTCTGTTGTGGTATTCTAATTTAAAGGATCTTCATAAAAAGTTAGAGCAACTGATGATGAATAATTAATAAGAAAGAAAATTTTACTATTAAGAAACATGGTCTGATTCATAAAATATTCCCTCAAATTTATTAATTTGAGGACTAAGATCAATACCAAGCACTTTTCCTCAAGAAATAATCTCTTTTCAAGGAGCTCTGCACACACAGCTTTTTAGTAAAACTATATTAAGGAAGGAATTGAGTTTCCTTTATTCATAAAGCTATTTTTGTATCTGTTACTGGTGACAAATCCTATTGGGGAAAAGTTGAAGAAGAACAGAAAGAGGCTTAAAAAGACTAAGTGTCTGAAAATCTCTTTGCTTAAAACTTTTCCTGTATTATCTCTAACTGAGAAATCCATTTTGATTAGCAAGCTATTTCTTGGGAATGCAGATGATCCCTAAGAATGAACAAATATTACTCTGTGTTAGTAGGAATCTCCACAGTCAGAACGACAGCTAAGGATCTGGAGTTTTGTTTTGAAATAAGGAAGTTTAAAGGTGGAGCCTGGATGAGTGAGGCTGCTGGAGAACATGGCTCTCTGATGGGCAGGAATCCTCATGGGTAGTAGTAGGTAGTGGCTTCGGGGAGGTGGGCATCATTCAGTAGAGTGTAAGTGCCTTAGGAAAGACAAAGAGATCCCAAATTTCCAGTTTGAACATTCCTTCATCACAGCAGATTTTCTAGTGTGTTGACCAGATTCTCTTGACAAAGGGAAAAGAAATTTACTGTAAAAAAAAAAAACTTCTTCGATATCATTATTAATAGATGTTCATTTTCAGTGGGTCTTAGAAAGTGTTATCCAGGAGCACAAGAGTTTTGCATTTGAGTTTATTTAACAATGAAAGGTGATTTTCAGTCCTGTCTCTTCTGTCAGCTTAGTGACTTCCTTGAGTTTATGGGTCAATATCCTTAGCCCATAGGGGTTTGGGGTTGCTGTTTCCTACCACAAAGATTCACCTGTGAATATTTTTCCCTTTAAATACAATGCCAATATCACTAATTTTATATATTCCAATAAATATAATTATATGATAATTATATATTTTATATATATTTACATATATGAAAGTCTGCTCAGAACCCGGTCAAGTAGGCATTGTTTTGATTGTCTGGGGTGGATCTGTTGATCCTCAGGTGGTAGGATGAGCTGGCATCACTTTTCCTGGTTTCTGTCCTCCACAAAGGCACTTCCTCTCCTGGTTAGGCAGTGGCTTTACTTCTGAATTCCTCTTCTCAAAACTCACAGTAAGTGTACATGACCCATGGGCTCTCAATGTTTCCCTTTGATGGCATCTGAGGACTATTTAACAGCAGGCAAAATTAGAGGGTGACTTTAAAATTGTTGAATTTCAGACATTAAGAATGGGTAGCTGAGATAGAAGATGCTTTCGAGCGCCTGTAAACCAGCTCCTGTCAGTGACCTCTCTTTCCTAAAGTTAGCTAAATAGGAGAGCCTGTCCTTCACCTTCCCATTCCAGAGACTTCTAGCTCTGTAGTCCATGGAAATACAGGTCTACCAAACCTTATCTAAAACCTTGGAGCCTGATGTTTTCCAGATTTCATTTGTTTTAAAAGAGGTAATTCAGTGAGTATAAGGAGCACAGAGGATTTTTAAGGCAGCGATACTACTCTGCATGGTACTCCCATGATGGATATATGTCAATATACATTTGTCCAAACCCATAGAATGTATCGAACCAAGAGTGAACCCTGTTGAAACTACGGACTTTGGGCAATAATGATGTGTCATTATCAGTTCATTGACTGTAACAGTCAAACCTTCTGGTGCTGGATGTTGATAATGAGAGGTTATACATGTTTGGGGCCACAGGGTATGTGGAAAATCTCTGTACCTTCTTCTTTGTTTAGCTGTGTACCTAAAACTGCTCTGAAAATAAATCTGTTAGAAGAGAGTAATAATATATAAGCTATTTATCATTAAAACATCACCGGTAGGGTCTGAAGTAAAACCCAGTATATAAAATAATCTTTGCCAAGAAAATTATACTCACTTATGCTAAGTGGGATAAACATAGCTTATAAATAGCCTCAAGTTAATTCAGGTCAGATTTTGTCTCCAAATAAGTTTGCATCAAACTTGCAATAAACATAATAACGATAATTGGATTTCTGAGGTCTTTGGATTTTGAAGTTGTGGGTAAAAGAGAAAACATCCACCCACTCCGCGACATTTATACTGGCTTCAGAGAATCAACCAATTCCTAATAGTAGCTGCACAGGCTTCCTTGTTGGGTGAGAGGGCCCAGAACTGCCATCTTGGCAAAGTCAGCCCAAGTGCCAGCTCCTCTATGCCAGAGACCCATCCTCTGGGATATACAGAGCTGTAGATGGTGCCAGGTGACGATAGTGTGATGGGAGAGGTTAATTCTTCTTCCACTCAGGCCCTCTCCATCATACATCATCATGAAGCTGCCACTAGGTTCCAGAGGCAGCATCTCACTGCTGCTACTCCCCTCTCTCTGCCCTCAAAAAAGTCAGCTTCGCTTACACGTCTTTTGGCAAATAAGGGTCCCTTTGCTTTATTGGGTAATTCTAGACTTATCAAAAAGCCAGAATGAAGCCGAGTTTGTACTGATCACCAAAATAACTCAGAAAATAGAATTCCAGCTTTCCTTATTTTATGCTCTCACTCCCAAGCTCTGATCTATTTCTTGTAAAAGGGAATGCTTACAAGTATACCTTCTTTTGTGAATTAGCTTGTTCCATTAAGAGTAATTTTTTTAAATGTAAGTATACCTGAGGGTGTGCTACTCACATAAATCCCTCAAATATATATATAAATTTTTTAACTAACTAATCTCAATTTAACATTTATGTCAGGGGCAGGTCTGACTTCTGGTCACATTTCTACTGGTAACTATTTCACCTGACACAGGTGTCTCTCATTCTTCATGCACAAAATGAGGATATTAAATTCAAGGGCATCTCTAACATTTGTGCTCATAAACTGGATCCTTCAGATGGGCTTCAAGACTTTGTGAAACCATTGTTAAGTAAAAGTGTGTGACTGTTGTGTGTGATGTTGTGTGTGTGTGTGTGTGTGTGAGCATTGGGGTAAACACATCATACCCTTCCCAAAATTCTAAAAAGAATGCATTCATTTTTTTTCTTAAAGTTGTTATGATTTGATAGATTTGAATTTTAATATATCAAATTTGCTTAAAACAACTTATATTTGAAAATATATGGCAGCCTTAGATAGATATTTGAGTCAGTAGGGTCCCAGCAAGAAATAGATGCTCTATGTGGTAAAATAAAGGAAGAAGGAAAGAAAGGAAGGAAGGAAGGAAGGAAGGAAGGAAGGAAGGAAGGAAGGAAGGAAGGAAGGAAGGAAGGAAGAAGAAACAAAGAAGGAAGGAAAGAAGGAAAGAGCAGTAAACTATTTACAAGTATTTAAAAAATTATAACATATTTTGTAACTTATTATGAAAGCAAAAGGAATAATGTAGCATTCAGGGATAATGGGGAGGAATCATTACCAATCTTAGGCCTGAAGGGGTCAGTGAAGGGATCATTACTACAATCACACTCAGAGTTTTGACCTTGAAAGAAGCAATGACTTTTGGTCCAGAGTTGCAGCTGTTCCCTTTGAAAG
>NW_006442107.1:866250-878571 GCF_000325575.1 Pteropus alecto
TCCAGTGCTCTGCAATAGCCGAACTCAAATGTAAGACCAAGGGATGCGAGTCCTTGATATAGGTCAGCTTATTTGGGCAGACGAGTGTGGATCTGGATGGCTAATGGAAGCTATTCAGCCAAGCAATGTAGAGTAGATTATATGGAAACAGTAGGAGCCTAGAGATAGAATCAGTTTTGCCCATGCTCAGTGACCCAGACCTTCCATGTGACTCAGTTTATTCATCTATCATCATGTAAGGAGGATGATACAAATGTACCTTGGAGGGTCATTTTTGGAAATGACCAATAAAAATGAATATAAAACATTGTGCAAATAATAAATGCCACATGGATGCTCGACATTTGTGGTTATCGGTTTTAAGTTCTGTAAGAAGAATACCGAAAGTGGGTATGTGGCATGTGCACTGATCTAGATGGCCCTGAGGCTCCAGGTGGGACTGAGCCAGCTGTGGAGAAGGACACAGTGGCCGCTTCATGGACATTCCTGCAGGGGGAGACCTTTCCTTTATAGGCAATGCTTAATATGGCTCTATGGTACTATAAGGACTCTAACTGATCCAATGATGGTATCAGTAAAAGACTGGCGAAGTCAGCTATTTAATGCTCTCGATTTAAAATCTTCTGTTTTTAACTGATTGATTCTGTGTAGTACTAGTGATTGCCATGCCAAATTACAGATTTCCAGGCCATAGCCCTGGAGATTCTGACTCTGTTTATGAGGCAGAGATCCTAGTAGATCTACAATAAGCTCCCCTAGATGAATTCTTATGCCCAAGTTGGTTTGGAAACACATGATGAACACACACACCGGTGACCTGACTGTGTCCATTCATTCCACACTAAAAGAAATAATCTGGAGAGAAGAAATGATTGGGGAGTTGGTTTATTCCTTATTGAAGTTATTTGACTTTCAAATCTGGACTGTTGGCAGAGTCAGTGGGCGCGGGCTGTATGTTACGTGAAGGTGCTAAAAGATTCTTCTTGAAAATGCCTCTCTCACTTCTATTCAAACCCCCAAATCTCACATGACTCATTCTTTTGCATTAGGCCATGAAAGCCTCATGTTCAAATGCAATCAATATTTATTACCTGACATGGCAGATTGGAAAGGTCCCTGGACATGGAGTCAGAAAATCTGGTTTTGTGATTTATTATATTTCTCACTTCTTTTTATTTATCTCTAAGGCTCCTGGAGCCTCAGGTTCCTTATTTATAAAAAGGACACAGATGAGATTAGTGGCTTTTGGGGCTCTTAGTAGTGAAACTCTTTTTCTAATTAAAGCTTGCAAAAGACTACGATATTTCAAATAAATAACAGTCGAGTTCTACTTTTTCTCTTTCTCCCTCATTGTTTCCATTGCAATGCTTCCCCAGAACCTTTGGACTCTACCATCACGTTTAGAAAATCACTGCAAAAAATGAAATCTAAATTCTGTTCATGTTTAATTTTTAAAATTTCATTTGGATGCATATTAAACTACTAACATCAGTTATATTTTGAACCATCTATTCAAAGTAGTTTCTCAGAAAACCTAATCATCTAAAAATATCCAGAGAAACTAGAACATTTAATAAGTATATTTTGATGAAGCATGGGAATCAGGAAAGGAGGAACAAGTTCTGAAGAGAAAGACCTGAGCAAGGAGCTGAATGGAAGAGGCTGAGACATCCTGTAAAGGGTGGAATATAAAGGTATTAGGGACTTTGTAAGGGGTAGAAATTTAAGAGGCAATGGGAATAAATAGTGTGGTAATGATAATATCATCAATTACATAATTTTATAGATTTCTTAAATAGTCATGTCCTTTTCCTTTTTATCTTCAAGACAACTCCTCAATATAGGCAGGGCAGGTTGAACCTTCAAGCTCTATATCAGAGTTTCTCAGTCTCAGCACTATTGACATTTTGGGTTAGATAATTGTTTGTTATGGGGGCTGCCCTGTGCATTGTAGAATGTTTAGCAGCATCCCTGGTCTCCACCCACTAGATGCCAGTAGCAACCTCTCTCCCAAATTATGACAGCCAAAAATGTCTTTACACATTGCCAAATGTCCCCTCTAGAGCAAAACCACTCCCAAATGAGAACCACCAGTCTACATAAAATAATTGAGATGCAGAGAGGCTATGAGACTTGACGAAAATGACACAGCTGTTGAGTTAGGCTATTTGTTCCCAGTCTTTCTCTTTCTCTGTGCAATTTTTTTGAATAGATCCATTTCTTCTCTCCATATTTTGTTTACCCTTATATCTGGTCGTGACAACAGTTACAACTCCAAATTGTACATACCTCTTCCAGAAAATACAATTCTGAGACCTGTTTTTCTAAGACAAGAAGTCTCTGACTGCAGGGGCAAATTTATGCCAAGGATAGACTCAGGCATGAGCATTTCTTGCTTGAAGAAATATTTGCTGTAGAATTCAGCCTAGGGCTCCTGTGAGATGCTAGACTTGAAAGTTGATATATTTATAAAAGACATTCATTGATCCACTATTAATCCAGCTGTCTTGATGCCTCCTGTATGTTCCCTCTTTAATATTTTCTGTTGAATCTTTAACAGCCATTTAGAGAAATTAGCCATTAGTTTCTGAAAGCTCATCATGGTAATGAATTTCTATAACCAGAAACTGATATCATGGTCTATAATTTTGAACCTTGATTGGGCTAGTATTAGAAAAGGAATTTATTGCTTGATGAGTTATAGGATCAATACACTTGGAATAATATGTTGGGTAACCATGCCAACACAACTTTCATACAAGGCTGGAGGGCCAAGTGGTTTTAAAATAATTGACAGAGAGATAATTAAGTCCAGTTGTGATAAGACATAAGATAAATGATGATTCACTTGAAGCCCTCTGGTATTTCTTTAGCTGGAAAAAAAAAAAAAAAAAAAGGCTAGCACAGCAAACATTAAATCTAATAAATGATTGTCTAAATAAGATCTCCCAGAAGATTTCCCTAAGAGGAGGATTTTCCTTTATTGTATGTTTCCCCTTTTACATTTGAGCTTATCTCATCCAATCTCTTCTCAAGGATTGCAAGAACTTATTTCTTTCCTATTTAAGAGTACAAAATGAATAAACATACAGGAAAGTAGGGGCAGTCAGGGTCAAACATGGTAAAATTGTGATAATTATTGAGCTTTTCTTTGGTAAAACTTTATCCTGTTCAGTCCCTCTCTTTTCTGAATAATTTTTATTTAATATGGTCTTCAACTAATATCAACCACTTCCAGCAAAAAAATCTCCAAAATGCTTTCCTAGGTTGTACCTATGACAGCAGTTCAAGCTGAGAGACCCCTATCCCTGGAAGTATATTAAAACTCTCTTAGGGGTACTCTGGCATAGATAAAAATAAGTGAATCAATTTCCAGAACTTCGATTTCTATATCTACTCTTTCCTAAAATTGATTTGCCTAAAGTATCTGTAATTGAGATGTCAATCAATTCTTCTTTTCCACATTTCTTTTCCCCTTCCACCTCGCCCATCCAGAATCTTACTATGCTTCATTGCCCCAAGATAGAAAAAAAAAAAAGGGCACAAAATAAAGGGAAAATTTGAAATATTGGTGTCTGGGATATCTCCTTTAATCAAGACACTGTAATCTCCATTTCCACCCATATCATTAAGAAAAACATTTTCACTTCTATTTTGAGGTTAAAAAGTGTAATATATAATGTATTTATTTGTTTTGAATAATTGTATACTAACCATAATAGTAATAAAACTCAATCCAGATTAATTTTTTATAACATCATAGAGCCTTAAGGTCAGAGGAAAATATATATAATTGTTGCAAAGACATATGATAGATGCTCAATAAAACTTTTAAATATAAACAAATATGACATTATAATAAAAATTGGTGGAAGAAGTAAAGTAAAAATATGATTTTGAAGTGTATCAAATTACTATGCTATTTACATCCTATTGAAGATATTTAAAGGAATGATCCTATTACTTTAAAATATTTATAATATGCTGAAAATTACATTTTTATGATGATTTATAACTAAAAATATTAATTATAGATGAAGCATAACATACATTTGTCTTATAATGGTGCTTTAACCTGAACCTTGGAAATCTTATGACATCTTTGGCTGGTGGGTAAGGTGGGCATTTTGTTATTCCTCATATTACATAGAATTAACTCACTAGACTGCCAATCCTTGAAATTGTCTGTGAAGGATCAAATAACTCTTCGGAAAATGTGTCTACCCTAATTCTTACTTTTAATTTCAGGTGTTAATTTTTTAGCTTTAAATCATTACATTTGTTTTAATTTTTAGGATTTCGAATATGTATGTATTATATTACCTGAGCAAAGTAAGGTAAAAAGACACATCCCAATACTGTGTTTTCTGTTAATTCTTGAAGCAACTCTACAATTAACAGGCCTTCTACTGCAGAATAAAGACAGTGGGAGATTATGAATTGAAATATTTCAGGGAAATGTATTTTGGATTTTAATTGTCCTCAATGTGTCTGGGCAATGTGAAAGTTATTGATCCTTTCCAAACACAACTGGTGGTTCTAAATCACTTCTTGAATTAGTCAGGGCTTCATTTACTTAATACACACTCAAATTACTGATATAATGAAGATGGCAATAAACGTTTTTTCTGTCCTTTCAAGATGTTTTTGCCTGTGTGTAGAAAGGAGTACATGTCTTTAATTTTATGCACAGCAGTAAATTTTCCCTCTTTTCTTTAATCTATGGTCATGAACTATTAAAACTCATACTAGACTGTCTTTAAATTATATTTTTCTATGACTTCTCTAAGCATTTACTCTTAGGTATATATGAAATATGGAATGGAGGACTTATATAAATAACCCAATAGACTCTGAGCTACTTGAAGAAAGGTGACATCTTCTAAATCTTTGTACTCCGTGTTTCACTCAGTAGCAATATCATAGTTGGCAATAAATAAAATTGTATTCAATTTCCTAAGGCAACATCTTCACTTCCAGGACAAGTTTTAGTATACCAAATACATGTCCACCAATACATAAACTACCCAAATAATTGATGAAAACTATCAGAATCACTTATATAAGTGCTCCAGGATCCATTTTCAGTTTTACTGTATAGACTACCCCTAACTTCAGGATTATTGCAAGGACAATTTACAGCTTCTTTTTAAAAAATACTTAGTGGCATATACAGCTCAGCTGCTTAAATATATTCTATTTATCCAAACTGGCAAATAAAATAATTCACAGCCACCGACAATAACAATAATCAAAAAGGTTTTAATCCTACTGTTCTCCCTGGCACCATTTACAATGAGGCTGTGGTTTCCAGAAAGATAGAAGCAGATTATATGTTATTTGTCTTAGTCCCTGCTTGTTCCTAGTAAAGAAAAATATTATCTACTCTGACCAAATGTAAAGGTTGAGATGGTTGGGAAAAGAGAAAATATTGTAGAATGTTTGCACTCTTATTGAGGAGAGACATCCTGTTTGAATCTGCTTATTTTTTTTAATAAGACTTTTGTTTGTCAAAACTTATTTTCTTGAGTTGTCATAAATTATACTATATAATGGTTTTGGTCCCAAATTCAATTTGTAAGCAGTATGCTCACAGCTGGTGAATCTGTTACATTTTGCTTTTTGTTGGCAACGTTTTACTTTATTTAAGAATAACGTCAGCTCAGAGCTAACACTGGAGTATAGACTTGAGAAACTTGGTACACCCAAGTACTTAAAACTACAACCTGAACTTATTTACCAGATATGCTTATTTACCAGAGTTCTGAGTTTTGCTGCACCTCCCCTCCCCCTCCCACCTCTTTTCCCAATACACACTTTTTTTTTCTCTCTCATATGGCCATATGATGGGCAGAGTTGACTCTTACAACTTAATGTTAGTCAATAACACTAAAAAACCTAGCTTGATTTTTGTTCTCCTCATTTATAAAAGCGCACTGCTTGTGCTGTAAACAATAACTAACCACAACGAAAAATCTTGTATAAGGAAGGTCTCTTTTATTGTGAGGGAACCAAAATGAGATGTCTGGAGGACAAGAGTCTCAGTCCTCAAGAACTAGGATCCAGAAGCTCAGAATCACTTTCAGGAGCCCAAATGAACCAGTGTTGTGTAAAGAATGAGGATATGAGTTCTCAAGTGATACCAAATTATTAATAATGAAGATTAAATTCTCTTATGGTTCCAAAAGATCATGATAATTTAAGACCTACGGTTTGGTATGGCCCATTTTAGCCATCCTCAGGAGACACCTCATCAGAGAGAACACATCCAGAGCAGTCTTCTCACATCTAGTAAACAGGGAAGCTAAAACTTGAGTGAAACCTACAATTCCACCCTCTTTCTTCTCTTCCAGGTTACTTTTTTAAACAACTGAATCCTATCATACTCAGCTATACTTGTAGATCTAGGCGAGGGCTCAGCTTGACTGGTGATGAAGTGGAGAACTGACACCTCACAGTAATGAATTTTCTTTGCCTAATGTGTTTTGCAGGATAAGACATGGCCAAGTGCATTTTTTAGGTTGCAAAAGGCTATTTGATCATAAAGATCTATTTTTGGCTTCTTTTTATTTTAACGATTGGTGATCGTTCACATTCTTTTCATTTCACATGTGAAGAGTGGCAGTATTTTCCTGTTGACTTCACTTGACTCTAAAACACCTAAATGAGCTCTGGCACTGGAAGGGCGTAGCTGTCTTTGTTTGCTTCCCAAACCTTTGCCCCAGTGGAGCTTTCCAGGTTCATTGCTCTTTTTAAAGAACTGTTAGAAGAGCCTGAGGGCTCTTGAACTTTTGATGCCCATGGGTAGTGAGACACTCTCTTGGCTTAATAGGTTCTTTCCACAATTGCTAGACCTTATTTGCTTTTCAATACCAGCAGCCTGGGATATCCAGAGGGAATCTTTGTGTATAATTCAGAAGACAGTCTTTTTTTCTATTTGTTGTTTCAGTTCTTTTGCTTTTTTTTCTTCCTCATTTCAATTTGCAGCTATCTGTGCATAAAACACTTGATGTGTTTAGCTAATGTCTTAGAATGGAAACTAAATGAATGTTTTCCATCTTTTCTTTCCTTAACAGACTGTGATTTTTCAGACTGAGAATTCTACAATAGTCGGGGGGAGGGGAGGCAAAAGTTCATCTTGGAATCTGCTTCGTTTAAAGGGATTGAACGCATTCAGTCCATTCTAATATCCACCTATGACTCACCCCTCGTTTGTGTGAGTGTGTGTTTGTGTGTGTGTGCGTGTGTGTGCACTATTCTCTATTTTCATAGACTAAGATCTTTGATTCATTTATGGTTTTCAGCTTTAAAAAAGTAGCAGCTTAATCAAACAGAATTTCTCTTTTAAAATTAATTAAATTAAGTTTAAAAGTCATTAACTCTATCAGTGTATGTAAATATATATAAATATATTTTATTTTTTTTGCAAAAGAAATCATTTCTTCTCTGTTGTTCTACCAAACAGTATATATAAAAAAAGTACTCTTATAAGAGAAGTAGTTGACAAGAAATGCTTGTTTGTGTGTTAAGGAAGAGCCTAGTTTTTGATAATTTTTTGTTTTAAATCACAGTGTCTATACTAATGAAGTGAAATGGAGAGAATAGGAAGTAAGAAAGAGGGAGCAGAGAATAGAGGTAATTTTTTAAATTTAATGTTTTAATAACAATTTGAGATATAATAAGACCAATAGATTAGAAAATGACTGCCATTGAAAAGATAGTTTGTTGTTCACAGTTCTCAAGAACTAAGGACATGCCAAGCCATGGGCGGGTATAGGGGGACACATGGGGAAGCATCTGGATTGATTAGAAGGTGGAGAAAGAGGGAGAATCTTTTGTTGTGGGCAAGCAGGGTAGGCAGGTTTAGTATTGGTTAGGTTGAATAATTTCAGTGGGCTCTGGGGCACAGGGACTGTTCCAGGGTTTGGTACCTAGCCCTGGGGTGATTAGGGTAGTGGCTCTGAGTATGAGAGTCTGATAGATAGGCAGGTTGCGGTGTGGGCTCTGGATTGGTTGAAAAGTATTCTCTGAGGGTGTAGTTTCCTATCTCTATGAATTGGCTAGCCCAGGAAGGGGCAGTCCATTTAGGGTCAGCAAGGCCCCAGATTCAAAACACCAGGATATGGAAAATAAAGGAAAATACAGAGAAAAGAGAAGGATCGCTGAAGGTAAATTAAGATGAAACACACACAAAATACCTTAAAACATATAATGATGTTTTAGGAATTTAATAGCATAGTGTAGGTGAAGAGATCAAGGTTCTTGCTGACATATCCAAGAAGTTTTAAGCATTCCCTCTTCTTAGCCCCCACAGAGTATTTTAAAGTTTCTTTTATAACAACACTATCACAGTGCTTCGTTTCTAATCAGTTCATGGATATCTGTTTTCTCCACTGGACAAAGAAGCCCTGGAAGTTAGTATTTTATCATCTCCTCTGTGTAGCACTTAATACTTTCTTTGAAGTGTTTGAAGAAAAAAGGGAAAGGAAGACGGGGGAGTGTCAAGGCTCCAAGGACGGTTGTGTAAGAAGGAGATTTGACACTAAATCTCTTTGTCACTGATGCCATCCAGCTTGGATAATACCTGTATCACTAACCTTGCCTTATGATTGATCTACAGGTTGATATCTGACTATCGCTGTGGGGGAATGTAAGAATGGGAAATGAAGATGAAGAACTTGTATAATATGTAGGAATAATGATATTTAGAATGAAGAAGGAGAACCAAAAGGATACTTACATGTTGAATTGCTATACTATAATATCAAGAAAGAGGGATAAAAATGTGGGTACAAATGAACCAAGATAGATATCTATGTTTCTCACAGTTCAGGAGATAAGCCGTGATGCACTATGCTGAAGAGAGAATTTATCAGCAGAGTGGTTATGAGGGGCTGACTTAATGTGACAGTATCTGGGAACATCAGACAGAGTCTGACTGCAGTTTGAAAGAAAGATAGATATGAAGGGAAAATACCAAATCTGAAATTGAGTGCTTTTAGAGGAGGTGGCCTCCCACTGTGAGATGCTAAATAGCATAGGTGTTGGTTGACATTGTCAAATTTGCCCACTTAACCATCACTTGAGTTCTTGCTATTTCAATTTTTCTAAGATACTCAACGACCCCATGGGAGCCTCTTAGGGATCAGTAATAATTGTTAGGACAACCAAATGAACCCTAAAGCAAGGGTAATGTGAAGCCAATAAAAAGTTGTGTGTAAAAACTAGGAAAACAGAACTCATCTCCTTTCCCAGTCAGGTGTTCTGTCTACTGGTTCTTTTAGTTTCTGATCTCTGTGGAATTAGATCAATAATTGATAGCCTACATCAATGATGGCTAAAAAACAAAACAACAACAACAACAAAAACAACTTGCTTGTCAACTCCAATGGATTGGTAGAAGCTGCCTGGAGCCTTACGTTAAATAATATTCTGAGAATATATCTCAACTGAGCAGTTAAGAATGCTGAGCTTTGTTAGCAAAGTCTGTCATGGGCATAGTCATTTGTGACAAGTTATTTACCATCACATTGGTGGATTCACTCTCCTATATCTTGAGGAGTTACAATGATATTTTCAAGCAGAGGTATGGATTTAGTGGCTTCTCATACAATTCCTATGAGAGTTATATCTTTATTTGATAATAGTAAAATAAAATATTAAACTTACCCACAAATGTTTATATATATTTTTAAATAATAGATTAAGAGGATCTATAAGTCACATAAAAAATATTGAAGGTTACTATAGCCCCACTTGAGATGTGAAAAGTCACTTGGACAACTGTATAACCTATGTAATTGTGATTTTGTTAATCATTCCCCTGAACTTTCTGCCCCATTCCACTGACACAAAAACGTTCAAATCAATTCTATACTAATCTAAATTAATCATTTGAAAGACAAAATCATTTGTCAACATAATCTATGTACACTTTTCTATATAAAATAAGATTTCAACATATATTTTGGTCTTTTTCTAAATCATTCTAGCTTCCATTCATTTTCATGTATTTTAGCTTTTATTCTTGAAGGTATCTGTTAAAGTATGAGTGCCTGGAGTTTATGGCATATAGTAGAACAAAACAAACATTCAACCAGCTGACCAAATAAACCAATATGTAGGCTAAACCATTCTAGTTTTTCTTAATATCAGGTTTCCTCATCGTTCAAGATGGCCGATTTGCAATGGATCACTGGCTCCCAATAACACATGTTTTAATTTTTACCAGATTTCTTTTGTAATTAGTAAATACTTTTAGATAAAGCCTATTCCCCCAAAGTAGAATATTTTTAGTACAGAACATATTCATAATTCTGTGTATTTTTATTCTTTATTATTGCTTATGTATTTGCTCTTTTTGATTTATTTATTTATTTTTTTTTACCAAATTTCCTGTCTGTCTACTAGTCTTCCTTTGCATATGTTATAGAGAAAAAAGTAATTAAAACTGAAATTGAGAATTGGAAGCAGTCATAAAAGTGAAGACAAGAAGGAGATCACTAAAACATTACTACTTTTTTTGGTCTTCTTAGAAAATATTCAAAATAAGTGACATTTATTTAGCACACTATATACCCTCCTTTAGTAATAATTAGGTATCATGGGCTCCTTTTGTATCATTTCTCTATATTCTCTACATTCTATAGTGACAGAAAATTACTGTAGAACTTTTTTGTGTGTATTTGAATAGAAAACTATATATTGTCTACAGCATAGTCTTCCAGGTTATTAATTCTAGCTCTGTTCATTGTCTTTGAATTACTTTAAAATTATTAATCAGTTATAGGTAACTAATGAATATGTAAATGTTGTCCTGTTTGGTAGTGATTTTAATTGATTTCCTCCCTTTTGGATAATCCAGTTTTGTCCCCATTTGCAATTTATCTTGACATTCCTTTACTCCTTATAAATTTTGTGCTCTTTTAATTTTTTCTTCGAACAGTAATAACATATGCTTTGTTCCCTCATAACAAATGAGTAAAATAAAATCTCTAACACATGTTTATTTTCTTATCTATGTAAGAGTTATAATTTACCATTTTCTGAAAACTATTTTTTAATACCACATTTAGAGGAGTAATAGTGCCTTCTAGTTTTGTTTTATTTTTGATCGACTATAAATATGGGTAATAATTATTCCAAAGATGGCGTCATTTTTGAAGCAGTTTAGAATTTAAAAATTTATTTTAAATAGGCTATTACTCTTTTTCCTCTTTCTCATCTTTCTCTACTTACTCCTAAAAAATCAGTTAAGTTGAACATGTGCTTTCTTCATGTTGTAACAATGTTAGAATCAAAGGGAATGTTTTCTTTAAAGTGAAAGCACCATAAATATTAAAAAATGTTATGTCTCTATTAATTTACTATAGTAAATAATGAATTTTTACATTATAAAGTTAAGAATAATCTCTGTGATAGAAAGTGCTAAATTATCTTGACAGGTGAATAGTCTGCCAGCTTGTATTTTGGTTCTTTTTCCAGTCTTCCAACTCCTGCTCATCTCTCTTGGGAAAAAACTAAAAAGAAGATTTCTCAAAAAAGGAGAGAAAAAGTTCTGAATTTAATTTTAAAATATTGCTAGGGAAAAATAACATGAAATGCCTATACAGCATTTGAGAATAGACAGAAAGACATTATTTAACAAAAATACCAAGACAGAAAATAGACCATGCCACCTTCTTTCTTTCTCATTTTCTCATAGAAGAAATACAGATCATTCTTGCCATTTGATTTTGACAGTTCTGTGTTGGTGGTAAGGAAACACTAGCAAGGTTTATTTTGTTTTCGTTTCTTTACAAGCTTTGCTATTTCTCCTCCCATCTCTCCCTTTAACATGTTAAGGGATTCAGGTAGTTCTGACTTTTCTCAAAGTTGTCTTTTCTATTTTTGAGTTAATGTTGGTTTATATGGTTAACTTTTCATCGAACTCACTATATTTGTCTTTCCTGCCTCCCTCCCCTGCTCCATAATATGATAAAAATTAAGCTTGAACTTACTGATTTAATAGACTAGTTCTTTGTTTTTCAAAGACTAGTTCTTTGTTTTGTTTGTAGTCAGGAAACTACTTTTTAAAGTTTATATTCTTGATTACATTTACTAAACATTTATCAAACAGATGTTACAAACTGTTTAGGGCCTGAGAACACACCAGTGAAAGTTGCAAGGCCCTTGAGGAGGCATAAATCACTAGCCATAATTCAGCACAAGAATTGGAGCCACAAGAGGATTTTAAGTTCTAATTTTATTCGAAATTTCTTGAATTTGTGACCCTATACTCACAAGGTAGTATCTTCTTTAAGATTAAAAAAAAAAAAAAAA